>NW_011888949.1:969907-976213 GCF_000151845.1 Pteropus vampyrus
GCTCTCGGCCCGTGCGGCGCAGGCCGGCGTCCGTGCGGAGGGAGGGTGTGCGGCCCCACCAACGCCGCAAGTCCGAGAGAGAGGCTGAAGCCTCCCCTGGCCCCGAAACGTCCATGAAGGCCCCATCTCCGAGGGCCCGGGATCGGCCTCCTTGTCGAGAACCCAGCCCGCAGTTACATGAACGTCCCGGCTCTTTTAATTGTGAACAAAGTGTAATTTAGAGGACATTATTTCTAGATCTTAAGACGAATGAGGAGAAAGTTCGAGAGAGAATTCCCGGGGAGCGTGAATGTGTCTCAGAATTGTGTCCGTCTTGCAATTCCCACTCTTTAAAATTCGACTTTCGGTCACACGTGCTATGGGCCACTTTAACAGAAATTAAAGTAGCTAAAGCTCGATCTCAGTATATTTATACAGCTTTTATTCAAAGACTCTCTACTGAACGAAAAAGAATATATCACCTATTGTTCCTGATTTTTCCAGCCTGGGATATGTAGGATTCTTTATGCAAATATGCTCAGAAGCATTTGAATAGTGAGCATGTCTTTAAACGAATAAAATAACATCACGACACGTGATTCAGTGGACCTGTGGCTGTCCGCCCTGGTCCTCCGTGAGGGTGACCCCCGAGCCTTTCAAAGGCCTGAGATTTCATTTCCAGTTTGAATGGGCTGGTGGGGAGGTGCCAGGCAGCCCCACGTAGGAAATTTAGGGAGATTATAACCGAAGTTAAAACCCGAGGCTGTGGGAGAGAGAAGGACTGTGCTTCTTAATGAAATATTTATTCACATGGGAACCGTCTGTCTCATCTAAACGGGCGGGAAGGGCATTCGCATTTCTGTGTGTGAAGGCGGCTGCGTCCCCTTGGGGCAGGGGCATCGGGGCATCTCCAGCTGGCGTTTCCCGTGCGTCCAGGGCCCGGCCTGCTGCTCAGATGGACGGCGTGCATTCTGGGCTGACTCAACAGCTTCCCTCCCTCACCTTGATGCTCGAGATAGACTAGAATTCCAAACCTTAGAAACATGGCCACAATCTCCTCTCATCTTCCTACTGGCTCAGAAGTGGCCGTATCCCTCATCGAAAGCACTGGAGGCAGAGTGCCTCGTCATCGGCCCCCGGGTGCCTGTACCGGGCACCGAGGGGTGGGAAGCAGATAACATCTCGGTGCGAGTCTGGGAGGGCCGGCCCCAGAGGCTCCGCGTCATGACATCAAAGCCCTTACGAGACGAAAGGGCATCTTTCTGTTTGCATCGTAAACAAGTCTTGCACAGTGTGATATTCCAAGAATCTTTCATTTTAGCAGGTGGCAGGGCCGCGGCGGAGGCTGCTACGTGCACACGGGCCCCTCCTGTGGGCGGCGACGGGTCTGGGCAGCTTTGATGGACCCAAGCAGTTCAGCAGCTGACAGTGTTTGCTAACCCCGGGTTTATGTGACAAATCTATCATCATCTGGGCACCGCTGCAAATACGCTTTCAAAGCTACGATTTTTAGTCCAGGGAACAAATTTCACATTTTTTCGTCTCCTTTTCTGAAGGTCTGTGACTTAAAAGCGGCGGCATGGAGCGCCTCGCCTGGCTCGTGAGCACACGCACGGCTGCGTGGCCGGCACCACGCAGACCCCTCCTGCAGCCCGTGAGCGGGCGCCGTGCGGGGCAGGCTAGCTGCCCAGCGTCCGGGCCGGTTGGCGGCGAACGTGGTCTTGACCGGGCGGGGACGAGGCGCCTCCGCGGGGAGCAGGGAGCGGCCAGGAGGCCCACCGCCTGTCCTTACCCTCGTGAGAAGGGGCCGAGGAACAGACGGCTGCATCAGAAACGAGTTGTGAGCGCACGAGGCGCCTCGCAGCTGCACCTGGGCCCTGGCAGAGCCCCGCTCAAGGCCATTCGCGTTCTTAGACCCAGCGCTGCCTCCCCGAAGTGGCTCTGCCCTTCGAGCTAGGGATGGTCATTCAGCGGGCGGCATAGTCTCCTGTCCAGCGGGAGAGGGGACCCGCGGGGACTTACACGTGAAATACCGTCACCAAAACGGCCTCTCCCGTGCCAGATAATGCGACTCCCAGATCTAACTCTGCAACTGCCGCGCGTTTCAGAGATGAACTCTGGAACGTAAGGAACTTCAACACCTAAACACTTAAATAAGTCAGCTACCTAGTGACACTTCATTAAATGCGTGAAAGAAACACAAACCATGATTGTCTCGGCCACAGCCGCGGGAGGGTGGCCGGTGCCAGCGGGGACGAGTCTCAGCTAAGGGGCCCCTCGGCCCTGCAGAGCGGGTCACGTCAACCCGCTCATGGAAACCGAGCACGTATGTGCACGGCGTGATGCCAGTCGCTCGGGAGTGCCTCGAAATCCGGGGAGCGCCACGCCTCGGAACCGTGTCCACCCTGCTGGGCGAAGGGAGGCAGTGGTCAGAGCGAATCGCCGAGACCGTTGTCTGGTGAGCGCTGTGTGCTGCCCAGTAAATGTCTACATATCAGAGCACGACGGGCATGTGCCACCTGCACCCCGGAGGGGGGCGAGCAGAGGTGGCGCAGCCAGCACGTGAGCGTGACGCTCAGCCACTGCGTCCCTCACAGGCCTGCTCCTCCTCGTGGGCTGCGGCAGGCGGGGACCACGCCGGCGGGCTGAGGCTGCGGCGGAGGAAGGGCGCACACTCCAATGGCCCGGGGCGTCGTCCCATTTCGATGGCCTCTCCGGGGTGAACGTGCAGTATTTCCAAGGTGTGCGGGGTTCCTGTGACCTGCCGTGTCACAGGAGGCGAGGACGCTAGAACCACTGGGCTTCTGCGGACCCCGGCCCGGCTCACCTGGGCAAAGGCACCCCACATGCTTCAGCCGGAAGGGGACCCCTGAAATGCCACCAGCTCTGGGAAGCCACGGGCATGGACCCCTGCCCTCCTCTGCATATGGCACGCACGGCGAGTCCTGTGTGGTCCTGGGTCCGCGTCATCACAGCGAGTCCTACTCGGTGGGCTGGACCCGTTGTGGCGGAGCCAGCTTCTCTGTCAGGGGCTCAGGGCCAGCCTCACCCGCAGACGAGGCGCTCGTCCCCGCTCCCCCCTGTGAAGCTGCTTCTCTGTGAGGTCCGGCTGCTCCGGGGGATGTGCAGCCCAGCCCAGCACCTGGCACCTGGAGGTTGGGCTCTGCCTCACGTGCTCGGCTGGCCGGCTGGCCGTGCTTACGCCATCCTTGGCTAAGTGACCACTCACGTCATTTGCCCATTTTTTAAAAAAACAAGATGCTTCCTTCTTTGTTCTCGAATATAGGAATTATATGCACGCTACAAGTCCTTTGTCACCTATACAAATTGGGAACATTTTCCGCCAGCCTGGGTTTGCTCATTCTTTTTCAAACTGTAATTTTAATGAGCGGAAAGGGTTGTTGTTGGGTTGTTGTTTTTTTTTAAGTCTGATCAAAATTTTCTCTTGTGCATTTTCTCTTCTGTGCCCTGTCTAAGAAACCTTTGCCTACTTCTATTTATAGAGATGTTCTCTAATGTTTTCTTGTAAGCACTTTACAGTTCTAGTTTTTACTTTTATGTCTGTGATCCATCTCAAATTAATTTTCGTTTGGGATGTTTCTTTTTTCCTTCTTCTCCTACGTGGGTATTAAATCGTTCTGGTAATATCTGTTGAAAGGACTTATTTTCCTGTGCTTCTCAGATGCCTTGGTTAAACACCAATTGGCCACAGATGTCTCGGCTCCAGAATCGCTGACTGGGCTTCTCCACCGTGCGGCCCACACGTCCTGGAACCACACCGCTCCGGTCCCGTGCCTCCCAGCGGGTCAGGAACTCAAGCGTGCTAAGCGCTCTCATGATCTCTTGGCTAGTCGCTCTTCCTTGGGCCTCCCCATAAATGTTAGAATCGAGCATTTTTAAGCCTTCTATGGGATCGAGATTGAGATTGTGTTGAAGAAACAGGTCACGTGAGAGGCGACTGACCCTTGGACAACAATGAGCTTTCCGACCATTCATGAACATGGTATGTACCTCCCCTTTTATTTAAGTGTTCCTTATTTTCTCTAAGCAAAGCTGTGTAGTTTTCGGTGTACCCGTGTGTCATGTCCTGTGCTAACTTTATTTCTAAATATTTTATGCCTTTCGATACTACTACACATAAATTTTTAATTTTAGTTTCCGACTGCTGCCAGTATGTAGAAATTCAATTTTTACTTTTGAATATTGGCTTTCATCGGAGACTGTTAAATGCACATACTTGTCCAAATAAGCTGTTATTGCTGTCGCTGGCATTGCGGTTGTAAGTCATTTAGATTTTCTGCGTGAGCGATCACGTCGTCTGTGAACGAGACGGGTTCTCTCCTTCGTTTCTAGGGTGTATGCCTTTCATTTCTGTTTCTAACCTTCTACACCAGTTAGGGCCTGCAGCACACGCCGGACGGGGTGAGGCAGGTTTGTGTTCTTCCCCACGGCAGACGGAGAGTATCCCCACGTCAAGTATTACGTGACACGAAGGATTCTGTAGGTGCCTTTTCTCAGACCGAGGACATTCCTTTTCATCACTAGGGTTCTGAGAGAAGCTTTTCTCTTCAGTAAGTTTCCATTTTTATCAGATGCTTTTTCTGCATCGACTTCGGTGCGTTGTGTTGATCTCAAACAGCAAACCGACTTCGCCTTCAGAGGACCGAGCCCACGCGCTCGCAATGTGTCCCTACCTTGTACCGCTGGATTCGACGTGCCAACAATTTGTTCCAGACCGAGATAGCTCCTTAAGAGATGGTGGTCTATCATGGTCTTTGTCTGCGACGCCTTTGTCAGGTTGTGGTGTTACAATTATGCTGCCCTCAGAAAACGAGTTGAAAAAGTGTCCTTCTCTGTTTCCTAAAAGAATATCTATTGTGGGATTGGTAATGTTTCTCCCTTAGATGTTGGAAAGAATCCACCAACGAAACCGTCTGGGCCTAGAGTTCTCTTTGTAGAAAATTATTTTGATAGAAAGTGTAAGGTCTGTGATAGATATAAACCTATTCAGATTTTTTTTCCTTCAACTTATATAGTGTTTGATAAGTTGTATTTTTTGAGGAATGTGCCCATTTCAATGTCACTTATTGACGAACTGTCAATAAATGTCAAATTTACGGGCATAAAGTTGTTTATAATATTTTCTTATTATAAATTTGATGCCCGTAGGTTCCGAATGACATCTCCTCTTTCCTTCCTGATACTAATTTACGTTCTCTCGCTTTTTTCTCCCTAAGGATTTATAAATTTCATTAATATTTCGAAAGACCCAGTTGGGCATTATTACGTTCCCAGTTGTCTTTGTCTGTGACTGTTTCATTTATTTCTGTTCTAATCTCCATCATCCTCTTCTTCCTAGTTACCTTGGATTTGACGTGCTCACTTTTTTCTAGTTTCTTAAAGTGGAAAATTAGATTATTGATTTAATTCACTTCCTTTCTAAAATAAGCATTTTGGAGTTATAAATTTCCCTGTAAGCACTGCTTTAACTACATTCCATAAAATTTGATATGTAGTATTTTCATTTTCATTCCATTTGAATTATTTCTCTTTTCCATTGTGATTTCTTCTTTGATGTATGGGGTTTTTTAAAGTTCATCATTTAACATAAAAATATTTGGGGCTTTTCTAGAGCTCTTATTCTTATTGATTTCAAATGCAATTCCATTGTGGCCATAGGACACACTGTAATATTTCAATCTTTTGAAATTGATTAAGTGTTGTTTTATGGCCCAGAATATGAATTATCGTGATAAGCATTCCACGTACACTTGAAAATAATGTGGATTCTGCAGAGTTGGTTGAAGTTTCCATAAATGTCAATTAAATCATTTAGCTCCTATAATTTAGATTTATAATTTAAATGTACAGATTTATAAATATATAGATTTATAATCATAATTTATAATTTAGGTTCTCTATCTTACTGATTTTTTGTCTAGTTTTCTTATAGATTATCAAGAATAGAGTTTTACTGTGGCATTGTATTCATCTCTCTCATTTTTGGCGCATGGTTTTTGAATCTCTGTTACTAAGCTTGTACAAATTTGTACTTTTATGTCTTGCCGATATAGCCTTTCATCATTATGAAATGTTCTGCTTTATCTTTGATAATATGTTTTGCCTCAAAGTCTGTTTCGTCTGGTATCACTCTAGCTAATCCAGATTTTAACGCTGACTGTTTTTAGTATATATGTGCATACTTTTTTATCTAGTCTATATTTCTGTGCTCCCATATCAATATTAGAATACTGTATCATATAGAGAGAGTAAAAAGGTTTACACTTTATATCTATTTTTTAATTTTGTCCATTGTGTCACCGGATT
>NW_011888949.1:977748-979025 GCF_000151845.1 Pteropus vampyrus
ACATCCTCGGCTCTCTAAGGACCTCCCCAGAAAATGGGCACGGGACACAGGCCACTGGACCTTCGGGTGACGTCCAAAACCACAGCCTCCGCTCTCTCGGCATGGACAGCGGCCGCCGCCCCAGGGCGGCCCGAGGGCTGGCGCTGACCCTGGGCCCGCAGTGACCTTAGGTCCTCGCGTGCGCTCTGACCCCCCGGCCCCTTTCCTGGCCACGGGTGGCCCTGCGCCCCGCCGCGTGCGCCTCCGCCCTGGTCCCCGGAGCCCCGCCCCGCCCCTCATCCCGCAGAGCAGCCCCGATCCGGGACGCAGCCACGGACCGTTCTGGTTCGGTGGCCCGATGCCAGCACGGAGACCACGGAGGAAATGTCTGGACGCTGGACGCAGCCAGAAGCCCCACTGGGCCGCAGGCGCCAGCAACAGGCCCGCCGGCCAGGTGAGCTCTGCCCACGTGTGCAGCCCCAGGCCAGATAGTCCCCAGCCCAGGCCTGGTCACCGAGAGGAGGCTCAGCACCGAGCCGGGAAGCAGCCTCACCCGACGTGAGAACAAAAGCAGCAAGGTGGCTTCGGCCGGTGGCCCCGCCGAGCACCATCGTCCGGTCAGAGCTGACGCTCAGCACAAGAGTCACTAAGGGCCGGGGCAAGCACATGGGGGACGTGAACCAGTCTTCTTTCGGGACACGGGATGTGTACCAACATGCCGTGGTTGCTGAGACATCCTGCAGTTTAGCTGTGTTTACCCCAAACTCATGGCGTCGGAGGCCCTGTGCCACCGAACAGCAGTTAATCCCCCGGAAAGGGCTGTCCTTGGAACGCTGACCGCGGGCACAGGCTCTGAGAGCCACCTCGCCTTTAAAGCCCGCCTCCTGCAGAGGGAACGGGGATCCCAGGAGACACACTGCTGGGTCAAGAGGACACGCCGATGGCAACAGCTGGACCAGAACATGGACTCCAGGCCCAGGCCAGGGCTTCCCTCCTCATGTGCGCTGCAGTTCTGTGGGCAAAGCAGCTTCGACGCGTAACACACACGCACACGCAACACGCACACTTAACCGACGCACACAACATACACACGTAATCAACGCACACACAACATGCACACATAACCGACTCACACACAACATACACACGTAACCAACGCACACACAACACACGTAACCGACGCACACAACATACACACGTAATCAATGCACACACAACATACATAACCAACGCACACACAACATACACACGTAACTGGCACACACAACATGCACACATAACCAATGCACACACAACAT
>NW_011888949.1:980178-982744 GCF_000151845.1 Pteropus vampyrus
GCACACACAACATACATAACCAACGCACACACAACATACACACGTAACTGGCACACACAACATGCACACATAACCAATGCACACACAACATACATAACAGTGCACGCACAACATACACACGTAACACACACGCACACACAACATGCACACGTAACACACATGCACACACAACATACACACGTAACACACACGCACACACAACATGCACACGTAACACACACGCACACACAACATGCGCACATAACCAATGCACACACAACATACACACGTAACCGACACACATAACATACACACGTAACCAACAAGCACACACAAACCAACACATGCATTCAACACATACAACACACATACATGACCAACACACACATTCGACACACACAACACACACATACACATAACAGACACATAACCAACACTCACATATAACTAACACACACATATAACACACATACATAACCAACATACACATACACACACACATAACCAACACACAACACACACACATAACCAACACACACACATAAACACACATACAACATACACACACAACCAACACACATATACAACATACACACATAACCAACACACACACAACACATTACCAACGCACACACATAAAACACACACAACCAACAAACACACACATACAACACATACACTTACGACTAACACACACATTTGACACTTAACAAACACGCACACATACAACACACACACAACTAACACACACAACCAACAAACACACACACATAACACACACACACAACTAACACACACATTCAACACATGCAACACACACACAACTAACACACGCATTCAACACATAACCAACACACACACACACACACACGCACACACACACGCACACGCACACACGCACACGCACACACACGCACACGCACACACACGCGGACAAGTTCCCCGTCCCTGGGTTTTTCCGTAGCGGTTTGATAGAGACATAACTCAGAGGAGCGTCTGACTCCCCCACAAAGGTTTCAAACGCAACCACCAAAAGGACTCGAGGCTACACCTGCCGGGGGGGCATCTCCCTTCCGCAACAGCGCTCAGGCGTTGCCAAGCCCTGGCGCTCGCGAGTCTGGAAGAGACAGCACACCTGTGTCCACTGGCACGGAGTTAAACCGATACGAAAAAATTAGGCCAACGGCCAATTATCTGTCACCCGAAGAGTCACTCGAAGGATTTAAACAGTTTTTGCAAGCACGAGTTTAAAATTTCCACACTTATAAGATAGTCTTTCTCGTATATTTACAGAGACATTAAAATTTTACAGTTGTATTCATGAGAAATTAGGAAATAATAATATCAATCCCAGCTATTGAGCACTGTGTGTCTTGGGACCCCGAGGCGGGTCTCTGTCAGGAAGCCCCTCGCCGTGGGCTGTCCCCGCCCTGGCCAGTCCCGGTTTCGTGCTAATCATCATCATGCAGCCTCCACGGCTTTCCTCTCAGACACCCGCCCCCGGTGTCCACCTCAGCCGCGGAGCCCAGCGCGTACGGCGTGCGGGCCGTTCCGAGCCATCGCTGTCCTGTGACCAGGGAGAACCGCACAGATGGGCGGCCGCCCTTGTGACGCTCACAGTCTGGAGGGGACTCCTACCGTGATCGCAAGTCTTGTGTCAATCAAATTTCCTCCTCTTCGAAAGTAAAAAATGACTATAAATAGAATATCAAGGAAAGGCCCTGTAATCTCGTTCCGGCAGAGCTAGGACCTGGAATTCTAGATTCTGCATGTGCCCCCACGAGATTCCCAGCACCGACGGGCAGGGCTGAGAAAGATGTCCTGGTTACGGGCTCTCTCGGGGCCACAAGGATGGCGGCAAGAACATGCCACGTGTCTATCTCTTTGCACAAAGCTCAGGAAGTGGATATTTCTGAGAAAAGTTGTAAGACGGGTTCATAGTTTTGTTACGTCACGACTTAGCGGGCAGCTTTTCAGCGCTTTACAATCTCTCAAGCACCTTCCAGAACCGCTCTGTGAGCCACACGGGGTTGGGGGGGACGTCCCCCTTCTGAGCACACTGGCCACTAGCTTGAACCAAGGGGGGCCCCTCAGAGATGGCGCCTCGTCACTGGGCGACTCTCAGATTTGGCTCCTGGAGCAGTATGTTTTGTCAAGGGTCTCAATAAGAAATCACTTTATGAAAACTGTCACTCCAAATCCTTCATGGAACAAGCCCGGATATAAATAATTGAAAAAGTTCCAGCTAGTTCAAGACACTGTGGGCTAACCCTCGGGGCCTGAGATAAACAGTCCAAAGGAAACGCTGTTTGCGGCCAGTTCTCGGAAAACATTCCCCAGAACGAGAATGTCTCTCCTTTGTGACGAGGAGGGTTTGGATTCTTACCATTTCTTTTTTATCTTGCATTCCACGGAGCGCGGAGTCAAACGCGAGGCTGAACGTGGATGTCTCTGAGCTGTCACTTCCTACCTCTGTGTCTGCACCATGACTGTTCATTAATGGTATTTTTCTGCCTGTTTCAAGCTGCCTCAGATCCTTTTAGAATGATCGGAGTATATATATCGTCATTTATATACAAACATACGT
>NW_011888949.1:984201-986667 GCF_000151845.1 Pteropus vampyrus
GGGGCCCCTCCAACCAGCACGTGGTCCAGCAGCCCCGCTTCTGGGTACAACCCAGGCTCTCAGGGAGGTGCCCGCACCGCCCCCCCCCACGGTCACCGCAGCGTGAGACGCGGGAGCGACCGGGCGTCCATCAGGCTCGGATGGATGAAGGGGACGGGTGTGGACATACGGTGCAATCCTATTCGGCCGTGAAAAGAATTCTGCAATTGCGACAATGTGGGCGAGCCACTCGCAGAAGGACGAACTCTGCAGGACCCGCTTCTACGAGGAATCAAAAGCGGGGAGCGGGGGGAGGGTGTCGGGGTGCAGATTGCCGCTCCCCGGGTTGACGCCTCGGCCAAGCCAGGCAGGTCCCAGGCTCCGCCGCCCAGCCTTGCGCCTACGGCCAGCGACACTGTGTCACGCGTGTGCTTGGACGTGTGTTGGACGGTAGGGTCCATGGTGGGTGTCCTCGCCACAGCGAAATGAAGATCGGAACCCACAGGAAGGCCGCAGAAGAGGGAAGGGGCACCCCGAGTGCGCGGAGTGGAGAAGGCGGCGCAGAGCCCGACCCCTGCGGCTGGGAGCTCGGGCTTCGCTCCGGACGCCACGAGAGCCCGAAGTCATTTAAGGACAAGATGACAAGACCTGAGTCCTGTTCTAGAGTGACCGCCACGACTCCTGGGGGACTGGGAGCGGAGGCAGGAGGCCGGCCGGGAGGCCCCTCGGAGGTCCAGTCCCCGTGGCTTCCAGGAACGCTGCACGGACCTGTCGCTGTGGCTAGCACTACCTGGAGTCCGGGGCCGCGGGGGGAAGGAGGAAGCTCCGCTCGTCGGGAGCCCCGGCGAAGGGAGCTGGGTGCCCGGCGAAGGTCCTCGAGGCCCCGAAGCCAGCCGCCCGCGTGGCTGTGAGCCGGGTGTGCTTCCGTCTCTGCCAGGTCGCAGGTCACTGCCAGGTCCCAGAGGCGCCAGCGGCAAGGTAACCGGACGCGAAGCCAGGCTGACCGCAGCAATTCCACCAGTACCGATGCCGTCGACCAGCCTCTCCCGTGAGCCTGGGCTGAATCTTCATCGTTCAAATTAGCCCGCGAGTTAAAAAAAAACAAAGCAAAACAAACAGCACACAGGCCGCTTCCCCCAGGAGCGGAGGCCAGCCCCGCGGGGAGCAGCTCGCTGGCGCCGAGCTCGCGCCGTCTGGGGGTGCACAGTGTCCGGCTGTGCCCTCGGGGGCACCGAGCAGCGGAGACGCCCCAGGGTCCGGCCGGGCGACTACTGTCCACATTCTTCACCAGGATCCCTGCAACGGCCGAGTGTGTGCCCCTGCCCCAAAGTCATGAGTTGGAAGCTCGGGAGGTGGGCCTTGGGGATGAATGGGTCACGAGGGTGGAGCCCCCGTGGATGACTGGGGCACTCCAGGGAGAGACGCGGAGCTCCCGTCCTGCTGGCGAGGACGCGACGAGGACCTGGCGAGACCTGAGCCGAGCGCCCGCCGACCCCGCTCCCCCAGCACCCACGGGAAACATGCCCGTCACCACCACGGAACGAAAACGGCCACCCGCAGGAAGGGTAGGCGGCCCTCGGTCCGGGAACCTGCATCGCCCGCGCCCGCTCCCGCACGTCGAGAATGAGCTGACCCTCCCGCCCGCCACGCGAACGCCACGCGCCCTGTGCCCAGTGTCCATGACCCCACAGCGCCTGGTCCCCCTGGAGCGCTGTCCAGTCTGGGCTCCGCTCCGCGGATCAGAAGTCCCGACGGCTAAAATCCACCAGAAAGTGGGGCACTAGACACCCCCACGGAGAAGAGGAGCAGAGAAGAGGGGCTTTGGGGGGCGGGGGCGTCCCCAAGTGCCTGCGGGGCCACGGGGATGACAGACGCGCCAGTCCGGCCTCGGACAGAAGTCGAGGGAGCAAAGGACTCGCCTCAGACTCCAGGTGTGACTGCTGGCTAGGCCACCACCTGCCGGGCAACCTCGGGCCCCCACCCGAGGCCCAGGATGGCCCCAGCACAGCAGGGGACCACGTGACACAGGTCATGGAGACGGGGTCCATAGCTCTTGGCACCTGGGCGGCTGCTCGGCAGAAGGAACAGTCATTAATATTGTATTAGGACTTAGACTACTCACTTATAGCAGAGCACGAGGTTGAAACCACTGCCTGCGAAGGAATGTGCCGGCCGAGAGCGGGGGTCGTGCTGTTTGGCCCGCGGTGAGATCTGAGGTTTGCTAAAAGCCTTCTCGACGAGGACGAGTGACGCTGCCACGCTCTGCCACCGCCCCGGTCGCGCACGGAAGCTGCGATTTCCAAACCGCGAGAGGGAGTGGGAGGGGCGCGGGCTCCGCAGTAAGAAGTGAGGAGAAACGTAAATGCGAAAACTGTGGGGCCACAGGGCAGCTCCCCACCCCCACCCCAGCACCGGGACGCAGGCTTTGGGGAGACGCACGCGCCTCACTGTGGCGGAGACGCCTCTGTGATGTCACACTGGCGGAAC
>NW_011888949.1:986717-988222 GCF_000151845.1 Pteropus vampyrus
AAGTAAGAGAATTGTCCTGCCTGAGGGGTTTTGAGCCGAGACATCAGCCTTCAGACTCAAACCGGACACTCGGGTCTCCTGGGCCTCTGCTTGCCGACTCCGGATCCAGATTCTCGACCTCTGTGACCAATTTCATACGTATCTAATCTCTGATCAGTTCTATTTGCCTGGAGAACCCCTGACACACCGCAGGTCCCTCTGTCCCCACATCCGACACACCCTTCAAGCCACAGTCCAAATCCTAGAGCCCCAAGCTTCTGAGGCTGATCCGGAAGAGAACGGCGTCCTAAACGTCTGCTCGAGGACGGGCGCCGAGCTACACAGGTTGTCAGAGGCCCTGGGGAAAAGCAGGGACCGAGATCCGGAGCAACATGCTGGGCTGTTCCGTAAACTAATCTTTTTCGTTCTGATGTAATGCCCTCCTATCGTGGTTTTCAATGCAATTTCTTTTCTGAAATTGTGGTGGGAATAAATAAGTTCCATTTTAACTAACATCTACACTTAGAAAATTTAAAGTTGACAATCGGAAGTTAGTTTTCATTTTTTCCTGTAATCGAAACGATCTGTGGAACTCCCAAAACTGTCCTCGAAAGCTCTGGACTCCAGCTGCTCTGGACGTGTCCCTTTTTCGCTCACTTACTCAGCTGGCATCTCACAAGAGCTTCCGAGGGTGCGGGCTCTGGCCAGGCCCTGGGGATTCGGACTCGAAAGCTGACAGCGTAACGTGGCTGCAGATGACTTTAAATCCACCTGAATGCGGCGTGACGAGGTCTGTGATATAGAAAGTAATGGGTGCTATGAAAGCACTTCCCAGGGGGCCTGCTCGGGGCGAGGAGGGCGAAAGGTCGCCGAGGGCACCGTCCTACAGGCCGAGCCCCGAGGGACTGGGGAAGCGGTCAGAGGGGGGAGGGTGGGCGAAGACCTCACAGAATCAGGAGGGGAAACTGTCTGCAGATTAGACTGCGGGGGGCGTGGGCGGGGTCGCTGAGTCCTGGGGGGTGGGCAGGGGACTCGATGGGAAAGTAAGCGAGAACCAGGGCCTGAGGGCCTCGGAAGTCACAGCCAGGCCTTGGGGTCCCACCCTGAAGACAGCGGGACTCTGCCAAGTTTCACGGAGGGACCCGAAGTCTCGGAAGGAGCTAGCCGAGACAGAGGCGGCTCCCGGGCGCCGCGGATGGGGTGCGTGGAGCCCCAGGAGGCAGCGGCTGGTGCAGGGACGGGGGCGGGGCCCTGACCGCAGTGGACCGGGCGGCGTCTGCGCAGCAACGGACAGCGTGGCCGTCGTGGGCTCCTCGAGAAGTTCGGTGCAGACAGCAGGAAGGCGGAGTCGCAGGCGGTGAAGACCGCGGTGGGGAGGGGTCTCCGGGACTGAGCTCTTTTAACTCTGGTCAGAAGCTGCAGGAAGGAGGGCGGATGCGCGGAGCGCGTGCTCCGTGAGGGAGGTCGAGGCAGAGCAGCCGGCGGGCACGGGCGCTCCGGGGCAGAGGGCCGCACCCAGGCAGTGA
>NW_011888949.1:988272-990111 GCF_000151845.1 Pteropus vampyrus
GACTACTCACTTATAGCAGAGCACGAGGTTGAAACCACTGCCTGCGAAGGAATGTGCCGGCCGAGAGCGGGGGTCGTGCTGTTTGGCCCGCGGTGGAATCTGAGGTTTGCTAAAAGCCTTCTCGAGGAGTGACGCTGCCGCGCTCTGCCACCGCCCCGGTCCGCACGGAAGCTGCGATTTCCAAACCGCGAGAGGGGGTGGGAGGGGCGCGGGCTCCGCAGTAAGAAGTGAGGAGAAACGTAAATGCGAAAACTGTGGGGCCACAGGGCAGCCCCCCACCCCCACCCCAGCACCGGGACGCAGGCTTTGGGGAGACGCACGCGCCTCACTGTGGCGGAGACGCCTCTGTGATGTCACACTGGCGGAACTTGCCAGAAACCCTTCACAGGAAGGTGACTCGCCGGAGGAGCTCGGTCACAAAACCCACCGAGGCGGTTGCCTGGCGAGGCTGCTGGCCACCTGCACACAGGGACCAGGCACGGGGAAGTCACACGCTCTGCAGAAGTCAGCGCTGGAGGCCGTGTCCCACGCTGCAGGACGCTGTGCCGGGAAAGCTGTCCACGGCCGCAGCCGGGCACCGGGAGGCCACCCACGTCCCGGGAGCACGCGCTGGAGACCTCTCGAGCGCACCAGAGCCAGGACGTCAAGCCCCGCCCTGCAGCGTCTCCGCAGGGTAACGACACTCCACCTCTGCCAGCGGTCGGAGGAGCAGGGCGTCACGGGCCCGCAGCCACGCCTGCGGGACAGGCAAGGAAGGGCGAGCTTGGGGCTGAGAAGCAGTGAGCTGACAACTGGCACAGCCCACCTTTCGCCGTTCGGCTCACGGACCTGTCCCCTTGTGGCCATGGCCTGCTGACCCCCTTCACTGCCGGCCCCGGCAGTGGCCTCGGCTCTCCAAGCTACAGCCCGAGGGATCCTTCTAAACGAAAATCACATCACGCTCGTCCCCTCTCCAAGCCCAGGCCCAGCTCCTAGGGCCCCCTGGCCACCTGTCCCCCTCTGCTCTGCCCTCACACTTTCCGCCCCGGCCCGTGGGGACGGGGTGCCTCGAGGCGCCCCTCGTGATGGGTAACGTACTCGTCGACTTGACTGGGCCACGGGGCGCCCTGACGTGCAGCCAGCACCATTCTGCACGTCTCCGAGGGCGTTTCGGGTGAGATGAACTTTTAGGTGAGTACGCTGAGCAGAGCAGACGGCCCTCCGGTGTGGGTGGGCCTCACCCAATCAGTTGCCGCCCCGATTGATCGGAACAAAAAGCCTGAGCCTCCCCGAAGTAAGAGAATTGTCCTGCCTGAGGGGTTTTGAGCCGAGACATCAGCCTTCAGACTCAAACCGGACACTCGGGTCTCCTGGGCCTCTGCTTGCCGACTCCGGATCCAGATTCTCGACCTCTGTGACCAATTTCATACGTATCTAATCTCTGATCAGTTCTATTTGCCTGGAGAACCCCTGACACACCGCAGGTCCCTCTGTCCCCACATCCGACACACCCTTCAAGCCACAGTCCAAATCCTAGAGCCCCAAGCTTCTGAGGCTGATCCGGAAGAGAACGGCGTCCTAAACGTCTGCTCGAGGACGGGCGCCGAGCTACACAGGTTGTCGGAGGCCCTGGGGAAAAGCAGGGACCGAGATCCAGAGCAACATGCTGGGCTGTTCCGTAAACTAATCTTTTTCGTTCTGATGTAATGCCCTCCTATCGTGGTTTTCAATGCAATTTCTTTTCTGAAATTGTGGTGGGAATAAATAAGTTCCATTTTAACTAACATCTACACTTAGAAAATTTAAAGTTGACAATCGGAAGTTAGTTTTCATTTTTTCCTGTAATCGAAACGATCTGTG
>NW_011888949.1:991806-994020 GCF_000151845.1 Pteropus vampyrus
CGGATGCGCGGAGCGCGTGCTCCGTGAGGGAGGTCGAGGCAGAGCAGCCGGCGGGCACGGGCGCTCCGGGGCAGAGGGCCGCACCCAGGCAGTGACCGTCCTCGCCCTGCGGGAGGCACGGAGCAGACAGGACGAAGCCGGGGCTCCTGTGAGGCCGTGACGCAGCACGGGGCCCTGAGAGGAGGGTGCACAGGGACACCGAGCCCAGCTCCGCCGGAGACTCTGCGGTCCCGTCGCCTCACACCTTAGGTCATGTGCTATGTCCGCCCGCCCCGCCCCACCAGCTTCCCAAGGTCATGGCCAGCTCCTTCTGATGAAACTTTCACATCTCGTAGGCACCAACACACCCAGCACGGTGCCCGGCCCGCCACCAAGGCCGGCTGATGCAGCGGCGGCCCCTGCCCCGGCTGCCCGTCCCCTCTGCTCACTGCCCAGCTCACGCCAGGGCTGGAGGTGACGACGGCCACACACCCAGCAGCGTGGCGTTTCCGTGCCCAGCAGAACGACAGGCTCCGAAGGCGACCTTGGACCAGGCCCATCCTTCGTCAAGGGCCAGAGTGAGCGTAGATGGCACGTTGATTAAGTTCACAGTGACAAACGCACCACGCTCCAAGCCACCTCCACGCTGGGGACTGGCCCAGGCCAGTGGGGCAGCTCTCGAATGCCCCCTTCCGGACTCCGTGTGGCCCTCGCTCCCGCAGAGCACCTCACCCCACCGCCCCGGCCGGCACCCCAAGCTGTCCCTGGGCTCCCAGAGTCCTGTGCTTGCTCCAGGCCACTGCCCCCTCCCCCACCATCGCTAAGAAAGTACTCAGACCACTGAGGTGACGATTAGTGAACCAATCAATAACCCAGGTCAATCGCTGAGATGGGGACGGGAGGTTTAACACGTCGTCCTTCAGGGAATCCCCGGGTGCTCCACAGGGCTAAGCTAAATGCCTGGTACCCAGACCCAAAGGGTGACTCCTATGGGACTCTCAGCAGTGGGCTGGCTGGCAGGAGTGACCCACGTGGGCAAGAGGGACAATCCCACTGGCCCTTCAATCACTCCCCGTGGCCTCCAACTCACAGCCGAGGGTAGGCGGGCTTGGATGCAAAGTGACGAAAATGCTCCACGTGCGACAGAAAAAACACTCTAACAAAGGGGGTGACAAAGTGGCTCCAGAGAATAACTAAGTCGGAAATAAACAGAAAACGATGCACCACATTCAAAACTTCGTTATGGACAGAGTTTGTCACCCAGTGACGAGTAAGGCCACCACTTCGCTCAGGCCGGTCACTGTTCCGGAGACAGAATAAGAGAAGCAGAGGGTGTGTGTCACTAAGAAGGGACAGGCCAGGTCGGACGTGGGCACAGAAACAGAGGCCTGGTCGTGGGGCCTGGCTGTGGGGCCGCCGGACAGTCCCACACAGCAGGCGGCGTCTGAACTGGGCCTTACGGGAGGAGAAACAGATCGGCAGACACGGTCAGCAGGCGGCGGGCAGGAGGACAGGTCGTTCCTGGTGGACGAAACGGTCTGAAAAACCCACGGTCAGTTTGGGCCGATGACCGAGCGTCCCGCGGGGAAGAGAAAGCAACAGCGTGAGGCCACGTGGGGGCTCTGGCTGCGGCCGGGGCGGGAGCGGGCTGGGCGCTGGAGCGGGTCAGCGGTCACCCTGACGATCGTGCACATGGATGGGCACGAGGCGGCACAGGGCGAGTTGTGATGAGGACGATGTCTGGCTGGAAGACGACTGCACGTTAACAGCCGAGGCTACAGTTTGGGGGGTATCTAGAAGGCCCCCCTGGGCCACTCTGTGTGAAGGAGGCGCAAGATCTGAGGAAGCTTTAACACGGTGACGCTCGGGGCGGGTGGCAGGTGGGGTCTCCCTGGCAGAGGGGACGGCCCAGGCTGAGGCCCGCAGGCAAGGCGGCCACACAGGAGTGCGGGGGACGCAAACGAGCGTGGGGAGGTGGAGAATGGAGTGGCTTCAGCTGTCACAATCATTCCCGCACAGCAGAACACGCACGCACACGGGCACACACGCACGCACACACGCGCATGCAATCCGGAGCCACCCTGTGCCTGAAATTCTTTTCCGTTTAGTGCCTACAATTAAGAGCAGCAGTGGCCAAGCAGAGCCCGGTCCAAACTTAAAACCACACTCAGGGTCAGAAGAAAAACATCTCAGAAAAACCCAGTTGAAAACGAACAGCCAGGCGCCCCCCGCCCC
>NW_011888949.1:994495-998098 GCF_000151845.1 Pteropus vampyrus
GACGAGTAAGGCCACCACTTCGCTCAGGCCGGTCACTGTTCCGGAGACAGAATAAGAGAAGCAGAGGGTGTGTGTCACTAAGAAGGGACAGGCCAGGTCGGACGTGGGCACAGAAGCAGAGGCCGGGTCGTGGGGCCTGGCTGTGGGGCCGCCGGACAGTCCCACACAGCAGGCGGCGTCTGAACTGGGCCTTACGGGAGGAGAAACAGATCGGCAGACACGGTCAGCAGGCGGCGGGCAGGAGGACAGGTCGTTCCTGGTGGACGAAACGGTCTGAAAAACCCACGGTCAGTTTGGGCCGATGACCGAGCATCCCGCGGGGAAGAGAAAGCAACAGTGTGAGGCCACACGGGGGCTCTGGCTGCGGCCGGGGCGGGAGCGGGCTGGGCGCTGGAGCGGGTCAGCGGTCACCCTGACGATCGTGCACGTGGACGGGCACGAGGCGGCACAGGGCGAGTTGTGACGAGGACGATGTCTGGCTGGAAGACGACTGCACGTTAACAGCCGAGGCTACGGTTTGGGGGGGATCTAGAAGGCCCACCTGGGCCACTCTGTGTGAAGGAGGCGCAAGATCTGAGGAAGCTTTAACACGGTGACACTCGGGGCGGGTGGCAGGTGGGGTCTCCCTGGCAGAGGGGACGGCCCAGGCTGAGGCCCGCAGGCAAGGCAGCCACGCAGGAGTGCGGGGGACGCAAACGAGCGTGGGGAGGTGGAGAACGGAGTGGCTTCAGCTGTCACAATCATTCCCGCACAGCAGAACACGCACGCACACGCGCGCACACAATCCGGAGCCACCCTGTGCCTGAAATTCTTTTCCGTTTAGTGCCTACAATTAAGAGCAGCAGTGGCCAAGCAGAGCCTGGTCCAAACTTAAAACCACACTCAGGGTCAGAAGAAAAACATCTCAGAAAAACCCAGTTGAAAACGAACAGCCAGGCGCCCCCCGCGCCGCCCCCTGCCCGCCCCGGTGAGGAAAGCCGGCCTGGATGAAACGCAGCGCTCAGCTCCCAATCAGACAAGTGTCTGCCACAAGGATACTTCACAACGACCGCCTTTGAAATTCGGTCATCTCTGTTACTGTCTTGCAGAAACGATCCGGGGAGAAGTTAGTTCAGAGACCTCAGTGTCCCTTTAGATTAGCCTTACGACAGGAATCGCGCGTGTGCGTCCATCGCGAGCTGCCCTTGGCAGCTGTGCCTCGGACAGAACAGCCGAGTCCCCACGGCCACCAGGAAACCGGCTACCACTGTCACCCCCGTTTCTGGCGCGAAACCGAGACCAGAAAGATATGTCATTGACTCCAGGTCACAAAGTTACACGTCGTGGAAAGACCATGGCCAGTGCCTAAGGAAATTACATTTTTGAAACAAGGAGAAAACGAATTCAGTCTCTAGCCCCGACCTCCCTCATTTTTGTTTTGTTCTGTTCTGTTCTTCAGTCACCAAAGCCCCTTCACTGATTACAGGCCGTTGCCCAGCCTGGCTGCCGCTTTGCAGAAAAGACGGAAAACATCTGACAGCGTGGCCCCGACGCCCACTCCACGTCACCTCCTCCAGAGCACGGAGGCTCTGCCGGCGAGACCTCAGGGCGCACGAGTGTACGGTCCCCTCCGCCCCCGGGGACCCGCGGTGGTCCCCACCTCCCGCATGGCTCTTACAGGAAGGAAGGGTGAGAGACTGAGCGCCAGACGACAGGGCCTCGCTCGAGGTGGCCGCTGGCCGCAGCAGAGCGGGGGGCGCAGCCAGGCTTGCTAACCCCTGGATGTCCTCTTCCTACCACAGCAGCCACCCCCAGTTTCGTTCACCCTAAAAGGGTGGACACGTGGGGCAAGGAACGTGTCCACCCTTTTAGGTCAGGGGAGGTCAGGGGAGAACCTCCTTCTTCGGCTCTTCCCACAGTCCTCAGCTGGGCGTGGCCACCGTTTCATGTCCCCAGGGAAAGGGGACAGCCTGAAGCTCTCTCCTTCTGACTTGGGCCTTGAGGCCCCGAGCTATCTGTCCCCATCTTTCTTTGTCTTACATCATGGGACAGCCAGTTAAGCTCGACACTGGTATCACTGCTTTCTGCCTCGGAGATAAAAATAAATGGTGACGCTTAGAGAAGTTCTGCCCCATTTATTAAAGGCCCACTCTGCGGCACCCCCTCGTCCTGACCCCGGGGCTCCCCCCGAAGGCGGGAGCTCAGAGCCGATCTGAGGGTGGCTCAGTGGTGTTTTTTGATCTCTACTGTGACTACTCGAATATTCACGAAGCCCCTCAGAGCACAGGGGGGCCACTGGGTCCCCGCAGGCGGAGAAGCCGGTGCGGAAATGAGGGGGGACATTCCTGCGGGAAGAGGAGGCTTCCTTTAAAACCTTTCAGGAGAGCTGTGGCTTCACCGTGGCGGCAGCCGCTCGGCGTTCCTCGCCACCTTACTGACCTTGAACGAGGAGCTCGGAGCGCTTCCGGGCGGCTCCCACCACCGCCTCTCGGCCGCGGCCCGAACAGGGCCTCAACGGTGTAAACCCACGTCACATTCACGTGTCTCATCGTGCAGGAAACTTCCTAGGAATCTATTTTACATTTTATAAATATAGACACACGTGTGTGAAGAACATGCTCAGGCAGCGACGTGTTCCCAGCTGCTGGGCTGAGCTGCAAACTCAAGCCAAGCGAGGAAGCTCGTTCCGTGTGTGCGGGACGGGCACGCCGAGCTGGAGCGGCGGGCTGCGCCAGGGTCCGCCCAGCTGGCCCCACGTCTGCTCAGCCCAATGCTGGGCGGCGGGCCCCCCTCGGCAGAGGCCGGAGTAGGTGACGGCGCCCCGCTTCGACGGACGCGGACAGGCCAGGCCGGTCACAGAGCCGCTCCCCCACCCCCCACCCCCATCCTGTTCTCACAGCAAGGCGAAGGGGCGGGGGGCTCAGCCATGTGTGGGGCGGGGACGACTGAGGCCTGGCACACACTGCCGGGCTCGCTGTGTGACCCGCTGTCTGGGGCGCGTGAGCCCCGCCCAATC
The DNA here is from genome assembly GCF_000151845.1 of Pteropus vampyrus. Lineage (NCBI taxonomy): Eukaryota > Metazoa > Chordata > Mammalia > Chiroptera > Pteropodidae > Pteropus > Pteropus vampyrus. The sequence goes on from NW_011888949.1 coordinate 997,491, forward strand.
CCGCCATCCCCAGCACCCCGCGACACAGAAAGGCGGGGTGCAGCGAGGTTCCCGGGACAAAACCCCCCCAAAGGGGGACACTTTCGGGGCCTGGGGAGAGCACACTGGAGCCTAGAACAAAACGCGAGCGGGGCACGGGCGCCACCTGACCCTTAGACGTTGGGCCGCAGGGTGAGCCGAGGAGGGACCTCTCGGCCCCGTCTCAGGTGAAAGCGCGGCTTTGTCGCAGCTCATTGTATCATTTGCTTGAAAATCATAAAAATATAACCACGTCTGCTTAGATTCAAAGCATATGCAAAGTTACATAAAACATATAATACATGAATGTATAAGTAATAAAGATACTGTGTAACATACTCATAAGACGAGTCACATAACAAAGGAAATGCTGAACGGGAGGATTGTTCATTTTACAGAAAGATTCTTTACTTTAAAGGCGTGAAAAATCACGTAAACGGAGCCACTTTAAAACGGCACCAGAGCTGCCGTCCCAGAGGGACTGGCTCGCACGTGTCCTGCCTCCGACCTTCGGGATGTTACGGCAGGACAAAGCAGCCTGTGGACTCGGCCTGAGGCGACACTGTCCCCAAGAACTGTTTCCACGGACG
>NW_011888949.1:998378-999657 GCF_000151845.1 Pteropus vampyrus
CCTCGGCAGAGGCCGGAGTAGGTGACGGCGCCCCGCTTCGACGGACGCGGACAGGCCAGGCCGGTCACAGAGCCGCTCCCCCACCCCCCACCCCCATCCTGTTCTCACAGCAAGGCGAAGGGGCGGGGGGCTCAGCCATGTGTGGGGCGGGGACGACTGAGGCCTGGCACACACTGCCGGGCTCGCTGTGTGACCCGCCGTCTGGGGCGCGTGAGCCCCGCCCAATCCCGCCATCCCCAGCACCCCGCGACACAGAAAGGCGGGGTGCAGCGAGGTTCCCGGGACAAAACCCCCCCAAAGGGGGACACTTTCGGGGCCTGGGGAGAGCACACTGGAGCCTAGAACAAAACGCGAGGTGGGCACGGGCGCCACCTGACCCTTAGACGTTGGGCCGCAGGGTGAGCCGAGGAGGGACCTCTCGGCCCCGTCTCAGGTGAAAGCGCAGCTTTGTCGCAGCTCATTGTATCAATTGCTTGAAAATCATAAAAATATAACCCCGTCTGCTTAGATTCAAAGCATATGCAAAGTTACATAAAACATATAATACAGGAATGTATAAGTAATAAAGATACTGTGTAACATACTCATAAGACGAGTCACATAACAAAGGAAATGCTGAACGGGAGGATCGCTCATTTTACAGAAAGATTCTTTACTTTAAAGGCGTGAAAAATCACGTAAACGGAGCCACTTTAAAACGGCACCGGAGCTGCCGTCCCAGAGGGACTGGCTCGCACGTGTCCTGCCTCCGACCTTCGGGATGTTACGGCAGGACAAAGCAGCCTGTGGACTCGGCCTGAAGCGACACTGTCCCCAAGAACTGTTTCCACGGACGACGAGAAAGCAGCTATGACCGCCAGACCGATAACCACACGACCGAAAGGTAAAAACAATGTTTAGAAGCAGCGTGACTACGTTACCTTTTCTGCACCAATATCAACGCCTTCCCCCTACGGGTGTCATCGTCACCTCCCCTTTCTCATAAACCCCCCCGCCTCGGTCTCCCTCTCAGAACACTACTGGGCTTCTGCTTGAATTGGTGCTTCCCAAAGAGCTGCTCTTTTTGATCTCAAATAAATGCGTGTTGCCTCTAAACTTTGGCCTTTCGTTCTTAGGTTAACAGAAGGATTGCTGGAACGTTCCTTTGAACGTTAAACTCCCAGGGGCAGTGACGTGTTGGTCTATAAAGCGGTGACTTCCCGACAAAACTCAGAGGACAATGCTGCAGCAGAGAACCTCGATTCCACGAGAAGCCACTGCTGGGAGCGGCGAGCATCTC
>NW_011888949.1:1001918-1002290 GCF_000151845.1 Pteropus vampyrus
CGGCCAGTACAACACGACGTGCGCCGAGCGCCCCGGGGCCCGTGGGTGTGTGCGTGTGAGCCCCTGCTCGCCCGCGGTCTCAGTCGTGCAAGCTGAAGACACACAGGTGTGTGTCTGGTTGGCTCGGTACTGGCTGGACCACTTCCAGAGCAACACGCGGTCACTGTGCTGGAGACACACACGCAACACGCAAGCCGCAACCGCGCTGGGCGATGGGGGTACCGGCCCGGGGCCCCAAACAGCTGACCCTCCCTCCTTCCGGCCTCGGGGCACGCCACTACGAAGCAAGACTGTCCCGCTGTGAGGCCCTGGGGGCCCCGGGAAGGCGCGAAGGGCAGTGTCAGGGAAGGAGGGGCGGGGACACTGCGGCTT
>NW_011888949.1:1002340-1017871 GCF_000151845.1 Pteropus vampyrus
CCGTCACACGCCCAGCGCCGGGCCGAGTGACGCTGCCTGGGGAGAGGGCTGAGCCATCGGCCACGGCCCGGCCAGGACGGAGCCTCTGCTTCCGGCCTCTTAGCCGACCAGACCCAGTGGGGGTCAGAGGGCCCGGATGACAGAGCCACAGAGATTGGCCTCCGAGGTCCAGGACACGGTCCAGGACAGGGCCAAGGTCGACTGCGAAGGCTCCGGAAGGCCCGCGGGGCCAGAGGGAGCATCGGGGGCACCTGCGTCATCCCCACTATCAGAGGAGCAGGCGCATGGCCGGAGAGGCCGGCTGCGAGGGCTCGGGCGCCTCTCCCTCACCTGCAGGCCTGGCTGGGCGCGGGCGGCAGGCGCGGGGCGTGGGGGTGCGGGGCAGGCCTCACGCACAGGTGCCACAGGTACCACAGGTGCCGGAGGCACCGGCCGCTCCCCACTGGCGCACCCCTCTTTGGGCCAGCCGAACCCCTGGCCCACGCGGCCAACCGCTGAGGGGCTCACTTCCTCTCCCTCTGTCTGTTTTTATGGGATAAAAAACAAAACGAAAGACATTTGACAGCAGCTCATGTTCCCTGCAAAACGTCCTGTTCCCAGACTCGGGGACGTTGGGCCAAGCTGCAGCCCTGGGACACTCGCTGAAGGCTCAGCGCCCGGCGGGCCCGGGCCCGGCCGCCAGCCCTCTTCCCACATCCCTCCTCAAGCACATTAAGACGTTTTAGGGCTGGCTTGCAAGTTCCAACCTTAAAATCCTGATTATTTATTTATGCCCTTTTTGTCTAAGAAGTTAAATCTCCAAAGCATCTCAATTTAGATCAAAAGCAATTTACCAAACTTCACCTGGCACACCTGTGCCTTGCGAGTTGGTAATTACCCGCTTAGCATTTCCAGGGCTCTGGGGCAGGGGCACAGCCGCCCCGGCTGCGGGGGGAGCCTCTGATACTCGCTCCTGTGATGGAGGCTTCCAGAACGCCCGAGGGGCTCCCCGGGGACGCTCCGGAGCCCCCCGCGTTCCTGCGAACTGCTTTCATTTTCCAGGGCGAGGAACTCGACACCAAGCGAGCAGACGCAGGGGCGCGATCGCGGCCGCCGACCGCATCCTGCCCACCTGATCCAACCGTGCAGGGCACCGACGCGTCTTATCGGCAGCGATCTGGCTCCCGCGGGCTCGTCACATCCCGCGCCCCGGTGCCCGCGGTTTACGATTTGGCATTAGGATATTAGGAATAACAATAATTACTCGCTTTTACATTGCTTCAAACGAGAGAAATCATTAAACTGCGCAGATGAAAAGATGATCTCATCGCGAACGTGGCTGCGAGCTCGCTGGCCTGTTTCCCGCTTTCTCTCCCCTTCTGGTCTTTTCTTTCTCCGCCCCGTCCCTGCCCGAGCGTCTTCTGCGCACCCTCCCCCGCAGCGTGTCGGCGGGGGTTACGAACGTCGGTTAAAAAGAGAGTGTGTCACAGCGACACGAGGCTGAATTTTTTTATTGTTGCTGTCTCTTTTCTCCCCCCAGTCGTCTCGAAGGCGTAACCTCTTCCGAGCCCCGCCGCTGCCGGGAGGAGGCGTGAAGAGGGTGCCACGCGCCGGGCTGAGCTGCACGCGCCTTTAAAACTGAGCGTTCGAATCGCGACGTGCCGACCGCTTTCCGAGTTCAACTCTGAGGAGGGAGCGTACGCGCCACGCTCTGAAAACAGCGGCCAAATGAAGACTGTCACCCTCGCTGGCTCCTGGAAGTGATAAGCCGGAGCCAAACGCCTCTCACCAGCGGCTTCCTGGCCCCCCCCCCCCCCCCCCCGACGCGCTCGCCGCCCCGGGAAGCTCCCACTGTACTTTGCTGTTATCTCTTCCATGAAACTCGCCAGTTTTAACTTGCACTATAAGTGTAATTATGTCCTCGCTCATTCATTACGCGGCAAGCCCCTTTAAGGCCAGATCCTATCTCCAGATGCCTCTCTGGACCCCGCCCCCCGCCCGAACCACCTCCCACCACATCCCCGGGCAGAAACCAGTCCCGGGAAGGGCCAGGCGGGGCTGGCTTCCCGCCTCTCCGTTCGTGCCTCTGGCTTTCTCTGCTCGGCTCAGCATTTGCGCATCTTACCGACCAGAGCCCGTATTTCTCACGCTGTTCCTCGTTCTGAAACGGTTGGGGTTTCTGCACAACGACCCCTCCGCCAACCAGCCCTGCCCCAAAATCTCCGTGTGCGGGATTAGCAAAAACGGAACCCTGGGCAGAGGAAACGGCAGTGACCCCAGCAACCCCGGTTAACGAGCCCCGTCCTTAATGAAACACCGAACCGAACAACCTGCCACTGAATAGTGAACCCAGACCCGCCGGCCTCCAGGGCCACCCAGGGAAGCACGCTCTGGTCACGGGGAGAGTGGAAGGGTGCTCCGTCCCGGTCACGCGATCGGGGGCGCTCCGGCCGGGAAGTGAGCTCATCTGGACGCCGGCCAGTACAACACGACGTGCGCCGAGCGCCCCGGGGCCCGTGGGTGTGTGCGTGTGAGCCCCTGCTCGCCCGCGGTCTCAGTCGTGCAAGCTGGAGACACACAGGTGTGTGTCTGGTTGGCTCGGTACTGGCTGGACCACTTCCAGAGCAACACGCGGTCACTGCGCTGGAGACACACACGCAACACGCAAGCCGCGACCGCGCTGGGCGATGGGGGTACCGGCCCGGGGCCCCAAACAGCTGACCCTCCCTCCTTCCGGCCTCGGGGCACGCCACTACGAAGCAAGACTGTCCCGCTGTGAGGCCCTGGGGGCCCCGGGAAGGCGCGAAGGGCAGTGTCAGGGAAGGAGGGGCGGGGACACTGCGGCTTAGGCACCGAGGCGAAACGGATGGGTGTCCCCCTGCGTCCTGAACTGTCCCGATGGGAACCCCGCCTCAGCCATGCTGGGACAAGATGAGAAAGCGGGAAACTGCACAGGAAGTGGGGTGACGGAGAGCCGGGACCTGAGACCGGTGCCCACGGCTGCGCATGGAGGTGAATTTTAGGGGAGCAGCGGCGTTTCTGCGTGAGTCTGCCCGCGGCGACTCTGCCCTCGGCTTGTCCGCGGCGGGCCGCCTGACACGAGGCACAAAGACGACTTGGCAGAGGTCCAGAGAGGACCAGAGTGGCCACGACATCAGGCCGACCGCGTGAGGGGCCGCAGGACGAGGCGGCTCAGCCGGGGCACGGGCACCAGGTTGGGCCGAAGTGAGCCGCCAGCCGGACGTTCCCGGGGCAGAGTCCCTCCTGGGACCTTCAAGCCCATCGTCACCTGGGGACTTCACGCTCAAACGCACCAGCGTCCAGCATCCGGGCAGGGGTTAACCCGGAGCAAGGGGATCCGGCCGATGACAGATCACCCACGTGTGCTCCCCGCTTCCCGTGAGCGCCCCCAACCTGCCCCTGCTCCCCCGGGTCTTGCCGCTGAGCGCCGGCTTCGCCAGGGCTTTGCCCACGCACGCCGGCCACTGTCACCACTTCCGAGCCACGAGACCGCCTGGGCCTCGGCTTGCGTGGCCTCCGGTCGTCTTCCGTGGATTTCCTGGGCTTGGCTCTGCTGTTGGCCAGCGCCTTTATTAAATGAATGTACTCGTCAGTGACGTCGTCCGAGTCCAGGGCCACGATGCCGTGACGCGTCATCCGCGCGCTGTGCTGTGCACTCGCCCCCCAAGGTCCAGCCTCCCCCCGACACCGTGTCTTTGACCCCTTGGCCCCCTTCGTCCGCCACCCCGTCCCCTCCGTAACCGCCTTAGTCGGCTGTGTCTGTGTGTGTTTGTTTTGTTCTTTCGTTTGTTGCTTTGTTTTGTGTCCCACAGATGAGTGAGATCATATGGTTCCTGTCCTTTTCCATCTGACATTCCTCTCAGCGTGGTCCTGGCAGATCCGCCCACGTCGTCGCAAATGGCAGAGTTTTGTCTCTTAGGCTGAGCGGTGTCGCCGCCGCCTCCGACGCCCCTTCGCATGTGGTAGCGAATTCTCTTTTTCACCTTCTTTTGCAAAAATGTCTAGGTTATTCATGGACCTTTATTTTCCCAAATAAACGCATTTCTTCGGTTCCTGAAAGAAATCTTGCTGAAATTTTCTTTGGCATTACACTGAAATTATCGATTAATGTGGGACAAATCGACTTCTTTCCCACGTTAAATTTTTGCACCCATGAAAGCAGGCTATCTTCCCATAAATTAAAAATCCTCTTTTTGTTCCATAATAAAGTTTTTTAATTTTCTCATATCAAAGGCCTTCCGCATTCTTTGCCAGGCTCAGCTCCAGATTCCGAATAGCTGTGTGACTGGGACGAGCCTTATTTACATTCTTTAATCCAGCTGTTTACTCTTGCTGAGAAGAAACACGGCTGAGACTGCAGGTTAATTTTGAATCCAGCTTCTTCACTAGACTCTCTCGTTTTAATAATTTATCCGATGATCTCACGAAGTTTTCCGTACAGATAACCATGTCGCATGGAAAGTAACGGTTTTGTCTCTCTGAATACTTTAAAGCCGTGTACCCTGCGTTTATGTTTCTTGTCCTATCTCTCTGGTTAGGACACACGTCGAAAGTTAACGTGGGAAGCAGTCGCCCGCGTCTTGATCCCAACCGTAAATAATCTAAAGTTTCTCCATAAACTGCATTTGCTTCCTGTTCACTCTTGGTCGTACAGACCTCATGAAGTTAAGGAAATTTCTTTACAGTTGTCATTTCTGAGAAATGTCTCTTCGTAAGTAAATGCTGAGCTTCAGCCAATGTGTCTTCCGCGCTTACGAAGCTGGTCACGTGATTCTTCTTCGGCCCAGGGGCACGGCGAACGACAGAGAACTTTCCCATGACAAACGTTCCCGCTCTCCTGGGACACACCGTCCTGAGCCCTGAGGATGAACGGAACCAGCACTCGGGGTTCTGCACAGTCGGTTACCGTCCTCGTCGCTTCTGTTCCCACAAAGCATCCGTGCACGGGTCCCCTCTGCCCGGTCTTCACACACGTGGTTCCTGCTGGACGCTGCCGTCTGGACGGCCACGTCCGTCCTGGCGGAGGCTTTCCCTGGCCACCGAGCCCCTCCCAGCCAGACCCATGTGGCATTGCTATGCACAGTGGCTGCTTATTCGTTTACTTACGAGTGGTCGATCCTCCCAATAGGGCGTGAGTACAGAGGCCTTCTCTGCTCCACGTGCGTCTGTGCCCCCGCCGCCCAGAGCACCTTCTGGAACGTGACAGACAATCAATAAATGTTTGAGTTAATGAGCAGATCGCAGCAGTGGGAACTCGATGTGCAGACATTTCAAGTAGTTTAAAGCATGGATCGCAGTCGTGAAGAAGGTGCTGCCGAAGAAATTTCCGATTACCCGAAACCCCTGACGACGGTGACTAATAGTTACAGTCGGGGTGCGCACGCGTGTGTGTGCAAGGGGAGGGGGGGCAGAGAGACCTTGTTTAAAACTAGAAAACCACAGGCCTGTGTACGGGCCCCTAAAGACGCCTGTCTCTGGCATCCACCATTAAATAAATCTTGGAGGATCCTTCTGGAAAGCAGTCGTCTGCACGCGTTTCTCAGCCTTCCTGCTGCGCCCGGCACCCTGTGGGCTCGGTGTAAGCCAAGTCCCCAGTCCTCAGGGGCTGAGACTCGGTTGGGGGGAGGAGGGGATGTACGGCAAACACGGGGCAGAGCAGGGCGGTGTAAGACCTGTCACCAGCTCATGAGATCTGGGACGGAGGCCGCGGCTCTGAAAGCCTGGGTGGTCGCGGGGCACAGGAGAGGCAACCTGGCCAAGGGAGACGAGCCAACGGGCGAAAGGCCCGAAGCGAGCGGTAAACACAGCCTGCTCCCGGAGCGGCGGGTCACACGTGAGGCTGGGACGCTGACAGCCGCCTGTTCCAGCAGGGACCACCCTTCACCGAGCAACACCGCACAGGGAGGCAGGAAGCGCATCAGAGACGCTCTGAGTCCATGTCACCGAAGCCGCCAGGCATCCCTCGCGTCGGTGGGTCCCCATCGCTGTGGCGTTAGATGGTTTCTTCAATGCGTCTCCTCGGCCGGTGCAGGGGACAGAGCAGGGCCCCCCTCCACCGCCCGGAGAAGGGCCTCCCCACGGGGCGTGACGCCTGCGTGCAGCCGTGGGCGTCTGGTCCAGGCTCCCCGGAGCGGCTCCACGGTGGCTCCGCGGTGGCTCTGCGTGTGGCCTTCCCGAGACAACGCAGGGGGCCGGTTGCCACGAGAGCTGTGATCGGCTTTCTCCGGGTTTGCAGGAAGGTGACAGGAAGCCCAGCCCTCTCTCCACGCCCGTCAGAATGCGGCTTTCAGGACGCAGTGGCCGAAATGAACGAGCGGAGTCACGTGAGCCACGAGTTGTCTGTCGCCGACCTGCCTCAGTGACAATGGAGTGGCTCACACCGCGAGGAGCAGGGCTCCCTCCCCCCGTCTGCTGGGATGTGGGTACAACGCCGGTCGCCTGTAAGCCCCACGACCATGAGCCCCTCCTCACTCCGCTATCCAGCATTCGAGCCCGTCCTCGGGCTCTGACGAGGTTCAGACGGGACAGCGCTCACGGCAAGAACGGACACAAACTGTTTCGTAACTGGTTAGTGCTACAGCTTCTCGGGATTCGAGAAAGTCAGCCCTTCGCTGCACGGGGCGAACCCCCCGCAGCCGTGTCCGCCCTGCGCGTTCCCGCGGTCACGCCCGTGAGGAGGCCGCAGACGGCTCCCGCCCTCGGTGCTGGAAGGACGGAGGCAAAGGTGGCCGACACGGCGAACGTGACGCAGGCCACGCGGCTCCTGGGGAGGCCGGCGGGTCCTTGTCCGCACCGCGGCCTCCTGTCTGCGCTTACCCACCCGGGCGCTGTCTAAACAGCCCCCTGCGTCCCGACACCGCGGCCGGCAGCGAAGAAGGACCTGAGTCGTGATCACCCTCCCGTTCTGGGGTCGGCACCGGCCAAGCTTTCCTCCAAGTAGGGTATTCAATCAGGGCCGGACGAAGGCCTTGGAGGCCTCAGGCTCCCCCAAAGACTGCCGCTCCCCCAGATATGTAATTCCACCCAAAACACCATTCTTCCAAAAAATCGGTGTAAAGTTCAAGGAGTTCTGATTTTTCTTGTGACAGCGACCTGGAAGCTTTCTTCCACATCGGCTCCTTTCAAGACCGTTTTCTGTCGTTTGGAGCTTCTGTTTAGTCACAGCTGATCGCCCGTGTGATGGCCGGTGCCGGATGGGAGGAGGTTTACTCCTTCATAGCGAGTTAAGTGAGCAGCCAGGGCTTTCCTGTGCCTTTGCTTAACTGCAGATGAGTCAGGCTCCGTCTGCCGGAGCCATCCTCGCCGGTAGACTGTGAGTCAGAACTCTCTAGAGCTGTGAAAATCGTTTCGGAAATCCCAAAATGAACCCGCCGTAATCCGGAATCTGCGGATCCAGAAACACAGCTTCAGAGGCTCTGAGTGCAAACGTCAGGGAATAAATAACGTGAAAGAATCGACACGTGCAATCGCCCTTGAAAGGCCCCCCAGCCGCCGGCGGGGAGCGGGGAAGCCGGGGTTGGCGTGCGCTGGGGGTCATGCTGTACAAGGAAGGGTCGCCCCAAGCCAGTCCGTGGGCCCCGCACCCCTCAAGTCCACGGCTCCTCAGGCCCGGCCCGGACGCGGTTGCTCATGCACCTTACTGGTTCTCACAAACTCCCTGGATGGGTCCTCGCCACTGTCCCCACTGTGCAGGTGACTCGCCATTGTCCCCACTGTGCAGGTGAGCAAATGAGCAAACTGGGGCTCAGGGCAGCGAAGCAACTTTCGAAGGGCAAAGAGCAAGCTGGGGACCGAGCTTCGGCCCCGATTCCCAGCCTGTCTCCGATGGGCCTGGCCACGTCCTTCCTGGTCCCTGCTGACACGGAACCGGCCGGAAGCGGGAACGAGCCTCACCGTGCGGGGCGTAACTGCCGCCTCGTTCCCGCCGCGCTCAGCACAGCCATCTCTGCCGCCGGCGGAGTGGCCGGGGCGAGGCCACCGGCGATCACCCCCTGGCTTCCTGGCCCCGGCCACCAAACGAGCAAAGGGGAGGAGGCCTCGTGCTGCTCGCCACACACTGGGGGCCACGGGAAAGTGCCGCGTGACCGTGTGGACCACTCACAGGGCTGGGAGGTCCCTTGGTCAACCGGCGAAAGACTGTGAAACCTCCACCAGTTCATGGCTGAAGTGCAAGGCCCTTAGTACCACGTGCTATTAGCTTAAGTGGCTTCGCGCCCTCAATTCTGTTTTTAATGGATATGTGTTTCCATGTCACGAAAGCGCATCGCAATTAGCAGGGCGGGCTGAGACGCTGGGGCCGCAGAGAAACAGACAGCAGACGAGGGCCAAGGGGCGGGCGGCAACTGAACACTGAACTGCTAGGTCGCCCCGCTGAACCCGAGGGGTGCTGGCAGGGTGAGTCTCAAAATGCTCGAAGCGTCATGAGAAATAGACAAAGGGGTCAAGGACTCGGGCGGAGACAAGCCGTGTCGGTCACGTGTGTCGGCTTCCGCACAAGCGCATGAAGTTACGAGTTGCGATCTTGTGGTTTTCAGAGCGAGTTCGGTTTGGACTTCGGGCCACTCACCCTGGTGGCCCGGACGGGGCAGGAGGTGGAGGAAGGTGCGGGCCCGTCAGCCGTGGGCCCGAGGGCTGAGGGGTCACTGTGCCACCCGCCATCGGAGCGGCGGGGCTCATGAAATCGAGGTCGGCGCCAGAAAAAAGTTAAAAATCCACGGCAGAAAGTGACGCTGACCAGACCCGAAGGCATAGTGAAGACTTGGGAGGAGGAGAGGCGGCCACACACACAGAGCCCGGCGTGGGACGGACGGACGGCCTGCCCGGCGGGTGGGGAGCCCGCAAGCCCGGCTTCCGGGCCACGGCGGGAGGGACGGGGGACGGAACGCAGAGGGGACGCGGACGCGGACGCCACCGCGGAGAGCGTTAGCCGAGATCCCGGACGAGACTCCGACCCTTTCAAGGCCTCGGTCTCGGCGGAAACGAGGGCAGCCGACTGGACGTGACCCGCAGCCGACTGGACGTGACCCGCAGCTGGGAGCTCGCGGGGGCGGGTGCTCTGAAGAGGTGTGACGCAGAGCCCCCCACCATCCGATCGGGGTCCCGTGGTGATGCGCAGAGGACACCCCACAGAAGATGTCTGCGTCGCTCTAAGCTTCCGCCAGGAGGGACGGGAGGCCCTGCACGCTTGGGGGCTGAAAGGACTAAGAGCCACCCACATCGCCGTCTGCTCTGGAATCTCTGTGACGAGGAGCCCTGGGCGGATGCAGCACCCCTAAAACTGCCGCGGCCGACCAGGAGTATTCACAGCTGTAGAAGCGGCCGTCAGCCACGAGCCGGGCGGCGCTGCCTTGCGCGTCAGATGACCGCAGGCCGGTCAGGAAGGGGGAAGGAAGAGGAAGGGAGGGGACGAGGACGTGGTCTGACAGGGACGAAGCTAAGCTTCCTGCGCGGGGAATTAACGGCGAGAAAACCCAGAACCCCAGACAGCCCGAGGGGCGGCACCGGCCGTCCCCGCTCCGCCCGCTTCTGCTTCCGCCCTAAGAGACGCGGGAGGGCTGCCGGGACGAGTTCCGAGACCCGAGGTCTTTGCCCAGCGTGACTAGGACAGGTGGGACCCGCGGGCCGGGCAGGTGACGGGTGGGACCCCACAGGGCCGTCTGGCAGGTACGGAGGCGCAGCCGCACAGCCACGGAGGAATCGCAGCTCAGGGCGGGTGACAACGAGGGAAATCGGAGAAGCCACACTCACAGGTGACCGCGGGAGCACAGACCGGGCACGTGGGCTCCGCGGACGACCCGCCCGCGCCCAGGGTCCGGGCTCAGTGGAGCTGAAGGTATGGGCTCAGCTCCGACACCCTGCAGGCCGTGCTGCGGGGGGCCATCGGGGGACAGAGCATCGGAGACGCCCCCGCTCGCCCCGCGGGCTCAGGGCCGGGCCTGTCCACAGTGGCCACTTCCCAGCCACCGCCGCCGCCGCGCCCCACCGTGCTCACCGCTGTTGGCTCAGGTCTAACGCGGAGTTAGAATTCTGGTTCTGTTTCTCACTTAGGGGAAAAAAATGGCTTTGTAAAGGGAGGTCACTAAATAAAACTTCGAGAACACTATTCGCCCCCAGAGATGCTTGTGACCTGTGGTGTGGCCCCGGCTGCCGCTGGGTACGGAGTTCCCAGGAGCCAGGAGACGTCGGAAAGAAATTCTCATGGAGCGTGAACCGGGGACCCATCTCCACAGAGACATTCGTCACAGCAGCCACAAGGCAGCAGCAACGCAGATGTCCACTGACGGGCCAGTGGGTGAGCGGAGTGTGGTCCGTCCCCACACGAGAGTCATAGCCCTAAAAAGGAAAGACTTCCAGCACCCGCCACGTCGCGGACGAACCTGGAGGACGTCACGCTCGGGAAAATAAGCCAGTCGCGAAGGACGAGCGCCGTGCCCTCCCGTGCGTACGAGGGACGGGGCCTTCGCACACGCAGAGACGGAGGTAGAGCTGGGGGCGGGGCGGGGGGGGCGAGTGCCCGGCGGGGACAGGCGGAGGGCGGTGATGGCTGCGGGACAAGGGGAGTGTGCTCGACGCCACCGATCTGCCCCGCTAAAGATGGCTAAAGGATGAACTTTACGTTCTGTATTTTACCGCGAAAAGAAGCCTGAGTAGTGGTTCTCAGACATGAAGCGGACCACGTCGCTCCTCCAGACGCTCGACGGCTGCCCGCTCGTCCTACCCTTTCGTCTCCAAGGAATTCCCCGATCTGTCCCCATGGTCTCCCCGCTGGCCCCGGCAGAGGCTCCGAGGGCCCGCCCCCCGCACCCTGCCCTGCGGCCCCGGCCTCTGCTCTGTGCCCCAGCGCTCGCCCCCTGGGGCACGCTGGTGCCGACCTGATCCTGCTCACTTACTGTCCGTCTCCTCAGATGAGGGCGTGAGTTCTATTAAGGCTCAGACGTGGTCACTTCTTTTAGATCCCAAATACCCAGAGCAGCGCCTGGCACATAGTAGGTGGTCAATACGCATAGTAGGTGGTCAAGACTCCCCGGAGGATGCCCATAACGTGCGAACAGATGGCTGGACGCTCGGGAGAGAACGGCCCTCCCTACTCCACAGCTGCTTCTCTTAAACCCCAGCCGTCCACACCGGCGGGACCCGCCCACCAGGCTCCAGGCGACTGACTCCCACACCCCGGCCACCAGGAACACCTGTCTCCATTCCGTCAGGAGAAGCCCGGACGGTCCCCCTCAAACCGAGGCTGCCGTCCCCACCACGCTCACCGTCACGGGCAGCACACAGCGTGGGCCCGCCTGGCCCTTCGTGGTGGCCGGGCAGACGCTGCCCCAGGTGCGGACTGCCCTGGACCGACGCAAGCAGACGCCGTGACACGGATCAGCTCCGCGGGACAACGGAGGAAGACATCGGAGCCGCGGGAGGCCTGACGCGTTGCAAAGCAAACACGAAAGAGCAGGGCCTCTTGCCCAGAAGCAAGTCGTTTCTGGACATTTCTGTCTGCGGAAGTCAGGGTGCGGGAAAGCTCCGTTCTCTCCGGCTTCGTTCCAAGTGGACGTGGGACAGGGCATCGGCTCGCTGACTTGGGAAGCACGAGTGAGCCCCTGGGCAACCCCACGAATCCGGACCAGGACGAACCAGGCCGGTCCCCCCATAAAACGGCGTGTGGTCAGTGGACGTCTGTTGAGCTCATAAATGGGCCCGGTAAACGGGAAGAAATCGGAGACGCTCCCTCCCAGTCCTCGCTAAAAACGCTCCTCTCGCATGATTTTCAGTAGGAGCAAAGCTCCTGCTACCTGCATAATCGGGTGACATGCAGACACAGGGACAGCGGCTCCGGCCGGCACCTCGGCCCAGCCTGCTGGGGCTCTGTGTCTGCAGGGGACCCTGAAGGAAGAAGAGGGGCCACCGGCCCATCCCGAGGTCGGCCGCGGGGACAGGGACAGACCCCTCGGAGGTCTCGTGCTGGCCGATGCCCAGGACTGCGTTGCCGTGCCCCCCGACGCCCACCCCCGGGGAAAGGCTTCCTCCCTGTGTAGGGGTGGGCGCTTCACCCGCAGTCCACCCACAATTCATTTACCTGGGAGACACGGCAGCTGGAGCACCGTTTGGGGCCACTGGAGTAAACTGCTTGCACCCGTGTGCCCCTCCCTCGCCCGCGGACGAGGCCAGCGCCCTGCTCTGCTGGGTCCTCGCCGCTCAGCCACACGTGACCACCTGGGCTCGTCAGGTCACCTGCGTCACTGGAGCGGCGGGAACGAGATTTAGCATCAGATGAAATCTCTTGATAATTCACTAGCACAATCCCTATCTATTTTGACTGAATGCAAAACTAGGAAAAGCAAGCGCCACGCTAATCAGGAACAGCACCAGCTGTGTGACACACCGTCGTGATTGAGTTCCAGCCGACGGAGACCGAGGACACAGGCGCGGTGACTCCTTTTCCTATTTTTATTGTTGCAAAAGACATCCGCCATCCCAACGCGACGACCCCAGAGCTGTGTCACGGCAGCGAACTTGTTAGCACAGGCTTTGACTAGTGTTTCTCACCGAAACGAGTGCTTTTCGAGACTTTTGTTACATCGGTAATAACTTCATTCAAAGATCACACATCCTTCCGTCAGATGCCGCATCCCACCAAGCAGGCAGCATCTCGTTGACCTCACAACCTCTGCCGGTTCAGCAGAACTATGAATGATTGCTTACCTCGTGTCTTTACTAACGGAATACTTTATATATGTTGTTAATTATCTTTCCAGGACTGCACAAGTCAGGCGTGTAAAAAGATACATCTGTATCTCGAAATTATTTCACAGAAATACACGTATAGAAACGTGTGCATAGAGACGCGTCTGCTTTTGTATAGTATTAATTGCACAACGAACTGATTACCTCCAACCATTCACGCTCCCATCCTAAATGAGAGTCTATACTGTTATTCCAAGACAATGATTTCACATCTAATGGTCACATTGTTTGCTTACTTCATTTAAACGTTTGGCCACTAAAAGATAACAATTATCGGATGGGTTTTGTCAGGCTGTCCCCACTCCGCGTAGTGTAGGACGTGGCTTATGGGACCCTGAAAGCGACTGCTCCTCATTCGCCCCAACCTGGAGTGGCCGGCACTCTGGGAGAGGCAGGCGGCTAGGGACCATCGGGTGTCACCGAGGGCAGAGGAGGAGACCTGCAAAGCCACCCACGCACACCCTATCATCTCCCGTGTTCCCTCTGGTGTTGAAACGCCGCTCGGTGTCCGCTAAGCACCCCTTACACGCCCAGCCTTCGGCTTGTTCGCCGTACTTTAAACACAGAAAAGCCAGCCCAGGCTTTGTGCCCCGTTAACGGCGAGCGAAGCTAGCTGACTTATGAACCACTCAGAAAATGATAAAAAAAATCTTGAACCAACCCACAGTGTTTACTACAGCAGGTAAGAATAATAACGGCCCCGCGGACACGTGCAGCGAATACATGCAAAACACACAAAATTCAAAAGAACGAAAATAAACAAACTTAGACCCATTACCCGTGAGTGGCTCCTACCTGCTTAATCCAGGCTACACTCCCTCGAAAGCCGGTTAGGAGCTGTCACTATTTTCGCCTGCTTTCAAAATTCCAGTTTCCCTTCTAGCAATCTTATATAAAGTATTTGGCCTCGGAAGAAAACACCATATCGGTAGAAAACTAAATCTGAGTCCACCGGATTTTCGCTCCCGAATGTGAGTTGCCTCTGAGTGTATCTACCTGTCTCGCCCTCGCCATCTTGAAAATCACAGCTCTTTACCTCAAGAACAGAAAAGTCAGAGTTCTTCCATTGTCCAGAAATTATTTCGGCGTTTTAAAAAAAATTACTGGAAGTCTAGAAAGCTCATCTTTACAAAAATTATTATGTCTTTAGTTTGCTTCCTGTGAAAAGGTCAGAGGGCCTGGATCCAATTAATGGTAAAAATCTGCTCCAGTCCACGACATAATTTAGTAGTGACTACGTTTTATTGTCCCCACGGTCTCCGAGACAAAAGCTGCTTCTCTGCCATGTCATCGAGGCCCACTCACAAAGAGCTTCATTATACAGACTAAATCCCCACATAAAAAAAAAACCCCGCAGGTTCTCCTGCCGTGGAACTCCGTGATGACAGATACACGGTGGCTGCCTTGTCCACAAGACACGAGGCGAAACAGATCGATCCCCAAGTTCCTACGCTGAGTGAGTCATTACAGTGAAACGCTTCGCACCCAGAGGAGAGAGAGGAGGGCCTCGCAGAAATGCCTCTCCTCCCCGAGCCGAGGGTGGCTTTGTGTGCGTCTTTGTCGCTCCGTAGCTTAGGAGCTGAAGTGGGCTTCTCCGCCTGGAACGCCTGGAATGCTTCAAGTGCCGGGAGGCTGGGGAGAGGCCGGTGACGGCAGAATAGAAGAATTGCAAAACTCAGCACCAAGGGGTCAGCTCTGCTGCCCCTACCAGCTCACAAAGGGGACAAATAAAGAGCTACGGGGACAAATAAAGAGCTACTCTTAAAGGTGAGTCTCCCTGGCGAGGACGGAGCATTGTGCTTGGACCATCTAGCAGAGACGGGGCGGGGGGGTGGCGCCCCGCTCCCCACGCCTTTCCCCACGGGGGTGTCGGTGCGACGCTCTGGCCCCACGCTGCAGAGCCCAGGGAGCCACCAGGTGATCAGAACACATGCCGTGCCCGGCAAGGGACCGCTGGTGACGCGGCATCCGTGGCCTGGCCACCGTCTCCTGGCACCACACGCGTGGGAGGGGCTTCGAGAGGTGGCCCCAGGGAAGCGTGCGCTCAGAGGCTCCTGGGGGCTCTCTGCGCAGTGCGCTCTGCGAGGGGGTGCCTCGGACATGATGTCACCGGTGTGGCCCGTCACAAAGGCCACTGCAGAACCGGGCCTGCCCGGGAACTGCAGGCAAGTCACCCGGGCCACCTCCACGCGTCCCACTCAATGCCCACGCCGTCCCTGAGGCCCCCCGGTGGCCCCAAGTGCCACTGGACGGCCTCCTGGAAATCCCACAATGCTCGCTGCCTGGGTCCTCAGCGAGTGGTCCCACCGTGCTCGGCCCCACACAGCTCTGTCCCATGCCCCGCTTCTTAAAAGGAAGGGGACCTCGGGCGGGAGACGCCGCGTCCGCATGCGCTCGGTTCCCGCCAGCCGCCCGCCGGGGTTGGACGGCACGCAGGACTCGACACCTAAGCCGAAGGGCACACCCTCTGTCACCCTGAGGGTCACCAGATCATGCGTTTGAACTGGACATCAGCCCAGCAATGCATTTCTCTGAGATTCACGCTTGACACCTCAGTCGGCGATTGGTGACGGAGCGAGGCAGTGGGGACAGGGAGGGACAACTGAGACGAGGAAGCCTAAGGAAACGCTGACCGGGACCACGGGAAACAGCAGCCGGACGCATCTCCCTCTGCGACGCGGGGCCGCTTCTCCCCCGTGCCCGGGACCTCCGCGCTTAACCGAGGAAGAGCCGGCCTCTGCGGCCATCACTCATCGCCGCCCGTCCTTGGAGCCGAGACGAGCCATTCGGCCC
>NW_011888949.1:1019036-1021429 GCF_000151845.1 Pteropus vampyrus
GGAGGAATATTTTTATGAAAATAAAGGATAAGCTGAAAGAATGTACACTAGAAGCTGTAATTTCAACGATGGAATTTACCTCCTCGTTTGAAGCATCAGCAGTACATATTATTCAGCATTAGCGATAATGATAAATAGTGTTTTAAGATTCAAATACATCAATTACAGTGTTCCTGGATATTCAGACGTCTTTTCCTGTTCCATTTTTTTTACCCGGTTCCTCTCAGACTTCAGATCAATGCTCCAAAACTATTTTTTTGTTCATTGTTCTTAGTTCTCATATTCTTGTGAAAACGAGAAAAAAAAAAATTTGCCTTGAGCAAAATGTACTTATAATACTAAACGATGTATGTTTTTACCTCTCCAGATAAACAGAATACCCATAAGGTGAGAGGTGAAAGATAAACGTAAATCCTAAACGCGTTTCCTGAACCGGCAAAGCCGTGAGCAACCGAGGCCTCTCCTTCCGACTTCGCTTTGTGTCTGTTCTCTAGTGAAACGGCCGCTAACATTTTAGTTTCAGTTATTCTTACTAAATCGCTTTTCTACAGGTGAAAGAGGGGAACAGAACAAACGAAAATGGCAAGTCGGTGGGGCGAAGGCGCCCACGCGTTGCCTAGGACGGCCCCACGTGTGGCACTTACCCCACCTGCCCTGAAAATCAAGATTTGAGAAGGAGGAGAGTCTAATGTAACGGCTGGTGAGAATGGAGACTGGAATAATACGTTAAACACAGTCTCTAAATCTCTTATCCGTGGTTTGAAACACTAAGCAAAATCCAGTGAACCCAGAACACCAGCAGCCATAATTCCCGAATTCATTTTCGAAATAATAAATTAATGTTGGGAGAACCTGCGGCATGGCGCCATCTGGTGGCCGCACGGAGAAAGCAGGTTCAGCCAGACCTGGGGTCCTCACTCCCTTCACTAGCTGAAGTGAGGCAAATTCAAAACTCACAAACGTCGTCTTTCATCACGTTTAATCATAAAGTGCTACTAAAAACAAATACAGTCTGAAAATAAACTCGGAAATTATCCACAGTTAAGCCAACGATGATCTTATTTTGAGAGGGAGGCCGTTAAGCTCTGTAACATCAACACCGAGTTCTTGCAACGCTGACTTCCACTAACTCTTCCCGCACGCGCGTGTTTTTAAGTGATAAAAGCATTTTCCAAGTGGAGACGCTCCTGAGATTTGTCATCGAAATGCAGAGCACGAACTGGAGCTTTCCCGAACGCTGCCCCCGAGAGAACAGGGCGCCCCTCCTAGCGGGTAAATTTAAAGTCGCGGGCCGAAAATTGACTCGGAAAGTCAGAATAATTAAGAAAATAAAGGAGCGAAGATCTGAGTCGAGGCACGTTGACCTCCCAAGACGGAAGCACCTTTCACAGCTGCACCTCCGGGGAGACGAGCCTGGAGGAGGGC
Organism: Pteropus vampyrus; assembly: GCF_000151845.1. Lineage (NCBI taxonomy): Eukaryota > Metazoa > Chordata > Mammalia > Chiroptera > Pteropodidae > Pteropus > Pteropus vampyrus. The sequence continues at coordinate 1,020,462 of NW_011888949.1, forward strand.
CGTCCCGGCGGGCCCCACCTCAAGGTCACCCAGGCTGCGTGTCCCTGGAGACACCGGCCGGTCACGTGCCTCCGGAGACGACCCCCGTGGACGTCCCGCTGCCCTTACGAGCTCAGGGTTGAACAGAGGGTGTAGTCTGCCGGCCTAATCCTCGCGCCCGGTCGCTCGCGGTGCCAGTCTATACCCCAGACGGCGGCCGAGTCGCCGCTGCAGACGGCTGCGTGGAGCGGGTAACTCCCGCCCCCCACCTGTTCACTGTGTCTCTCAGCAGCTCAGCCCTCACCGTCACCGCCAGCCCACTGTGTCAGCCAGACCCGCCCCGAGGCGGCTCCTCACCCACCATGAACACCCCGCCTAGGCACATTCGCGCCTCACGTCCTTCCTTTCCAGAATATTCTGTCTTCTGCCCCCTCCCCCCACCATACTCCAATGCCCCCGGCCCCTGTCCAGGCTCGTCTCCGCGCGTGGTGCGCTCCCCGCCCGCCCCCCGAATGTGGAGCCTCCCACCCCGCTCACGCGGGAATTCCCACGAAGGGTTTGTATTTTCGTTTGTGTTTTGAATGACCTGTCGTTTTGCCCACTGGACGGGGGGCTCTTTCAATACCGGAGCACATGGGGCACGCGGGGCACACGGAGCACGCGGGACACACGGGGCACGCGGGACACACGGGGCACGCGGGACACACTGAGCACGCGGGACACACGGGGCACGCGGGGCACATGGAGCACGCGGGAGACACAGAGCACGCGGGACACACGGAGCATGCGGGACACACGGGGCACGCGGGGCACACGGAGCACGTGGGACACACGGAGCACGCAGGGCACACGGGTCACGCGGGACACACGGGGACACGCCAGGCATGCGGGGCACGCACTTGCAAGCCCAGCTGTCTCTGGCCACGGCCTTTGTGGAAAATAAACTGGATCCCGTCGAGATGCTGCCTGGCCTTCCCTGGTCCCACGCG
>NW_011888949.1:1023174-1025471 GCF_000151845.1 Pteropus vampyrus
CACGTGCACAGATGCTCCCAGCAGCACCACCCACAGTAGGCAGAGGTGCAAACGAGACAAACGCCCCTCATAGACGACACTACACAGAGGGGGCCTGTCCACACCACGGTCCTCTCACAGACGAGGCTGGCCTGCCCCTCTCCCCGGGGCCTGGGCCAGGTGGATGTGAGACAACTCTTGCAGGGTGACCCCGTTCCCACATGGCTCAGGGTACAAGACACAGGACAGCAGACCCGTCGTGCTAACCTGTGAGCGTAGCATTTCCCGCTGGCGAGTTAACAGGTGACCCAGCGACGGTCCACGGCTCTTCGGAGAGTGGCGCTGCCTGGGTCCGTGGCTTGCCATTTGAGTCCTGTGTCTTTAGTCCTACACCCGTCCCCACATCGCCAGAGGCCACTGCGCTAAACCCTGGGTGAGAAAGGCTTGCCCCTCACCTGCCGATGGAAAGTCCCTGGCCTCTCCAAACCAGAGGCACCGCCCCCTCCAAAAGGAGACCGTGTTCCAAGAAATGGCGGCGTGTGCCGACCCACGGCCTCCAGGCCGAGCTCTGGCTCCAGACGTCACCCACGTTTCCCCAGCGCCCTGTGAAGGCGACACAGTCGCCACATCGGCTGTCTCCCCCGTTCTGATGCCCGTGTGTCCGCGCGGTCTAAAGCGATCGCCAGAGCGATAAGGGCGAGGACCTCAGACAGACAGACAGACAGACACGCCAGCCCTCCCATCCGCACGGCGGGCTGCGGGGCACGTGGCTGGCGAGCGGGGCGCACCCAGCAAGGACCCACGGGCGCGTGACGGAGGCGCCCGCCAGACAAGACGGCACTGGCGGCCGTGACTGCGCTGTTCCTTCACCCCACAGTCACGAAAAAAGTCTTATTACATCAAGTCGACTATCGTATCAATATTTAAAGAAACACTGCAGTCCATTATTTCATAATTATTTTATAATTCACCCCATAATTTATTGATCTATAATTATTTTTAAGAGAGGCAGGCCTGTATCATTAACATCATAACATCAGTTAACATTCTCCCCGAAGCGAAGTTTAGCAACATCGCCCGGGATTAAGTAATAAAGCACGGCCACCGCTGATGGGGTTTTCAATGGCTGTCTCGGGCAAGTACAGGCATAATGGCTGGTCTACTTAGAAAAGAGAAAGAGAGAGAGAGACACAGCGGGAGAGAAGGAAAAAGACAGAGAGGAAGGAGGGAGGGAGGGAAAGAAAGGAAAGAGAGAGGAGAGAGAGACCGGGCGCCTGAGACTCTCGGGTCACTGAATGTGCGGTCGGACGCTGAGCGCTTCTGCTATCGCAATAGCGAACGTGGAACCGTGTGTGCGCACGCGCGTGTGCATGTGTGTGCACATGTGTGTCTGGAGGGTGTGACTCTGAAAGCTGTCCGGCACAGAAGGGAGACCCCGAACTCCAAGTACGGCCAGCATAACCTGCTCCGGGACACGTGAGGTTCTGGGAAAGGTGAATTTATTCTTCTCAATCATTATAGAACAAGCGACAGGCGACCCTTGAGGAGAAGAGAGGTCACAGGAGAAACGGAACCTTCACAGCGGCGCAGCCGTGTTCCTGGAGGATAGAGGACGTCCTGGACTACTTTCCTCTCTGAGATCCTGTCGCTCAAAATCTCTTCCTGTCATTCACCTGCGAGTTCCGAATTTTCCCACCTTCGAGAATGAAATAATGATAGGAGACTTTTTAAACAAAATTGGGTTCTGTGTAGCTTATAGACCACGAAATTGGCGACCGCGCACGCGCAGGTCCGGGCCCCCGGCTGTCTGGACTCAGAAGACACCGTCCCAGCCGATCTGAGTTCTGACCATGGCCACCGTAGGGAAAGCACTCGGAGGAGTGATGTTTAGTGAACTCCACTTAGCTCAGGGAAAAGGTAAAATGCCACGTCAAGCATAACGGGACCCATGTCAGCCCTACCTTGCCTTCGAGAATATGCTACGAGAAACGCTGATTGACACCCCAGCATCAGCCTCAAAAGATCAGCTACACGCTGCCCGACACCCTTCAGGCTTTCAGCAGACATCTCCCCCACACTGACCGCCACGACCTTTCGATGACCTGCCCGCACTGCCAGACTGTGTCACTCCTTGAAGACGCTTCCTGCACGGAGCTCACAGCACGGGCCCCGGCCCCTGCCTCCTTCTGAGGAAACTTCATGTTTCGGTCATTCTGTGATCGGTGCAGATGTCCCCGAGAACTGCCCACTGAACGGGCGGGACACAGCGCACGTGACCACGGCATCTGCACTGCTGTCTCCCACTGTCCAGCTAAACC
>NW_011888949.1:1026535-1028347 GCF_000151845.1 Pteropus vampyrus
AGAGAGAGAGATCCCAGAGAAACCCTTGTGCATGTGCCTGAAGAAAAATATACAAAAACTTGAATAGCAGAACAATATATAATAGCAAAAGACTAGAAACAACTCAAATATTTCAATTGGTGAGTGGATAAATTAATCGCGACATAGTCACAGAAAGGAATATTATGCAACCATGAAAATGAACAGACAGGAGATCTATGCAATAACAACGGAATCTCCCTATTCTTCAAAGATCTATAAAAGAATGAGCGGGCAAAGCTGACAGACAGTTGGCATGGCTTGAGCAAGAGGTGCTAAGAGTTCAGACTGAAATCGTGGCGAGAGGCACACGGATTCGCAGGGTCTTTGGGAGTGAAATGAAGTGGACTTGGTGACACATCAGCTATGTGAAGCATCGAGGATGAGTCCTGGGTTTCGGGGTCACACAGCCGTTGGGCGATGCCATTCCCTGAGACAGCAACGCAGAAGGGGGTGAGGAAGTGGGGGCGCAGTGTACGTTCGATAGAGTCTTGAGACACGCGCTCTACAAAGAGGAGCGACCCGGAGGAAGTGACCCCGGTGCACGTCATGCAGACTCTCGAGCGGCCTGGAGATGGGACACGCAAAGGCCCGAGGCTCGCACGCATTGGGCGCGTTGGAACGCAGCGAGGGCGCAGAGCCCCCGGGGGACCAGCAAAATGTGAATGGAGACGGGGCGGAGCCTGGAAGCAGCGAGCACCCGGGAAATGTCCGACACGGTCCTGTGGCTTCCCAGAGTGTCCCCAGCGCACGAGGGGCCGGGTCGGAGCCGCAGGGACAGATACTCCGTCTGCAAAGTCAGGAGTCGCTTCTGCTTCCGACTCTGTTGCTACGCTGCCGATTTTCCCCGCCATCAGGCAACTTAAGTGACGACTTGTAAATCACTGTTCTGTCTCACTTGAGTTTCTTCTCTCGAGCCTAAAATTTCTCATTTATCAACTTTCTTCTCCAAACCAAGGCTTAAAACTAGGGCAAAAAAATAAAGCAATAATAATGAACTAGAAATAGCATGTTGTTATGGTGAAGCCAAAATCTAAAATTAGATTTCGATCCATAAAAAATAAAATAAAATTCATTGTTGTGCTACTCATTTTTGCTCTTTTCTCCAGGTCAAGCCCTGTTCCGAATGAGCCTTTATTATGCAGGGTCACAGCACACCAGCCCCTCCGTGAGACCGAGCACAATCAAACAACCGACGTCTGCCGGCATTCCACACACCTCAGTTCAGTTCGATTTCAAACTTTATTCTACCTGCTCCCAGGAAACAAAACCGGTGGATTTATAAACTTGGACAAGTTCCTTGGCCTCACCGGGCCTCGATGTCTTCGGTCTCCTGTGACTTCGGTCTGTGTAAACGCACAGATAAAAGGTACGAAGGCAAATACGGGGCTTTCAGTGTCTGTCCAGCGGTACTTGGCTGAGAGATGACTGTGACTGAGAAAAACGATACGAGTTATATAACAGAAGATCATAGATGTAGGACATGCATCAAAGTTCGCAGAGCGCAGCAAAAATATTTAAATGTCACTACTTTCAACCTCTTGATTTACCAAAGAGCGTCACCTCGGTTGAGCAGGTCATGTTTCTTGCAGTTACACCTGTTGAGTTTAATAATAAGACAATCTTAGAGGTTTCTTTTCCCAAAATTCACATTACAGCCAGATTCGCTGGAACACATTAAATCTGTAAAACATAAAACACACGGAGACCAGTTGTTCTCAACTCTGGCTGCAGATGGGAATTGTCCGGGGTGTTTTGAAAATGCCAGTGGCGAAGTCCGACCCCCAGGGAGTC
>NW_011888949.1:1030722-1033004 GCF_000151845.1 Pteropus vampyrus
GCACACAGGAAAAGCACCTAATCTGTCTTTTTAAACGTACAAATGTTAAGGTACAAGTTAAATGTAAAAGGGGCTAGGTCTCAACGCTGGTTTACACCATTTAATACAGGGCTTTGATAAATTAGAAAATCATCTTTGCCCTCCCGATTCGCATGATGGCATTAGGGTAAAACATCTAAAAGACCATTTAAAAGCTTAAATCAATATTAAGATCATTCAAATTGCTCAATTAACAATTTCTGTCTATCGAGTCAAAGGTTGATGGCGAATACATAAATTCCATGAAATGTCTTGAAAGATTCTTGACAGTTTTCTTCTATTAGTTGAAACAATTGGCATTTTACAATTAGAACCAGGAATTAGGAAGGAGAGTGATTACAGAGAGAAAGGACCAAAGAAAGGTTGCAAAGGATGGACAAGCCGAGGAGTTCTCCACAGGGTGGGACGCTGGGCATGACGGTGAAACTTGCAAGGGACGTAAGTCAAGTTATCCGAGGGAGTCTCGGCTGCTGAGTGTGAACTGCGGGGTAGACGCCACCCCCTCGCTGAGATTCACTCTCCTTCAGAGGAAGCAGCAGCCCCCAGATTCTCTTCTCCTGTGGGAGCAGAAAGCACACGGGAAGGAACGGGTCTCAGACGGGTTCCAGGTTCTTCGTGTGTCCCGCCTTGCTTTAGGCCATAGGGTTGGTTACCGTGTTTTTCCTAGTCTTGTTTTAACATCCTTGCCGAATGTAGGCAGCTTAGCTGGGAAGATCTGACTCTGGCCAAGATTAATATGAAGAGTATCTCCTTTTCAAGCTATAATATATTTCCATATGCAGAATTATTTTTCTTAAATGCCATTTTATTAAGTACGCTCACCGGAGTTATAAATTTGCATTGAAGTCAAGCAGTATGCCTTCCTAGATAATAGTTATGGGCTACATTTTAAAGTAGCAACTTTTAGCGTGTAACTTTTCCATTAATCTCTCAAACGCCTACTTATCACACACCAATCCCACAGTTGTCTCCAAGAAAATAGTTTTCCTACATCTGTAGAAATCAAAAATAACTTGGATGTTACGCGAGTGTAGGATTTGGGCCTACGAGAGCGTAGAACCTTTCCTCCCCGGAAGCAGACTTGTCATTGTCCCGTGACTGCGCTTCAGCCACACACTTCCATGGTCGTCGGTGACGGTCCTAGAGATAGGACCATCTCCTGCTTTTGACCTCCTGGAGCTACAAGACTAACTGGTCAGAGTGGCGATTCCACAGGAGAGTCGCCACCCACCCACCGCCACTCCCACTTTCTCCTGAGTGAACCGCCCGGTCCCTCGGTGTCCCCACGCCTAGTGGGCACTGCGCCCCCCGAAAGCCCGTGCAGACAGCCCCAATCACTCTTGATGCCCCTCCCTGCACACTGGGAGAGGAGCTGGCCTTGTCCCATCCTTCAGACATGCAAATGCTGCTTCCGTCTGCACCAGAACCGCTCGGCCCCACCTTCCGGTGGCTCACTCCTTCGGTTCCCATCCGAGTCAGTGCCGTCTGCTCCGAGGGGCAGTGCCCGCTCTGCAGTCTAAACCGTCCTCACTGTGTCCCCAACGCTGCTCTCGGCTCCTCCCTGGCACTGCTGTTTGCCGTTGGATTCCTGACTGTCTGTCTCCCCACTGGACTACGAGCTCTGAGAGAGCTGGGCCGCCCATCCTGGTCACCTCAGAATCCCCGCCACGGGCGCGGTGCCTGGCCCTGGGGCTGCCGGGTGTTTGTCGGATGAATGTAGAGTGTGTGAGGGTTTCCATACCAATAAAGACATGTGACATGGTTTGGATATGAAGCGCCCAGCGGCCTGAATGGCATGGCTCCCGCCCGAGGATGTCATGAAAGGGTTCAGGACTGCAGAAGGGGACAGTGGCACACGGCACGCTCAAGAGAGGGGACGCACTGCCCCTGCCCACGTTCCCATTCGTGGGACACACAGCTCCAAGCTAATGACGAAAACTTGGAAATGCCCCCCTCCCTGGGGGCCTAGGGGCAGGGGGTGGACGCAGCGCTTCCGGCCCAGGAGAGGAAGGGGACAGTGTCGTCCTCTGAGGAAGCGGCGAACTGAGGCAGCGGACACCGTCCCGAGCGGACCTCGGAGGCACGGGACACTGCGACAGGAACTTGAACTTCGTACGTGCGACTTAAATGCAACTAAACGGTAATTTCCTGCTAATGAAACTGGGGGACCATTTTTACACACAACGGGGCTGCGACTTCTCACACTTTCCAGCTCGCTGGGTCCACACCGGGTTCCGCTCAAG
>NW_011888949.1:1033909-1043695 GCF_000151845.1 Pteropus vampyrus
CTGTGTCGGGATCCTTGTCGCAGGAGGTGCAGCCCCGGAAACTCACGGAAGAACAGAAACCACTGCCTGCCTCTCCCGGTACCGCTCGCCCCCCACCCCCGCCCCCGCCCCGTATTTCCTCCGGGCTCAGAAATCCCACCACACGTCGTCCGGTGTCATGCTGCGTCACTCAGCTTGACCCCCACCATTCCGGGTCTAGCTCCGCTGGAGAGACCTGCGCAGACCGTCACTGTAGGAATGCGACCAGGGCCTTCCCGACGTTTACGTGCTCCAAGATCCCTTCCACCTCAGGGCCTTTGTTCTTACTGCCCTTCTGGAACATTCTCCTACACGTTACCCCTGTACAACGCGGAGAAACACCCACATGCTCTCGACTGCCCACACCCACGCAGGCGGGGATGTTCCCACGAGGAGTCGCTTCACGAAGACTTGCCCCTGGGGTGTCCTCTAAATGCCAACGCCCAACGCCCACCCAACGCCCAACACGGTGGGTGGGTGGGTCATTTCAGTCATCATGCACTCATCACCAGGACGCTGCTCTATACCGAGCAAAATGCACCTTTACTAAGAGTGACAAACTCACCGCTAACTTCTCAAACGCTTACTGTGCACCTCCGTGCGACATTCAGAAGCTGTCATTGCCCACTGGGTTCCACTTAACTGTAGGACCGCAGCGGTCACTCGACAGTGAGGAAAAGTTCTGCCAAATACCCGGTACTGGGCCATCTCCTGGGACACTGCTCCATGAACAATCCGAGCCTGAGGAGACTACATAAACCCTTAACTGAAAAGCGACTGAACCAGAAATAATGAACAGATAAATTTTTTTCTTATCTTTGGGAAATGATCCATACGCACTACATATCCATCCGGTTACAGGCTACTAATGTTCACGTTTCAATCACGAGTCTGTTAACTTTAACGTGTGTTTGCCGGGCACTTAATGGGCTCGCCATTGGGCTAACCTTATGAGGTTCAGTATGCAGTAGGAAGTTACGGCCTCGGCCCCTAAACACTTACAAATCAGGTGGAAGGCAGTTCGTTTGTACTTGAAAATGATGGTGAAGTTAGAAATATATTTACACAGACAACATATGCTGTAGGAGAACAATAGATGTTCCCTGAACACATCAAGTACCCTCGCTTCAAGGTCGTTCTACTTACTGTTCCTTCTAGAATGTTCGTTCCTCCGAGTTTCGCTCAGTCACTGCATTCGGGTCTCTGCTCACGTGCCCTGTATGGGACGCCTCTGACCACGTTAACGCGGCAGGCTCGTGCCCACTGTGCCCCGTCTCCTCGCCCTACGCTGAGTCCCTTTGTGTCTCTGCCTCCTCCCCCCCCCACACACCCGTCCCCCCAAACCCGAGCTCTGTGCAAGCAGGAACTCGGTCCCTCCAGCCCTCACCCCTAGACGAGTGCCTGGATCCCAACCGGCATGAGATGAATACTTTTTAAATTACTGTTTAAAGAATGAGTCATATAATGCCGCTTGTTTCACAGTGTGATGTCATGTGGATTAAGATATTTTCCAGGAAAGATTACGATCACCATACAAAATTGCTCAGTGCCAACATCAGCACTGCAAATCGCGCCACCAAACTTCACGACGACTTGCCGGCCGCGTGTGTCTCCCAGATAAATGCTGGATTTGTGTGTGTGTGTGTGCAAACACGCGTCGATGTATTTATTTATGACCGGTAGGTAAAGACAAATAAATTCCGTATGTATCTCAGCCATGTGTTTCTAAAGACATGTTTCCTTTTCAGCATGGATTATAGAAAAGAGGCAGAAGCAACTGTCCAGCTACCTCGTTTGCCTCGTGCTAATCGATTACTGTATGATTATAAACTGTCAGCTACTGTATTATGATTTTTCGGTTTGTTGTGCTTGTTTGCTCGTTCGTTTATTTTGGTAGTTTGTCTTCTCGGATTGAAGTGGCAATATCCTGCATGCTAGTCTTCATCCATGAAGACTATAGAAATATAACATGCACACGGCTTCCAGTGGCCGTCAGGCAGTAACCAACCCAGGACCGTGAGTCACACTGGGGAAGGGTCCGGGAGCTGAGAGTGGACAGGCGGAGCAGGGCGGCGAGGTCAGACGGGGCTGGGGCCCGGCGGCCTGCCTGACACCTCGCCGGCCCACAGCTCCTGGCCCTGTCCGCGCCTTCTCAGAGCGCCTTGGACTTCGTCACCCGTGCCGCGCCGCCTCGCGACGGTCAGCACTTCGGTGCTGTGTGGCGCGTCACACACATGGCTTCCGGCCGCACCTGGAGGTCAGGCCCCCGCGGCGGAGCGGGTCCTGGGAGGCGGGCGGAACTGCCACTTCCCCCGTGTTCCCCGGAGTCGAGTAGCCGGCGCCGCGCGGCTGACAGGGGTTTCCGCCACCAAGCCCGGGGGGCCATCGGCAAGGACATGCTCTGCGGACGCAGCACGGAGAGCCTGCCGGGAGCCCGCCCGACGACAGCGAGTGTCACCCAGCAGCCTACGGTCTTAGCGCACCTGTGCCCGCCGGGGCCAGGCGCTCCCAAGGACACGGCGGACTCATCAGCAAAATACCCACAAACGATCCCGTGCGTCGCTCTGGTTAAACGTTAGGATAACTCTGCTCCGTGAAGCCTGTGCTGTCGAAACAAAGGAGGAAGTTTCAGGAAACGCGCTCCTCGTGGGGGGAGGGGAGACAGTGAACCGCCGCGCGGGGGACGCAGCAAGGCCAGCCCAGGAGCGGCGAGAAAGCGGGTCCTCACCTCCGCCCCGGCCGACCCTGCAGCCCCACCTGCCACCACAGGCTGCGGGGTCCGTGCACCTCCTACCCACCCCTACCAGAAGGCGGGCGACAGCCGTGTCCCCCCAGAGAGGAGCCGGAGACGACGGGGCGCTGTCCCACCGCCGGCCCCCGCTTCTGCCCGCCTGTGCGGTCACCCAGGCTCCGGACACCGCCTCCCGAGCCCCAGCTCACCGCGTTGCACGTTTCCCCGTGTGATTCTGCGAAGCTTTAGCACAGGAGAGGAAGAGTCATCCATGAAACGCTTAACGTGGTATAAAAACCCCACCCCCGTCCTCACCCGGCCCCGCAATACAAAGCGAGTTTTATTGACAGCAGGCGAGCGCTCAATTTACAGAGGGCTGTGGGCATTAAAGCAGGCTGTTTTATGCGTCCGACATGAATACTCAGGTGGGTGAGCTGTCAGGGCCCGGGTTTAAGTGTGATTAATGCCTGGCACTTGGAAAGCCTCCAAACTTATTAAACCTGATGGAGTAAAACAGCATAACTTTCTCATATTATTTCCAAGAGATACGATTAAACGGGATTGCAGCAGTGAATAAAACGAGAAATAAGCCACGGTGCGGGGAGAGGGAACTCGGTGTTATTTACAGAGACTTAAGCAGAGGGAGTCGGGCCCCTCAGCAAGTACAGGCAGAGTTCAATCAGCGGGACCCGCGGAAAGCCAGGGAGGCCGCGAACAAAGTCCGCACAGCCCCGCCGCGTGCGCTGTCGCCTTCCACGCTCTGCGGGGCCTGGAGCCCGCCGCAGTGAAGGCGGAGGGGAAGCAGATAAACGCCCCCTCCTGCCACCCCGAAATGGGCACGCCGGTGTTCGTGTCCCGCCGTGTCGTGGAGGCGTCGGGGGTGGACCCGACAGCATCCTCTCAATGGCCCCTTCCCCCACGGGACGCAGGGGCCGGCCGCCCCAGGCTCGCAGCGCGCATGCGCGGCACGTCCGCAGCCGCGTGGCTCACGCAGACTGACCCGCTGGGGCGCGGTGTCTGCTCCGCCTTTCCGACCAGCGGAGCTCCCCTAAGGCCGGGGCCCTAATGGCAGCGCCGCTGCATTTATTCACCTCCGCTTTGCACAAAACAAACTCGCAGAGAAACGAAGCCGAAGGAGGCCACCGGCCGCGGTGCGTGCACCCCACCCCGGCGCAGCGACTGTGCCAGGCCCCGCTCATGCGGGGGGCGCGGGGGCGCCGGGGGCACAAGCGGAGGCGGGCGGACTCCCACGGCCGACCCGCAGCTCCGCAGAGACGCAGAGGACGACCGTCACCGGGCCTGGCACAAGCGGCCGCGGCGCTGACACCAGACGCCTAGACACTCAGGTACTTGGATTTACGGCAATTATTCGAGAAACAGAAACACAAAAATATTTGTAGTATCAAAGGCCCTCTCAGTCGATTACAAATCTCGAGGCAAATCTGAGACGCGGGGTGGGGGAGGGCACCAGCCCCCAGTCTCCCGGCTGATAAAAGAATAACAAATACAAAAAAAAATCTGCCAAACAACAAAGCTTCGATTTATTATACATGCTCATCAATTTAACCCAAAAAACCCCTTAAAAGCCTGAGGGTGATCCAGCCCCTTTAATACCCAGGCCCTAAGCACGCCACAGATCAAGGCCCAAGCCCCAGCCTGCTTTGTCTGCGGAAGATGAAAGGCGCAAACAGGTGAAGGCTCTTTTGACTCATCACCTGCAATTAAGCCAAGGAAAACTAAGAGGAGAAGCGGTAAGCTGAACTCGCTTTAAAAAGACATCCCGGAGCAGGTGGACGCTTGCTGCGGCTGCTGCGGCGGCTGCTGACGCTGTCCCCAAACAGCGAGCACTCTCCGGGGCTTCCTGCGTGCGGACAACAGTTCGCTCGGCGGGAACGCGCGCACACGCACGTGCACGTGCCACTCAAGCACACGCGCGCCGCCCGGGCCCTAAATGTAATTCTCTACCCGTATTCGACCGCTTGCCACTCTTGGAAGCGCTGTCCCAGACAACACAGGTGTGCACGAGACTTGGCCTCTAACCAGAAAGCCCTGTGGAGCCTGTAGCTAACAACACGGAGCTGCAGATCTGGACGCTGCTAAGGGAGAAGACGTTAGACGTCCCCGTCACAAGGGAAAAGTGTGTCACCGTGCGAGGGACGTGTCACAGTATGTCCATGAGACCGAATCCAAAACTCCACCGAATAAATAAATATAAAGTTCCTTCTCCTCCACCCACGTTCCAGTAAGTACAATGAATTAGTAAGGTCTTCGGGGAAGGTAGAGGGGTGTCCGCCCAGAATTCCCAGATCGGACCCGACTCTCCACGGTTAAGTCTCCTCACTCTGAAAGAGCTCGGCGGTTCTGATAAAGGCATTTCAGCACAGTGTCACGGGACTATGCTGTCATCGTCAACTTCCAGAAGAGTCACGTCGTTGGACAGTGTCTGGTGGCCACCCTGCTGGACAAGCTGTGTTCTGCGGCATGTCGTGGGCCCTGTCCCCGTCCACGGCCTCGGCCCCCCCACTCCAGCAAACTTCCTGTGTCCTCAGAGACGGGAGGAAGCCCACCGCAGGCGGCCGCCCAGTTCACTCCCACGCATCATCCTAGGGAGACTGTACGTTTTTAGCAACACGCTGACTGTTTTTTAAGGATTTTACTGTAAAAAGGGAACCGACCCTCGACAACGCAGTCTTCGCATTTGGGTGCTGCCAGTAACACACCCCAATTAAACTCTCAAAGAAACTTTGCACCAGAATGAATGAACGAAACATTGAGTGTGATTAACCTCGTGAGCTAGGAAGCTCGAATCGTAATTTTCTTCCGAAGATCGTTTGGGAAGAAGATGCAAAGAACAGGTTCCCTCCTGTGTCAGGACTGTGTGGGAGCTTCTAAAGTTCCAGGTGCCTGTGACAGCTTTCATTTTTGTAAATCGATAGCGAGAATCAATGTGAGCTTGCTTTCTCTCACTTGGAAGCTAATGGTGATAATGCATTAGGCCGGCAGAGAGAATGGCTGCTTTCTGGCCTCTGGAAAGTATCTCCTCCCAGATAATACTTTTTAAAAATCTCACGATCAATGAAGACAGCAGAGAATCGTGGCTATTGGGTAAATTCTGGCCTCATGCTGCTCCCCAAGGTCAGAGTCAACACTTCTGCAACGTTTCACCATCGGCCACGCTTTGCATTTCTGTTATTTCTGGCAACTGTCTTATGCCCCTTGCTCCACACCCGACTACGAGCTTCTCGGAGCCAGGGTCCCACTCACCTTTCCGCCTGCACCAGAACAGCGACCCCTCCTGAGCCAAGCCCAGCACATCGCATTGAGTGGAAGTGGCTGATCCGCAGCCATGGTTCAGAGCCCGCGGGTCCCCAACGTTCCTAAGCTAAGTGACCAGCGAGCCAAAGACACTTGTTTCCAAGACCCTTGTATTTTGTCAAAGAAATGAACGTGGGAAGAGCAGCACGCTGAACGTACTTTTTTTCCTTAAAACGGATAAAACCAATGTATCCAAAATAACACGGCCTTTAATCTCAGTAATTCTGCGTTTCCGACCAAACATCCTGCGTCTGCTCCGGTCTGCTCTCCCAGCAAACACCTTCACGTCACTCCTGCGCTCCTAACTGCAGTTTTAAAATACGAAAAAGAATACGAATGTAAGAAAAGTTCAACTAAACGGGTTTTCCTGGTAAAACCTCATGGAGTATGTCACCGACATGCCAGTCTGGCTTCCCGCAGATAGGAAATAAATGCTTAACTCCCCAAAAAAGAAACATGTATAATTTGCCAGCTCAAACGAAGTGTGAATGAAGAAGGTATCAGGTAACTGACACTGTTTTTCTTCCCCAGGTATGTGGGTCACCTGACTTGCCAGCAATGAGTAAGTTACACGTGAACGGAATCTGGCAAAACTTCTGCTAGAGTCTGGGGACAAACGTCAGATACTTGGGAAAGAAAGTATCTGATCCACGGGGACATTTTGTTTCCCAAGCAAAGGCAGACTTGAATTCAGATGAGAAGCTGGACCAAGCTTTCAGGTCCCTGCCAACCAGGAACTTTTACAAAACTCATCGCTTCCGAAGGTGATCCGTGTTGTTGCCACTTTGTCGGGTTTGGGGACGTGGGAAGGTCAGAGCCTAATTCATTTCTTCACATTTGGTTGACTTAGCGACTTCCGGGTAGCTAATTTCTTTTGTCCTCTGTCGTTCGAGGCCAATGGTGAGTGACACTTTATATTACAACAAATTCTTTTTGCGAAAGACAACTAGAGCTACAGATGCCGCCTGGTTTCTCCCGTCGCTCACACGGCCCTGTACCTTGCCGCAGGGACGTTTACCAACGCAGGGAGAGCGCCCAGCCTTCGGCCACCGGCAGGTCTTCGAAGCGGGGGCGGTGGGGCGAGGAGCAGCCGAGAGTCTTAACTCAGGTCCCTCTTCGACCATCTCCTCTTCCACGGCCCATCTGCGGAGGACAAGGACAACACAACATTTCTTCTCAGCACTAACAACTTACGGTTTGTGAGGAGGAGTCTGAATCACGAATGCCACTCTTCGGTGATTCTCGACAGGGTCTGAGGTCGGAACCCAGAACTTCATACGTCCTGAGCACAGCCACACGGAGCAACGATGCCTGGGACAGAGGAAGCCGGGAATGCTGGGAACCGAGGTCCGGTAGTGTTTTCGACCTGTCTCTGGGAATCTCCTGTCTGCCGTCACCACTGCGGTCATCGAGACCTGGCCGCTCTTCCCTGGTGTGTCCCCGGGTCCTCATAACCACTTTCCAACAGCAAGTGTTTGCGGGAAGACTAGCGGAAGGGGAGGGTGCGGGTGTGTGACTATGGAAAGGTGCCCGTCCACAGGCCACCAGCTACCACATGCGGGAGCCGCCACAGTCCACGCTCGTGAGCTAGAGCTACAAGGCTGAGCAGAGACGGGGCCGAGGAATAAAGAAATACATGACGACTGGCTAAATATTAATTCCAGACTAAGAAGGAGTGTGTTCCAAACATTTCATAAACATATTTGTACTAAAGAAGTTATTCGTTGTGTCAGCTGATGGTCATCGGTGCCAATTCAACACCAACAAGAATCCTAGATTTCGGGTGTAGCGAAGAAGGAAATGATTCAGGCAAACAGCTCGACTGTGATACAGCACAGCTTTGGGGCAGCGCAGTAGTGCTACGGCTCAGTCAGAAGCAGCGGGGCTGTGAGGTGACCCCCGCCGAGGCCCCCCTCTGGCTGGACAGCTCTGCTCACCCTGCCCTGGCCAGGACAGGGAAGGGTGCTCTCTGCGCCCGAGGGAGCTGACTTACACAGAGAGAAGTCCCCACCCCCGGTCCCTGATGGGTCCATCCTCATGCAGATAAGGACTCCAAATCTTCACACTCTGATTGGTCCAAAAGGCACTGTCCTGATTGGTCAGAACGGAGCTGCTCTGATTGGTCAGTGGAGATGCTGATGAGGATGTAGCTGAGCAGCTCGGACTAGATGGGGAGAGCCTCGGGGTCCTGTTGGTTGAAATACAATTCCAGAAACTCCTTTGTAAGGGCTGCTCAGACAGCAGGAACGCGGCACAGGCGGGAGGCAGGCAGCTTAGTGCAGGCTTCTCCCTGAAGCGCGGTTTGCATGAGAGGCCCCCTTAGTGATGGCTGCTGGGCTATTTTTAAATGTGAGCCCAGTTAGCCACCAGGAGCCCTTCTTGGTAGGTATCTTCTATGTCAGAGTCACCCATTATCATCTGAAATTCACGTTAAGCTGGGCATCTGGGATTTTCTCTGGCAGCCCCGACTCCGGCTGACCGAGAACCTGAGCTCCTCGAACCTACTTTGGACACTTCCTTTGGGTTACACTGCCCAGCAAACTTGGACTTCCTTCGAACTCCGGGGGCACGGGGACGAGAGCGAACACCTACAACTATGTCACAGGCCCTGCGACAGACACTCCACAGGTGCTCCCTAGGTAAGAAACGCCGAGCGGAAGTCACACACATCACCAGCCCTCCCTCAGTTTGCTTCTCCCCCTCCTTCCTGCTTTCCAGGCCCCTCATTCGAAAACGAAAAACGCACTGAGCATCTCCAAGCCCCAGCTGGTGCCGGCCGTGAACCGGGAAGGTGGGGCTGCACGGGGCTTGCATTCCAGAGGCAGGAGTCAGGCAGCAAAGAAACACTGCTGGCCGCCCGCGTGGGCCCCGTCCGCAGCAGCCCAGCCTCCTGGTCCGCAGTTTACACTTTCTCAGTAATTCCGAGCTGCTCCGGCCGTGAAATGTTTCTCCAGATTCAGCTTCAGGGAACGTCTGCCGGGCCTGCGGTGGGGCTGGCCGTGTCCCGGGCACGTGCCGGTTGGCTGTCTGTCCCTCCCACTGAGCTCCCAGCAGCGAGGCCCAGTGAGGGAGCCTCCTGCGACCAGCACTCTAGAGGCCTGGGCTTCTAGGAGCGCCGGGCGGGGGGCTGGCGCGTCTCCTACAAACCCGACGAGATCGGCCTGACTGGTCCGCCGCTCCCTCGGTCTGAGTTTGCTATCCAGTCTTCAGGCTGTGGGAAAACAGACTCTCCACATGGCTGGGCACGAGGAATGTCCCCTCTCCTGAGCCCTGGGACAGCGATCCTGATGAGGAAGTGACAAGCCGTGCGTCACTCGGGGCTGGCGCAGACCCTGAGGCCTGCAGAGAGCTGCCCGGGGCTGTCACACGCTCACGCAGACCCGAGCGCGGCACGGCGGCGGCGGCGGTGGCTTTGGCCTCGACCTCTCGCCTCTGCTCCTCACACGGGTTTCACGGCCTTTGACCGAAAGCCCAGTAACCTCAAGGCCGGAGCCCTGCCATCCCCCAGCGCCTTCGATTTCTTCCTCCAGTCACCCCCTTCGGCCTCCTCCGTCAAAACCCAGGAACCGGTTACGTTCGCTCCCTCTTTCTAAAATGTTTGTTTAGATTCTTCCGTCCTCAACATGTATCCACTATTTATTTAGAACATGCAACATGCAGACCCTTGCCAACTTGACCTTGGCCTTTTCTCCCCAAAAGCCACACGGTAATTACCTAGTGCC
>NW_011888949.1:1049220-1051820 GCF_000151845.1 Pteropus vampyrus
CTAACCACTCCAGGCAAAAAGCAGAGTCTGTCAGACTAGAGCTAAAAGCAAGATCCAACTAGATGCTGTGCATATGCACGCTTTATTTATTTTTATATAAATTTATTTTAGGCGAGGCAACCCTTGGTTGACCTCACAGACTGCAAGGAACTTGTCAGCTTACAATCCTTTATTTTTTACTCCTACAGCACCTGGTCTTCCTAGGCGGTCTCCCATCCAAGGACTAACCAGGTCCGACCCTGCTTAGCTTCCGAGATCAGATGGGATCGCGCTTGTTCAGGATGATACACATGTACACACTTTAAATTCAAAGGTACGAAGATAGTAAAAGTGAAAGAATATGCAAACTCTACACATGGGAGAGCTGGAGTGGATATATTAATGTCAAATACACAGTTTTTAAGCTAAGGAGTAATACTCAAGGCAAAGAAGTGCATTTCATAATGATGAGATGCTCGAAATAGCAGAACTATACAAACATATGTGCACCTAACAACGGAGCTCCAAAATACAGGAAGCACAAAACTGACAGGAATGAAAGAAGAGTCAGACAAATAAGTCAAGCTGGAGATTTTACTAGTCTTCTCTCCATAATTCATAGAGCGAATACACAGAAAGCCAGTGAGGAGGTAGAGATTTAAACAACACTATCAAACGATCGATCTCAATAAAACACTCCGCCCAACGACAGCGAAATACTCAAAATATTCAGCCTCTAACAGCAAAATGGTCTTTTCAAAAGCACGTGGAACATTCACCATGACAGACTATACGCAGGGCCGTTACACAAGTCTCAATAAATTTTAAAAAACGGAAAGCTTAAAGAGCATGTTCTCTGGCCAGAGCAGAATTTGATTTTAAGTTCATACCAGAAAAAAATATTCTGGCAAATTCCCAAATATGTGGAAAGTATACGAGATTCTTAGAAACGACCAACGGGTCAAAGGAGAAATCATAGGAAAATAAATGAAAATGAAAACGCGGCGTAGGAGAATCTGCGGGATGCAGCTAACGTCGTGCTTAGAGGAAAATTCATCACTCAAAGCTTGTATTAGAAAAGTAGAAAGTCTATAATCAACGGTATAAAATTCCACTTCGGGAGGCCATAAAAATAAGAACAAATTAAACCCAAAGTGAGAAGGAAAGAAACATTAAGATAGTGCAGAAATCAATGAAATAGAATATAGTCCAGCAACAGACAAAAATCAATGCAACCAAGAGCCGGCTCTTTGAAAATGTCAATAAAATGTTTAAACCTTTAGCTGACCTTATGAAATAATACACACGCGTTACTGCTGGGTATAGAAGATGGAAAAAGGGTTGGCGGTTTCTTATTAAAACAAACACGCACTTGCCAGCGGCCCCATCAAGCCCACTTTTAGGCACCTACCCAAGAAAAGTGAAGAAATATGTCCTCATGGAAGCTTTCACATGAACACTCACAATAGCAGTGTCCACAAGAGCCAAAACTTGGAAAGGAACAAAAAAGTCCATCGACTGGTGACTAGATAAACAAAATGTAGTCTATTCGTGCAATGAAACATTCAGCAACAAAATGAATCAACCACCAACACGTGCAGCAGCACGGGCGAACCTCGAAAACATCATGCTCCTCGAACACGTCATGCTCCTCGAAAACGTCATGCTCCCGAAGGAGCCAGACACAGAGACTGCAAACTGTGCGACGTGCTTCCCACAAGTCCCGGGAAAGGCGGGGCTACGTGGAAATCGGTGGGTGCCAGAGGCCGGGGTGGGGCAGGTCGTGACTGCAAAGGGACATGAGGAATTTGGGGGCAATGGAAGTATTCTAAAATTATAGTTGCATGAAGACTTTTATCAAAACGCAATGAACAGTGCATTTGAAATGAGTGAGCGGTCGTGTATGTAAATCATTCATCAATAAAGCTAGTGTGTGCGCGCGTGTGTGTGTGTGCGTGTGTGTGTGTGCATGTGCAGCCCCGCACTGCTTGCTTAGTCAAGTCCACCTGCACTGCTACCCGGGGCCCTCCACGCCTGGCCCCCTCCGATCCTTCCAGCCCCCTCACGCATTACCGTCCTTCATACGCCTGCTCCTTGATAGTCCCGAATGTCTTATCGTTTTCAACCCCCGTTATTTGGCCCTCTGATCCCGCTTCTCAAAATCCTATTCCGTCCTCTGTGGACACTCGAATCCTGGTCACCTATCAAAGCCCAGCTCACTTCGCCTCCTGCCAGGTTCGTTTCTGGACCCCTTCTCTCTCCCTCCTACCTCTCCCCACTGGGGTTCCCCAAACTAGGAGCAGTATTTCCCTCATCTGAACCCCACCTGTCCCTTCTGGCTCCATCTCCCTTCCCTGAGACCATCTATTCCGGTTTTGTGGACATGCCTTACATTTCCCTTGCAGAGGGGCTGCTACGTCGATTACTATCACGGTCCAAATAACAGCGGTCACGACAACCTGCAACTGACAAACATCACCGAGCAGATTTCATCTCTGTCATCTGCGCCCCACCTGAAGCTCCGGCTGCTCATGATGGGCCTCTTGATTGACAGCAGTTCGAGGTCTTTCCTCAGCTCCCTTCCCCGTGGCCACTATAGGCCTGGTGGCCTCTGTCAGGCC
>NW_011888949.1:1053875-1055775 GCF_000151845.1 Pteropus vampyrus
CTGAATTATTTGAAATTTGTTCCCTTACCTAACACTTCTTTTAATCGTACGCCTGCAGAGGCATATTAGTTTTCCGGGGCTGAGTAGAAGTATTTTTAGCCTCTTAATGCTATTGATTTAGTTACTTTTAATTTGATGATCTGTACTTGACATTTTTTGACCTTATGTTCAAAACCAAAGTCTTCATTATCATCACCCTTAAAAAAAATCACAGCTAATATTTCTCTGATTACTGGCCAAATGGTGTCACTAAAGAAAACCCAGATGTCAGACACAAAGCTACTAAATATCGAACAGACTATATTGGAAGAAAATGCAATGACGTGTGGCTAATACAATCCTATCTTTAGATAAACTCGATCTTTCCTATCCTAGTTGAAAACAAAAATGTCAATCTCATAGGGGAAATACATCAGGAGTGTTTATTATCTGCCAGATGATAGAGTTATAAATAAAAGTAATTCTGTGCCCTTGTGAAATATCGTGACACCAGTAAATCATCGTGCTAGGAGGTAGGATTTCATCCTCTGTGCTGATAATTCTCCCCACCCTTCAAGATGGCTTATCAAGAAACAGGGAGAGAGAGGCAAATTAAGCCTCTGGGATCCTTCCTGGAATGTGTCTTTTACCTGGTGCCTACAGGTATTAACTTCGTGCCTCTCCCACCTGGTACCCGACCATACGCCTTCCCTTTTCAACATCACCGACTTTCAAAGAAGCCAGCGACCATGAAGAATTAGTATATTTTTCTCTCTAGAAATGAAGATGGCAAGGAGTTCATGAAGAAATTCATTACTTTAGAGATTTTCAAATAAAAATCCTTTTCGGGAGAAATAAATACTGCAAAAGGCAAGACACCATAAACAGAGAAATTAATAAATATGCAAAATACCTGTTATATTAAAAAAGTTGGATCGACTCTCTCAGGAATTTACTAAACCCCAGTAGAGTTTGAGTGGCAATGATTGCTTACTTCCTGCAATGACACCTAGAGAAAATTAGAATTCCCAAGAAACAAGAATTAATACCTGCATCCGTTTGCTTTGCTCACGCAAAACAGGCGGCCACTGTATCGACGACACGCAACCGGATGAACAACGCACAGCGCTTGGGACAGCGTCTGGCACAGGGGGCGCGCTCAACGAACGTCGGTCATCTGAACATTGACCATTTCAAAAGCCTTCACGCATAGCGTGTCATCTGACCTTCACATGACGACCTTGAGGTTAGCAGACCACCTGGGCGCATCCTGTCAGCAAACGCCCGGCAGCATCCGTCCTGCAGGGGGCGCTGAGCCGCGCCCTCCGCCCCCAGGAGCGCCCAGCCGGCAGCCCCATGATTACGAAATAACGCAGAAAATGCGCAGGAAAGCTTTCCTCCGGGGAGGAGGCGAGGCTCGGAGAGATGAGTGACGGGCCGCTGCCGAGGGCTCTTTCCAGGACAAAGCCCCCTGCAGACGCAGGCGGAGCAGGCCGCGGAAACCGGGTGGGGGGGTTGGGGGGCCATAGCGGAAACGGGGTGGCGGAGGCGCCCCAGCCGCGCATGACAGGCTGGGCCGCTGCGCCGCATGGCCCTGTGCGGAGCCCACGCGCCCGCGCCCTGTCGGGGGCATCTCGCCGCGCAGGTGACCGAAGCGAGGCAGAGGCTGGCAGGCCCCGGAGCCACTGCTCGACTCTTAGTTCCTCTTGTCACCCGGACTGAGAGTCGGGCGACACAGAGGGACCGGCCTCGGCAAGACGCACGCGAACCGCTCGCGCTTTTCCTCCCCGCCGGGGCGTGGGACAGACCAAAACCTTAACCACGCCCCCCGCGTCCCAACTCCAGGGCCCAAATGAGTGGATTTGAGCTTTTTATTTTACCTCCTCCATTGCCAGACGACGCTCACCGCTTTGTGCCCAGC
>NW_011888949.1:1055825-1056156 GCF_000151845.1 Pteropus vampyrus
GGAAAGAATTATTAAAAACATCCATTTGGGTCTCCGGGAAACCAAGAGCAGGCTGCAAGCCGCGGGCCGTCCGCGCGGAGGGGAGCTCACCTGCGGCAGGTACCGCGCGAGTCTGCGGCCTCGCCACCCGGGGACGCCCGGTCCTCCCTCCTCCCGCGTCGGGTGCGGAGGGTCTGCGGCTTCATGGTCGGCAGGGGCGGACTTGGTTCCCGGCGGGGCAAAGCGGCCGAAAAGCCAGAGGGACAGAGTGAAATCCCTGGGCCTTTGAACGCACCCCTCGACGCACGCACCGCCTGAGCGGCGGACCGTGGGACTGTCACCGCCCCGAACG
>NW_011888949.1:1056206-1057780 GCF_000151845.1 Pteropus vampyrus
GGGTGCAGGCCTCTGGAGCTCCGGGAGCACCGACTGGGCCGGGGAGGGGCGGGGGCCAGACTGGACCCGCGTGAGCAGAGGAAGCGAGTCCACCACACGACCCGAATGCAGCCGAGACTAACAACGGCAGCAGGCGATCCGCCCCCGATGGCTGGAGTCCCACTGCCAACCACATGAGACCCGACCGCTTCTCTCTTCCCGGCTTCGGCCTCCACCAGTCCTCCAGGCCTGAGACACCCTGCCCCGTTTGAACTGCAGCCAGCTTGAATGGGCTTCTGGTTTTTGCAACCAAAAGAACTCTGACTATGAGAAGATTAAGTGGCCAAGGGCGTCGGGGCCCGGTAGAAGGGAGGGACGTGGGGTGCGGGTAGACCAGTTGTACAACGTACACTGGTGCCACAGTGAACAGATGTCCCCCCTGCATGTGCTCTCCCCCTCCACCCCCCACACCTCTCCCACGGCGCTGGCCTCAGGACGAAAAGGTGTGAAACGAAGTAGCCCCCACTGCAGCGCCTGGCACGGAACTCACCGTGGGTTCCAGGGACCGCCAAACACGGATGTAGGGACATACCGCCTTCACCCATGGGAGCAGATCCTGGGGACAGAATTCTGGCTACCAGAGCACTCGGCTGGGGAAGACAATTTTGAGCAGGAATGCATTTCAAGTACTGTCACTCGAGTCTTCCCGTCTGGTGACTCTGTGGACAGCTACAGGCACGCTTGGCTGTGACTATACTGCAATATTATTATAATGCCCTTTGTTAGAGGTGGGCACTTAGCATTAAGAAGGCATCTCGAACACTGCCAAACGTGTTTAACTAAACCTCAAGCTTCGATCACACACGCAACAAAAACACCTCATTATAAAACCATCTCACCAATGAATGACAAGACAGCCTTTCCTCTGCGCATACATCAAAGATCTATTGGTAGGAGAATCGCGAAGTTTGTTAACATGAATATCCGCGGCCAGACCGCTAGGGTCATCATGAAGCGTGTCCCCGTGCTGGTCTTCAGATGTCGTCAAACCAACCCATTCAGGCGCGACTAAGACACTACTGAGCCGGAGTCGTGCGGCCGGTGGCGAACGTGCAGGGCCCTCAGCTCCTGGGCACCCCTCACGACCACGCCAGCTCCCACTCACCCGCTCAACAGCAGTCCCCACGTCGTCACCAACACCGACCTCACAAGAGCCGTTTGTCCACTTTATGAGCGCCGCGCAACCGTTCGCCGATGCAGGTCAACACCACCAACTGGCCACATCGTCCCTTTTCCCACTCCTTATGCGTTTTTAATATGACCTTGACACCAATACCTCCATAGACTTAATAAACACGCGTTCTCTCCCTTCCTTCTCAGAAGAGGGGAAGTGGGGTGCGGACATTCCCGCTCACACACATGGCCACGGGCCAGCCCCACCCCCGACCCCCGCAGTGATTGGAAGATGCTCCTCCGCCGTCTCCGTGGAAACTGGGACAGAAGCCGCTGGGCGGGGGGCTTGAAGTCCCGCCCAAGCGCACGTGGCCTCGGGACCACGCTCCCACGGTGGGTTCCTCCTTTGCCTTCAAACCCCC
>NW_011888949.1:1057830-1061877 GCF_000151845.1 Pteropus vampyrus
GTACCAGGTAAAATAAGGGCAGTGATCCCCATCGGAGCCTCCGACCCCCGGAACCGAAATTCGAACACCCAGAGGACTTTGGTGACAGGCATCTGTTTGCTGGAGCTGTCATGACAAACTACCATGAACTTTAAGTCTAAACAACAGAAACTGACTGTCCCCCGGTTCTGGAAGACAGACGTCTGGGGTCCCTCCTGAGGCCGTGAGGGACATCTGCACCCATCCTCTGTCCACGATGCGTCAATGAACATCTGCACGTCTGTCTGTGTCCAAATTTCCCCTTTTTATAAGGAAACCCGTGGTACCGGATTAGGGCCCACCTGCTGACCTCGTCTGCCACAGTCTATTTCCAGATAAGATCATGGGAGATGCGACGTCAATATCTAAGCTGGGGGGACCCAACTCAACTCATACCAGCAGGCCATGTTCTGACCGTCACAGACCCATACGTCTTAGACTCGAGGACAGGGAAGGACTGGACTCTCGCAGTATTTCCGGAGCTCCATAGAACATTCTTCATACCACACTCCTCGGTTCATATTTCTTGAATAAAATATGACGTTCTTATTTACTCATCTTTATTACACGGTGTCACCAGTTTCTCCTTATGAAGAATGACAGAATTCAATTAAGCAAACATCTCAATCAAGCATTATTTTGGCGGCCTCCATTTTTATCAGAAAGAGGCGAGCTTCTGTTCAGTGAAGTCATGCTGTATATTGCATTTTTATTCCCTTTAATATCTGAGTTCGTAAGGAGAACGAGCCTTCACCAAGTCCCACGGGCCAAGCGGTGACATGAGACCTCGCTGCCCGTCTCGTGAGGCCTCTTAGCGACTGGTGGAGACGCCGACTGTTCTCTTCATCCCCGACTCCAGCGACACAGCTTCGCCTCACCCGCCCACTCCGTGCCCGAGCGAGGGCTCTGTCCCCACGGGCTGCTGTCCAGCCTCGACGCCAGCCTCACGGACGAAACAAAATTTGCTTTCAGAATCAAGCCTCAGACAAAGAGCAAGATTCTCAGTCACACAAGAACGACTGGATTTTGTTCACTGGCTATGACTTCCTACAACAACAACAAAGTCAGAGTTCACATTTCGGACAAGAACCTCCGTGACTCAGGAGGAAAAATAACGGGGTTCAGGTCGGTCCTGGGGTTGCCAGCAGGTGCTTGAGCGGGAACGATCCCTGAGTTCTAGGTAAACAGAGTCTCACGGCAACACACCTGCCGCTACTGTCCCCTGTGACCCACGCCAGCTTCCCTCTCTTTACATTTGGGGAAAATTAAAATAATTTTCACCTCCACTAGGCTCTGCTGGCCCATGGATTCTAAAAGATGATTAAAGGAGCTTACCAGTTAAATCTGAACATTAATAACTGTGTCTCCAGCCAAAGGAAGTTATAAATAGATCCGCTGCTTTTCTCCTTGAAATTCTGACTCTTAAGAGCAAAATAAGTACGATTGTAATTATTTCAAGTCGTTGCTCTAGATGGCCTCGTACCAGGCTTTGCCAGCGGGGTTTAAAACCACAAGCTAAGTTGATGGGTGCTGATTTTGTGGCCCCGACGTCTCCTCCATCACGGAATATTAATAATTCCATTTTTATCATAATCGCCTTATATTCTATTTTGTTGCATCCTGATAGTACTCCCACTTTTGCAAAATCGAAGCAGTAGACCGAAGGTTGGTGTGACTGACCTTTCTAGAAGCACAGCTTGATCCGAGGTCACGGAGAGAGAACTGAGAAGGGTATTCAAGCGTGAGGAAATCAGAAAAGGGCTTCGTATGGAGACGGGAGAAAGTGTTAATTGTGTAAAATACCTAAAAATAGACTTTTCAAAGGGACTCGAAGGATCACTAATCCAGCACTTTCTAAAGACCGTTTTGTGAAACGTTATGTGCACACAAGGGTAAAGGGTATCACGCAAATTCGAAAGACGGAAGGACCAATAGGCGAATAATTTCAGGAAATCTTGAGTTTAACCAAATTAACCAGGTTTCTGAATTTTCTTTTTTTTTAAAGACAAAGGTTTCTTCCCAGGTGTGTGTGCCGGTGAGGCCCCTCCCCCACAGAGCACGTCACAGGCTGTCGCCCTATAGGAGGTGACTGGGGACCACTCACGACGAACCCCTCCGCACTGCCACGGGGGACCAGGACGCAGGGACACGCGGTGGCGCCAGGACCGGAATCAGGTCTGCAGCTTCCCCGTCCTGACCTCGAACCGTGCGCCTTCCAACCCCCGCGTCATCACCTTTGTGTATGATAGGTCTGAGCGTGGGATTAAACAGGCACGAGGAGGCTCTAGACAGTGTCGCCCTTCAGGCCAGCGCCACAGCGGCCCCCGGGGGCGTGGGACGAATCGCCCGCGTGTTGACACTGGGGACCGCCACCAGCCTGCCTGGCCGGGCTCCCTCCTCCGAAATCGCCCAGCGGGGACGCTCCGCAGACTCGCTGTCCCCATGGGGGACGCTCCACGGACACCCTGTCCCCGTCTGTAACGCCTCTGGTTCTTAACTTCAGGTCGAGTCCTTCGAGGAAGCGAAGGGCACGGAGGTTCCGGAAGAGCAGCCAGGTGCCTGAGTCCTGGCGCCTGTCGTTAAACAGCCTCTGCTCGCCCCCCGAGTGCTCGATTCACCGAAATCGTGAAACGGGCATCCCTCCCGGTTCTTCACGCTCAGAAGTGAGGAAGAGGGTTTCTCGCTGGGCGTGATAACGACGCTCTGTGACCACCTCAGACCCAGAGCGCTGTGCAGCTCTCTGTGCCCCAGGAAGCGTGTATGGCATGTCCCCAGCCTCGGGGGCTAAGGAGTTTCTTACAGAGATCAGACACCCAGAACATTTAAAAAGCACAGCACCCAAGACCTGCCAGACGTCATCAGGCACATCGGTTCAGCGAATGTCGCGTTTCTGGTTAAACCGCAGAGAGCGGGGTTGAGCTGGAGAGAGGGCCGTGGGCTGGAGCGATGAGCCAGGCCCTTCCGATGGCAGCAGAACCCGAGGAGGTCTGCGAGGACGGGCCGGACCCTTCCTCCCCCGGGCGGAAGCGTGCAGCGCTCTGCGGCCCCCAGACCGGGCGGCTCACCAGCGTCACCGGCCACCGAACTGCCGCACGGTCACCATCCGTGGGGTGTGCACTTTCCCCTCGGCTTCTGCACGTGCCCGTCCTACGCCGGGGCTGGTGACGTCGGCTTCCTGTCCTGGTCGTTCCCAAACACGGAGGTGTCTGTCCAATCCGCATCCTATCTGCCGGAGTGATGATGAACGAGCAAAGCCCGGCCTTCCTCGCCCCGAGAAACCTCGGGTCCTCTTAAAAATAACTCCTGAAGTTAAACGTGCTTTCGCTTTTCAAAGTGACTCCACGGCCACTGTTTCATATTCTCAGAATGTTCCAGAGAAACAAGAAATGCGAGTATCATGTCACCATTTAGTGACCGAAGGGGACAGCGAGGCCACGCTGCTGGAGGCAGAACTGGAGTGACCTCCGAGACGCTGAGGGCGCGGTCGGTGAGACGGGACCGTGGACTGAGCGTTCGGGGGCGGCCGTGGCTGCTGGGATGATGGCCTTGTGTTTACGTGGGGAAATGTCCTTGTCTTGAAACGGCGGCCGTACCGGAAGCCCTGGCGGCCACCGTGCCCTGCCGTCTCGGACGCCTGTCATTCACAGCGCCGCAGCAGCGACGTGACGGCAGCGCGTCCAGGACGGAAGTGTGTGCTGCCGCCCTGCCGTTCGTGCTTTATGCCTGAAGTTTTTCATAATAAATTGAAGAAAAAAACAAATAAAGAATACCATCAATCACTTTAATTCGCACACACCCTCCAGATACCATTTTGCATAAATTACAAAAGCGGACCTTGAGATCTAATGCCATCCACAGTGCCTGCCAGGATGGCACGAGCCAAAATGCACACGTGTAAATTCCCGTATTATTTATCTATTGCCTAAGAAATGAAGGACGATTCTCCTTGCGTCCCGATAGAACGAGGCAGACCCTCTTCGCCGGGTCATGCTGTACACTGTGTCACTGCCACCCCGAGGAAGCAGCTCA
>NW_011888949.1:1061927-1063821 GCF_000151845.1 Pteropus vampyrus
AGAAAAAAACAAATAAAGAATACCATCAATTGCTTTAATTCGCACACACCCTCCAGATACCATTATGCATAGATTACAAAAGCGGACCTTGAGATCTAATGCCATCCATAGTGCCTGCCAGGATGGCACGAGCCAAAATGCACACGTGTAAATTCCCGTATTATTTATCTATTGCCTAAGAAATGAAGGACGATTCTCCTTGCGTCCCGATAGAATGAGGCAGACCCTCTTCGCCGGCTCATGCTGTACACTGTGTCACTGCCACCCCGAGGAAGCAGCTCAGAGCCGGACACAGGCGCGCCCTTGAGCGTGACATTTCAGAGCCCTCAGAAGGCGCGCCAAGGCAAACACCGTCCGGAGCAGGCCACTGGCCAGCCCTGGCCTCTGGCCGCAGCCTCCGCCTCCCCTTCCTGCTGCTGCTTTCATTTGCAACCTTGGACCTGCCCACGGCCTCCGCTCAAGTTCCGCTCAGCTCCAGGCCCAGAGATGCATTCCCGTCCCGCGGCCGTGCACGCCAGACAGCCCGGCACGGTTATTCTGACATAATGTTACTGCGGACTCAAAACAAAAGTCAGGACGTGCAGGCGTACGTGCGTTTGCAGGAAACGTGTGCGTGTGCGTGCGTGTGCGTGTGCGTGTGCGTGTTATGCGGTAGGCGTGTGCAGCGGTGTCTGTGCAAGCGTGTGTAAGGACCGCGCCGCCTCGCACAGGGCAGGCCCCTTCCCTGCCCGACCCGGGCGGGGGCGGCTGGACGGGGCAAACCGGCTTCACTGCATTTCGAGGGGAAACTGGGACAGCAGCTCTGGGTTCTCGAGACCCAGGTCTGTTCACGACTCGTGGGGCTGATGACAAAGTGTCCACGCAGAAACGAATGTGGCGGTGAGGGCGGCCCGCGCGGCCGCGGACGGGCTGCGTGTGTCCGCCGAGGCCGAGCAGCTCCGAACGCGTCAGGACGTCGCGGTGAGACGCAGACGCTGGAATTCGGCCACTCGGTCCTGGGCAGCCCAGGGCCTGCCTCGGTGGCGGCAAAGGTCAGGGAGGCGTCCGCCGTGTAGACGCACATCGGGAAACCGCGTGTTTCTCCGTAAACCGCAGCCGGCAGCACCGCGCTCAGCCCGGCCGTCTCCGCCACGCGCCTCCCGGGAGGAGCCGGGGCCGCAGTGTCCCCCGCCGTGGGCAGGAGCCCGTCCTCCCATCGCCGGCCCTGCCGACCCTCCCTCGGGGGCTTCTCCGTCTCCCGTTCCCCGGACAGATGCTGTCCTCGGGCCCCCTCCATCCGGCCGCGCCGTCCCAAGCGAGCGGCACGCGCCACGTTTTGAAGGCGAAGAGCTGCGGCCGGTCGCCGAACAACGTGCGGGGGCTTCGGACGCGGGAACCGAGGGGCAGAAAAGCGGAGTGGAGGGTGTGGCCGCCACTCCAGGTTCGACGGGGACAGACAGATGCCAAACGGACCCGGCGAGTTTGGGCCGGGGCCATCCCGGCCAGCAGGGTGGCCGCGCCCCTCCTCGGCCCGGACCCCGCCCCGCGGCAGCTTGCCTCCCAGGCTCACCCACGGAAGTCCCCGCACCCCGAGGCGGCTTCTGCCAGAACCCCGACGAGACGTTGACACAGAGAAGCACGGGAGGTTTCGTCAAACTGCGGGTCGCAGTCAACGGGCCACGTTCTCCTTACTTTGTTATAACAGGACGCAGTTCCGACCTTGGCAGATTGGGCAAAAGGCGCCCGAGGCCTTTCGCCCTGGACCCGCAGGGAAGGAAAGCTCGGTGCTGGGACTTCGCATCTGCCAACGGCGGGGCTCAGGGCTCGGGGCACCCGCGTCCCCCGACGTGACCCCCTTTTCATTGTGACGGCCTTAAAGCGATGCCGGGTCCGTCACACACAACACGGGAGCACC
>NW_011888949.1:1065001-1070375 GCF_000151845.1 Pteropus vampyrus
AATCTAGAACACACAGCGACGAACAAACGAAGCAGACACCGACTCCCAGACACAGTGAACAGCGTGACGGTCGTCGGGCCGGGGGCTGGGGGCAGAGCAGTCTCGGGGGGACGTGAGGCCCCGCACGGGGAGCCCAGCCGACGACCCTGTGACAGCCGTGCGTGGTGCCAGGTGTGCGCTGGATTCACGCGGCGCCGTAAGTTAAGTAACGTCCGCTCGCTCGGCCGCACACGCGAAACCAAGATCACATCGTGCGCCAACAGCAACTGAAAAATAAAAGAAACGCTTTGAAACATAAATAAAAGCTCTCGCGAGCGACGATCTCTCTGTTCGGAGTGACCGGGGGTGTGGGGCGGGGTGCCGGGGTGTTCGCTATTTCTTCCAGATTTTTCCTTTTTTGCACTTCAGTGGGAAACTGCGGAAAATTTAAAATGTACCGAATGGCGGAGCTTCCAGGGCCGTGGAAGGAGATTCGACAGGTCTTCCAGAACGTTCTTCAGTCTGCCCCAAACGCAGACACCTCTTTGTTCTCCCTCCCTGGAGCCTGAACACAGTGCTCTGGCCCACCCGCAAAATTAAAACTCGAGAATCAGATTTTTAAAAAAAAAAAAAGTTGCACACTTGTAACGAAAGGAAAGCGGTCTGCACACAGTCAGGCTGCGGCAACGTAACACGCCCACTGGGTGGCTCTGAACCCACGGCATTTGCTTCTCGCAGCGCTTGGAGCCGGGAGCGCAGGGTCGAGGCTCCGGCACCCGTGGGACGTGGCGGGGACACCGTCTCCTCACTGCGACCTCACTGTCACAAGACTGAGGGGCTCTCTGGGGTCCCTTGGGTCCAGGCACCCATCCCATCCCTGAGCGCTCTGCCCTCGCGACCTAATCCCCTCCTCGAGCGTCACCTCCCAGCACTGTCCCGGGGCGTAGGACTTCAGCACGAACTTGGGGGGACACAAACATTCAGACACAGACAGAGGCGGCACTGCGGTGGGAGTATTTCCACTTAGAGGATGCGCAGACGCCCTTACGGCTGCGGAATCAGCCCGGCCCCTGGATACGACACACGGCCAAGCTTCAGGACGCGGACCTGCCCCCCGGAGGCCCGGAGGCCCGCACACCCGCCACGTCCGCCCCAAGGCGATCGGCAGTTTCCAGCCTGTTTCCCGCTTCAGTGAGACCCTCTACCGTGCTGTTACAGGGTCTCTCTTCCCTGCCTCTTCCAAAATAAAATTTGCTTTTCTTAATGGAGCATTCAAAAGCTTCCCAAAATATGGCCTCAGACTGGTCGTGCACTTAACATCTCTGTAGTAGTCAAAGCGATCCCTCCATCTCAAGACAATAGATCCAGAGAGAGCCCTGATTTCAGCCTGCCCGGAGCTGCCAGCCGGGTCAGCTCAGGTCCTCGGTGAAGCAGATGCCAAAGCCGAGTCGGAAGGGCGGGAGCGGGCGGGGAGGGTGCCCACGACAGACGAGCGAAGGAGGCAGGGGCAGCCCTCGGGCCGAGGCGCGTGCGGGCCGAACACCCCCAGGAAAGACAGGAGGAGGGAAGCTGGGCAGAGGCCCCCCGCGGCTGAGTCTCCGCCGGCCGGGAGGGGCTCCCGGGCACAGACGGCCCACGGGGCCGCAGCACGGTGGGCAGAAGCGACCAAGCCTGAGCGTCCACGCCCGCCGCGGGCACCTGCTGGGAGCGGCCCAGAGGGC
This sequence comes from Pteropus vampyrus, assembly GCF_000151845.1. Classification (NCBI taxonomy): domain Eukaryota; kingdom Metazoa; phylum Chordata; class Mammalia; order Chiroptera; family Pteropodidae; genus Pteropus; species Pteropus vampyrus. Next base: position 1,066,702 of record NW_011888949.1, read on the forward strand.
GGTGCCCCGATGCTAAGGCAGGTCTCAGCTGCAGGGCGTGGCAGCCGCCTGGTCCCCAGCACGGAGATCTGCGGGGTGTGGTCCGCTAAATAAAGGTTGGTTGTTCTTTTTTGTATTGTGGCTTATTACGTTTATTCTGAACTTCAAAAGAACTTAGTCAATTCAAAAAGAGTAAAGAAGGAGGCTCTAAACCCGGTTTTCATTGACCGGCTTAGCCCTGACCATTAATTCTGGAAGAAGAGACACCTCCGCGAGCATCGGCGGGGACGGGTCCTCCACCAGTCTCTCTCTCTGTTTGTCTCTCAACAAAACAACAGCTTCCGTCACGTGGGTCCTATGCTTTCCCTCTTAATATTGTCACTTTAGGCGGGGTCGCCGGCTTCAGTGAACAAAAACATCACTCAAACGAACGAGGAAAAAAGGGACTTTTACCGTTGGACCGTGGCCTGCGGAATCAGAGACAGAACGCAACACGGACGGACACGGCGGGGACCGAGACCGGACACGGCGGGGACCGAGACCGGACAGTCGGGCCCCAGGGCGCTTTTTCCCGGGTCACTCTCCGGAGCCGCAGGGTTTCTCCTGGCCCTTCCCCTCACCTCCTCTCCCTGCTGCGTGTCCCTCTTCCGCCCACCTCCCTGCTTCCTCACGTCACCTCAGCTGGCACGTGGCTCGGGCTGCCCACGTCCACTCCCGCGGGGATTTTCACCTCCGCTCCCGCCCCGTGAAGCACACGGCCTCCGCGTCTCATTCACAGGAATCACAGGAGAGAACACCTGCCGGCTGTTGGCTAGCGGGTGGCTGGTTTGGGCTGGCGCTGTCCCTCCTGGACCAGCCGGTGGTGTGGGGGAGGCGGCCGCGGGGCGCCAGATGCCATACGCAGGGTTGCCAGCGTGGGGCAGTGCGCGAGGCAGGCGGTCCCTGGGGGTGCGGGACGCGGCGGGAAATGACAGGCCTTCCCAGACGGCAAACAGGAAGCGCTTTGACCGCGTTACCCACGGTGACCCCGCCACACGGCAGCAGCCCCGCAGCCGCGAGCCCCTGGAGCGCCCAGCAGCGCTGCCGTGTCACCGAGCACCGCCGTCCTAGCCCCATTCCTTACAGGGCTTCCAGTCCTTACGCTTAAAACGATTACCAATTTTCCCGTTTTAATAAACAGACTCCTATGATGCTGCCATTTTTACGCTCGCCAGGATTTTCGGAAGAGCGTTAAGCAGCAATGGGCTTCCCGAGGGCCCACCGTGCTTGTCGCAGGATGCCCTCCGTTCTTCGCTGTCCAGCGCCCAGCAGGAGACCAGGGGACGACGTCGCACGTCTCAGAAACGCAGACGAAGCCCGCAAACGCACACGCGCGGCGAGGTCAGACGGCAGGCCAGCCCGCAGCTCCCAGGCGCGGGAGGACGAGCTGGGGAACGCCGTCTGCTCACGGCCGGGTGGGGGGCCGCCCAGCCCGCGCTCTCGCAGCGGCCGTGAGCAGCAGGGTCAGCGGCACGGTGGCCGCCCCTCCCGACGTGGGGCCGGCAGGCGGGAAGGGTGCCGCGGCCCTGGTTCGCCTTGCAGGAAGGCGGGCCGCACAGGCGCATGCAGAAAGCCAGGCCTGGCATCACGGCGGCTTCGCCGACTCTAGTGCCTTAAAGGAAAGCCCGGGGTGGAAGGGGGTTTGGAACAGAGAAGAGCGACACGCCGTGAAAATCATACCCCGCCACGGAAATCCTCACAGCATCTAGGATTTTGAAATTGAGCTTTAAAAATATTACGACACGCCGTGGGACAAAACCCTCCTTTTTTATCGTCATTATTTTTCTACGGTCAAATATTTTTGTTTCGTAGATGGGGCTAAGCCCGCTCGATTGATTGTAACGTGACTTAATTAGCATAATATGCGTTTACTATCTTTCCAAATAAGAGAGAAACGGTCCTGGAGCGGCCGCACATCCTACAGAGCAGCTACCATTTCGCTGCAGCTACGATAGACATTCGATCAACACCGAATATAAACCGCACCGTGAAGAGCTGCTGCGAGCCAGGCCCCCGCGGCTACACGCGTCATCGGGCCACAGACACTTCCCGTCGGAACCAGGCACAGCCGAGTCCAAAAAGGTGCGGATAGACTGGCATCAGCCCGTTTCTCATTCCCATTAGAAAATCGTCCACCTGTAACACAGCTGAACCAGAGGGCGTGAGCAGTGTGCACACGTGTGCGTGCGTGTGTGTGCGCGCATGTGTGTGGTGTGTGCATGCGTGCATGTGCATGCATGTGTTAGCGTGTGTGTGCACATGCATGTGCATGTGTGTGCCCTGTGCGTGTGTGTATGTCAGCGTGTGTGCGCACGTGTGTGCATGTGCGTCTATGTGTGTGAGTGTGTGCATGTGTACATGTGTGTGCATGTGTGTGTCTGTGTGCGCACATGTATGTCTTGTGTGTGCACATGTGTGTCAGCGTATGCATGAGTGTATGCCTGTGTGTTCGCACATGTGTGTGCGCGTGCATGCATGTGTGTGCTTGTGGGTCTGTGTGCATATGTGCGTGAGTGCATGCGCGTGTGTTTGTGTGTGTGCGTGTGTGTTCTGTGCATGCATGTGTGCGCGTGTGACCGTGCATGCATGTGTGTGTGCACATGCACACGCACCCGGCACGGACAGCTGTCGACGTCGGTCCACAGGCTGTGTGCTCGTTCTCGTCGGCTCAGCTCAGCTCGGGCTGGGAGGGGGTCGGGGAGGCCGGCTCCTCAAATCTAAAGCACAACGCTCACGCGCGAGCTCTTCAGCTTTTCACCCAGAACAAACCCACTTTTTACTTTACATATGATCTTAATAATCTTGGTGTGTGACGAGGTTTTACACTGAATGTTTTGCGTGAGACATAAAAATTTCATCTTCGAAATAAAATCCGAAAACATCCGCTACCCACAATTCTCTTGCAAGAACTGGAATGTGTTTGGGGTCAGAAGTGGAATGAAAACATTGTTTTCTTGAGTTTATTTACCACCCACGTGAATCAGGAAAGCCTGTGCATCCACGGGGGAGCAGGTCTCGGACACGGTATGCACCAAAATCAGGGCACTAAGGGGCGGGGGACGGGGTGACCGGCTCACGTGCGCAGCCCGCCGGGCCGGCCGCTGTGCCGTCTTCCTACACGGGGACACCCGCCACGTGCATGGGGCGACCCACCGTGTTGGCTTCTCTGTTGCACGGGCTCGTGGGCCGGCTCTTAGATTGATAGGATCTATTATGGAGTTATAGATCAACCCACATATTACATGTCAGTGTAAACACCTTTTCACACTCTTCACCATCTAACTTGTCATTTTTAATCTCCTGCATTGATGTTAAACATCTCCTTAGCATCAAACTGTAAATACAGCACGGACCATATTTTCTATGAGACTGGAAAGAATGATTGAGGAGCTGACTGAAAAAAGAATCTTGATTTATTTCACCTGAGGTTCCCCAGGAATAAGCTCTGATTTATGTCTCGGCACAGGCTGTCTGATGAGTTCACTCTGGGCTAAAAAGGCAACCCATTACAGGCATTAAAGTTCCAGCGCGAGTGCTATCTGCACGGTAAGCACAAGAGTGACATCTTGTGCCCGTGAGCTCATGAGTTCCCAGCAGCCCTGCCGCTGCTCGGCTAAGACCTGGGGCCTGATGACTCAGCACAGCGCCAATGCGAC
>NW_011888949.1:1070425-1073115 GCF_000151845.1 Pteropus vampyrus
TATTTTCTATGAGACTGGAAAGAATGATTGAGGAGCTGACTGAAAAAAGAATCTTGATTTATTTCACCTGAGGTTCCCCAGGAATAAGCTCTGATTTATGTCTCGGCACAGGCTGTCTGATGAGTTCACTCTGGGCTAAAAAGGCAACCCATTACAGGCATTAAAGTTCCAGCGCGAGTGCTATCTGCACGGTAAGCACAAGAGTGACATCTTGTGCCCGTGAGCTCATGAGTTCCCAGCAGCCCTGCCGCTGCTCGGCTAAGACCTGGGGCCTGATGACTCAGCACAGCGCCAATGCGACAAGATTTGGGAGCCGGGACGGGTTTTAAAGGCTGCGAGTGCCTCAGCGTGCGGAGCAGCTGAGGCTGCGTTCAACTTCTCGCTTAGCATGTGCGGCACGCGGGCCTGGGCCGTGCAGCTTCCGTAATTACGTAAGACCGTGACGGAGGAGGGACCCGGGCCAAACGCCCGAGGCCAGGGTTCCAGCCCGGCTGCGGCCGCTACCAACCAGCTCGCTGGGCAGCCCGCTCGCCCGGAGAATGAGGCCTGACGTCTGATGTCAGCTGTAGGAACGCTTCCATATTTATAGTTCCTGAATAATCTCTAATCCAAACACTGTCGAAACACAGAGCACATGTGTCATCGTTAAGTACCGCACTTCGTGCCGTGTGACATACAGACGAAGACACAAGTCTTCCTCGACCGCCGACAGCTTGACAGTCACCTACAGGTACCGTGATACTGCATAACAAATGACTGTCACAAACTTCAGGAGCAGGAAAAAAGCGTGTATTTGGCTTAGACATCTGAAGGTCAGCTAGGGGTCAACCGATATAGGCCAAGTCCAGCCAGAGCAGCCCGGTTCTGCTCCATCTGTCCTGGGCCTGATGGGCCACCCCGGGCAAGCCGCCGGCCCAAGAGAAAGTGTAAGCAAGTGAGCAAAACACACAGGCCTCCAGGTGCCGGCTTATAACCGCGCGGTCACATCAGCCCCGGCTCACTGACCGAAGCAGGCCCCGTGTCTGAACCCAGAGTCAAGGCCTGTCAGCGGGGGGACTGCAGATGCGCACGGCAAGCCACGCGTGAGCGGGGAGAGCGAAGACACGACCCGGCCGATACACGAGGGGACGTGAGGCGAAGGCAGCATCCGGGCCACGGGCCGCCCCCGCTGTGAGCACGCCGACCCGGCTCCCAGAACCCGCGTATCCCATTTACGTTAACAAGTACTTGTTTTGACCACCTCTACACAAGACCGGGGGTCGGGCCAGAGTCACTGGTCTGGTTCCACAAAGTCCGGCACCCTTGAACTCAGGTCCACGGACACTCACCACCCGGGCAAGGTGGGCACGTTCGCAGAAAGTAGTCAGGATACCAGGAAATACCCAAGTCCCGCCCAACTGCTCCCCCAAAACACGCTCCAAACGCCGATCAATGACAGACACACAGATGCGCAGCCTGAATCAAAACTCAACATTCCCTTTTGTGAAGGGCCGTAGAGTAAAAACCCAAAGACGAGAAACTTGGGAATACATCACTCAATGATCTGGATGTAACCTTATTAATTCATTGGGACTAACGTGACCTTTTCTTTGCCAAGACCATGGCATTTGATCCGAGCATCTTTGCGAACTACGTGCTTGAGTTGGTCTGTACCCAGCATATCTCAGGAGCGGACTTGAAAGGGTCGACTCTGCCGGAGAATGCGCCCGAGCAAATACACTGTCAAAACATTTCAACAATTTGAAAGCGGGAGTGGATGTCGCAGTAGCTTGGGGAACATCCCTTTCTGCACCTGCCACCCCCTGAGCTGTGAGAACAGTCATGGATCGTCATGATGAGCGGCGGGGGTGGGAGCAGTATCCGCAGCCACCGAAGGCGCGTTCCCTCGCAGCTCCAAGGGCCCCCTTGGCGATGTCTGCTGGACCAGTGAGGAGCCAAGTGATACAGCACCTGAAATTTACTTTCAAATGTTTCGGCCAAGAAACCGGAGACAGTTGTCCCCCTGTTTCCACGGGGGACACGCCTCAAGACCCCCAGTGGCTGCCTGAAACCTCAGAGGGCACCAAGCCCTGTACGTGCTGCGTTTTTTTCCTGTGCATACACGACAAAGTTTAGTTTATAAACGAGGCACAGTGAGGCGGACGTGGAACTAAGTGTAACGCAGGACGATGACGTACCGTGATGGAGGCTACGTGACGGTGGCCCCTCTCTCCCCAGGACTCGCCGAGCTGCCCCCACCCTTCCTGCAATGGCGCGAGAGCTGAAGTGCCCTCGTGATGGCTGAGGTGAGGCGGCTGGCGCCACGGTGACACGGCGTTAGGCTGCTGAGCACAGCAGGTGACGCCGCGGCCACAGGCCCGATAACCGAGGCAGCTGCCAAGTAACGCACAGGCCGGGGTGTCGAGCTACTCAGAACGGCGCACAATTCGAAACATTCAGATCGTTTCCTTCTGGAACTTTCCATCACTACTTGCAGACCAGGGTTCACCACGGGCAGCGGCAGCCTCAGAAGGCAAAACTGCTGACCGGGGGGCGACCGCACGTGGAGCAGACGCGGCAGAGCGCTCCCGGGCGACCGACCCACGGGAGGCAGCTGACTGTCCCTGAAGCCAGTCTCTCACCTTCCCTCTGCGTGCGACACCTTCCACGCAAAAGGCTGAAAACGTTAAACATCCCCTGGAGATGTCCAG
>NW_011888949.1:1073165-1075845 GCF_000151845.1 Pteropus vampyrus
GACCACCTCTACACAAGACCGGGGGTCGGGCCAGAGTCACTGGTCTGGTTCCACAAAGTCCGGCACCCTTGAACTCAGGTCCACGGACACTCACCACCCGGGCAAGGTGGGCACGTTCGCAGAAAGTAGTCAGGACACCAGGAAATACCCAAGTCCTGCCCAACTGCTCCCCCAAAACACACTCCAAACGCCGGTCAATGACAGACACACAGATGCGCAGCCTGAATCAAAACTCAACATTCCCTTTTGTGAAGGGCCGTAGAGTAAAAACCCAAACACGAGAAACTTGGGAATACATCACTCAATGATCTGGATGTAACCTTATTAATTCATTGGGACTAACGTGACCTTTTCTTTGCCAAGACCATGGCATTTGATCTGAGCATCTTTGCGAACTACGTGCTTGAGTTGGTCTGTACCCAGCATATCTCAGGAGCGGACTTGAAAGGGTCGACTCTGCCGGAGAATGCGCCTGAGCAAATACACTGTCAAAACATTTCAACAATTTGAAAGCGGGAGTGGATGTCGCAGTAGCTTGGGGAACATCCCTTTCTGCACCTGCCACCCCCTGAGCTGTGAGAACAGTCATGGATCGTCATGATGAGCGGCGGGGGTGGGAGCAGTATCCGCAGCCACCGAAGGCGCGTTCCCTCGCAGCTCCAAGGGCCCCCTTGGCGATGTCTGCTGGACCAGTGAGGAGCCAAGTGATACAGCACCTGAAATTTACTTTCAAATGTTTCGGCCAAGAAACCGGAGACAGTTGTCCCCCTGTTTCCACGGGGGACACGCCTCAAGACCCCCAGTGGCTGCCTGAAACCTCAGAGGGCACCAAGCCCTGTACGTGCTGCGTTTTTTTCCTGTGCATACACGACAAAGTTTAGTTTATAAACGAGGCACAGTGAGGCGGACAATGATAACATAATAACGCAGGACGATGACGTACCGTGATGGAGGCTACGTGACGGTGGCCCCTCTCTCCCCAGGACTCGCCGAGCTGCCCCCACCCTTCCTGCAATGGTGCGAGAGCTGAAGTGCCCTCGTGATGGCTGAGGTGAGGCGGCTGGCACCACGGTGACACGGTGTTAGGCTGCTGAGCACAGCAGGTGACACCGCGGCCACAGGCCCGATAACCGAGGCAGCTGCCAAGTAACGCACAGGCCGGGGTGTCAGCTGATGAGATCCCGTCGAGCTACTCGGAACGGCGCACAATTCGAAACATTCAGATTGTTTCCTTCTGGAACTTTCCACTCAGTACTTGCAGACCAGGGTTCACCACGGGCAGCGGCAGCCTCAGAAGGCAAAACTGCTGACTGGGGGGCGACCGCACGTGGAGCAGACGCGGCAGAGCGCTCCCGGCCGACCGACCCACGGGAGGCAGCCGACTGTCCCTGAAGCCAGTCTCTCACCTTCCCTCTGCGTGCGACACCTTCCACGCAAAAGGCTGAAAACGTTAAACATCCCCTGGAGATGTCCAGTCAAGACGTCATGACAGAGTGGGCGTCTGAGAAACACTGCCGACCTCGAACACCTGTGATGATGGATAAGACCCACTGAGCGCCATCTAGTCAAAAAGCTTGAAAACGCTTCTCCGTAAAGATAGCGGCACCCCCGTGTGCACTGCAGCATCTCCACGGTGGCCAAGACGTGGAACTAAGTGTCCTTTGACAAGTGACCGACGAAGAGGATGCAGTGAGTATAGACAATAGAATGATGCTCAGGTATAAACAAGGATGAAATACTGCCGTGTGTGACAACGTGGATGGATCTGGAGAGCATCGCGCTACGCGAAGTCGGTCAGATGGAGAAAGACAAGAACCACGTGATTTCACTCGCATGTAGGATATAAAACGAAAAGAAACAAACTCACAGACACAGACAATGGTACAGGAGCCCCCAGAGGGGAGGGGGTGGGGGATGAAGAGGGTAAAGGGGTCAAATACCCGGTGAGGGGGGGACACTGGGCTTTGGGGGGCGAGCACACGGCGCGGCGTACGGATGATGTGTCATAGCATCGTGCCCCGGAACTTATGTTATTAACCAATGTCACCCCGACGTATTTTTTAAAAAGATCTGCCATGCAAAAAACAACAAGAACGAAGAAGACATGATCAAGTTCAAAACGAGCTCCATCCCTCCGTGAGCCGAGGGCGATGCTCGGAGGTGAAGCCGAGCGAGGCACGGAAGCCACCGGCTTGCTGGAAGTCGGCTTAGGGAATGTGCCAGCAGTGACTCAGCCTCTGGGAGGAGACGGAGCAGCGGAGGCTCCGAGGGGCCGTGTGACTCATCCGCAACGGCCAGCAAAGCATTAAGGAAGAAGCTGGAGGGCGGTGGGAGACGCCGGGCACCAGCCCTTCCTGTTCCCAAAGCGAAACTTCCAAATACAGTATCGGCCCATCAGCAGGGCACACGGATAAATCACCACGACCAAGTGGAATCGAGCCTAGGAACACAACGTGGTTCGGCATCAGAATTTTTAATCAGGTAAATTAGCCTCTCAGATGAGAGAAGAAAAGCCTTTTGATCGCCTCGATTGATTCGGAGACGTCACTTTGTAAAATTAACCATCATTTATATGTTTAAACAATGCAGAAAACAGAAAGGAACGTCCTTAATTTGATCTTTTCCCTCCCCCTCAAAAAAAGATAATAAAGAACCCACAGCAGGCTTCCCGTCCAGCTAC
>NW_011888949.1:1075895-1086396 GCF_000151845.1 Pteropus vampyrus
GACCCACTGAGCGCCATCTAGTCAAAAAGCTTGAAAACGCTTCTCCGTAAAGATAGCGGCACCCCCGTGTGCACTGCAGCATCTCCACGGTGGCCCAGACGTGGAACTAAGTGTCCTTTGACAAGTGACCGACGAAGAGGACGCAGTGAGTATAGACAATGGAATGATGCTCAGGCATAAACAAGGATGAAATACTGCCGTGTGTGACAACGTGGATGGATCTGGAGAGCATCGCGCTACGCGAAGTCGGTCAGATGGAAAAAGACAAGAACCACGTGATTTCACTCGCATGTAGGATATAAAACGAAAAGGAACAAACTCACAGACACAGACAATGGTACAGGAGCCCCCAGAGGGGAGGGGGTGGGGGATGAAGAGGGTAAAGGGGTCAAATACCCGGTGAGGTGGGGACACTGGCCTTTGGGGGGCGAGCACACGGCGCGGCGTACGGATGATGTGTCATAGCATCGTGCCCCGGAACTTATGTTATTAACCAACGTCACCCCGACGTATTTTTTAAAAAGATCTGCCATGCAAAAAACAACAAGAACGAAGAAGACATGATCAAGTTCAAAATGAGCTCCATCCCTCCGTGAGCCGAGGGCGATGCTCGGAGGTGAAGCCGAGCGAGGCACGGAAGCCACCGGCTTGCTGGAAGTCGGCTTAGGGAATGTGCCAGCAGTGACTCAGCCTCTGGGAGGAGACGGAGCAGCGGAGGCTCCGAGGGGCCGTGTGACTCATCCGCAACGGCCAGCAAAGCATTAAGGAAGAAGCTGGAGGGCGGTGGGAGCCGCCGGGCACCAGCCCTTCCTGTTCCCAATGCGAAACTTCCAAATACAGTATCGGCCCATCAGCAGGGCACACGGATAAATCACCATGACCAAGTGGAATCGAGCCTAGGAACACAACGTGGTTCGGCATCAGAATTTTTAATCAGGTAAATTAGCCTCTCAGATGAGAGAAGAAAAGCCTTTTGATCGCCTCGATTGATTCGGAGACGTCACTTTGTAAAATTAACCATCATTTATATGTTTAAACAATGCAGAAAACAGAAAGGAACGTCCTTAATTTGATCTTTTCCCTCCCCCTCAAAAAAAGATAATAAAGAACCCACAGCAGGCTTCCCGTCCAGCTACCGCAAAGGAGCTTGTGGCAAACCAATGTTCCTGCCAAGAATCAACAAAAAATCGGGGGTGAAGCACCCAAAAAGTTTTGTTCAAAAGCACCACAGAGCCACGAGGCAGTGAGGACTCGGGGAGGGGAGCACACAGCGGAGGCTGGGGGAGGGGACTCTGCAGCTGCCCCCCGAGAGGCGCTCACGGGTCCTGCTGAAGAGCAGGACGATGGACCTGAGCAAAGGGACAGCTCGAAGGCCACTGCTAACAGTCGGAGGAGCCGGCCGAGGGGGCGGCACATGCCCGGAGAAATAAAATCGAGAGGCGTGGGGCCCAGGGGCCCAGGGAGACGGGAGGGTCGAGAGCAGACCCCGGTGGCCTGCCAGTTTCTCCCTGCAGACATGTGCCGGATGGTCACACTGCGCGGGCTGGGAGCCGGCCGCACGGTGAACGTGAGGACAGAGGTGAGGACGGCACGGGCGGGGACAGCGTGGGAGGACAGCATGTCCCCAGGTTTTCAGGCAGACACCTGGGAGAAGGGCCTTCTAGAGATGCACAGCCCGCCTCGCGTCAGCTCAGGCCACGGCCGCGTCAAGGCCGTCACATGCCACTTGACTTCCCGGAGTGCAAACCCATCAGGGAGAAGGTGACATCGGAGACGTCGCAATCGCTCGTATTCAATGGGCAGCGTTCGGGGAACCGAAACGCCTTGTCTGTAAAGGGACAGAGCCATCCGACCGAGCAATCAAGGGAAGATGAGCCAATAGAAACAGACCCGCATTCGAGGCGACACTAAAATTATCCGCTAAGGAACTTAAAATGGTTACGAATATGTCCAAGGAAAAGATGGAGGGAAAAAATGAGAAATAGATCATCTCATCGGAAACTTGAAATCTACTGAAAACAACCAACTGGAAAATTTGGAACTGAAAAATGCAGAACTCTGAAGATGGGCTTGACGGTGAACGGAACTCAGCAGAAGGGCTTCGCGAACTAGGAGCCGGGCGGACGGAAAGCGTCCACGCCCAAGCCCACTGCAGAGGGGGCCGGGGGGCCCGGGCGCGGCACACGTGTAGCTGCGGCTCTGAAAAGAAAGGGAGACGCAGAGATAGTGACTCCGATCTTCCTAAAACTAAGGCAGACGCGAACTCCGAGCAGGACAAACGGTGAGGAGCCCCAGCCCACAGCGCACTTGCCGGTAAAGCGTCCGGGGCACAAGGAAGAACCGCACGGACCGGGCGGTCGGAGCCTGAAGAACACTCTGCGATCCATAAAGCCAACGAGATTAAAAGCCACAATGTATGTTTTACGTTGACAAATCGATTTTTAAAACAAGCACATCGCTGACGCTTCCGAGTCCGGGGCCTCAGACGCCTGCAGCGCAGGGGCAGGGCCTGGCGTTGTCCCCACCGCAGGTGGCGGCAGCCGGTGCTCTCCTGGGCTCCGCCTCCCCGTCACAGCGTGGCTGGGCACGGAAAGAAAGGACCCAAACTCACCAAAACGCTTCCTTTTTCTGAGGCTGCTTCCCCTGCAGTTAGAGGCTCCAGGGGTCCACGGTCAGCCTTCCAGGCTCCACATGGCACGGACGCTTATGTCGGAAACGTGAGCCCTGGCCCCACGAGGCCGCCGTGTGCACAGCCTGCGGTGTCTGCTCCTCACAGCTGCCACCGGACCGTCACCCATGCGTTTTGGGTTTCTGTGACAGCAGAACTCCATTTGCAGGCTTGAGATCCTGATGAGGTAACTGACGGGGGGGACCCCGAAACACAGTGGGATAAATGAGGTAGAAGCACGTCTCCTCTCACGTCACCGTCCGGACACAGTCAGTGGGTGCATGACTGGAATGGTGTCACTCGAGGACGCAGGCTGGCCAGACAGCTCTGCCACTCTCAACGTGTGACAGTTTGGGGTCTGAGGCCGCAGTTTTCTCCACCTCGGCCAGCAGGAAGGCAAAGAGGGTGCGCAGGGCAGAGGAGGCCCCCATTCCTGCACAGCCGCCACCGCCCAGACGAGCCCAGGGCCACGCCTGGTTCCGGGAGCGTCTCAGGAATGCAGCTGTAGCTTTCCAAGCTCCCCAGAACAAGGAGGACAGGCAGAGGCTGACAGCCGGGCCAGAAGGCCGAGGGCCAGTCCTCGACCCCACAGACCACGCACCATCCCGAGGGAGCGGGAAGTGGGGAGCGGGGAGCGTGCCCGAGGACAGCGAGGCCGGGCTGCCAGGCTGCGGTGCTCGAACCTCACGGCGCACAGCCACGTCCTGCCCTGCTCCCCGAGACCAGCGCCAGGCCCACCTACCGTCCTCGCCCCTTTCTGCCCCCAAGACGAAGCGATTCTGGGGACTTAGCTTTTCAGGCCCGTGATCTACTGCAGTGCTGGCCTGGTAAGCCCCGATGGGTCCCCCAGCTCCAAACCCAGCAAAGAAAAAGTCAGGGTGTGGCTCCCTCCCGGAAGACCCTGGACTCATTCTGCACATGTGCAGCCCCTTCCCAAACTCTACGTTCCAAGAAAAGAAACTAAATCAACACGTCACACAAAGGTCCTGATAGCTAGTTTTGCCAAGGTAGGGCTATAATTAAGAGATGTCAATTTATAGAACAAATAGGATTTCCTCTAAGGTAATCTACATCTATCTATCCGGAAAGAAAAGCAACCGGAAAGATCTTTCATCTACACATGCACACATACACGCACACTCCACACACACGCACACATGCATACACGCACATACATGCACACATGTGTGTGCACACAGAGAAGTGTGCGTGGCACGCACGTGCACACATGCATGCATGTGCGTGCGTGTGCACATGCATGCATGCACACATACACTCACACATGCACAGAAGCACGCGACACACATGTATGCGGATACACACCATGCACATACACACAATACGCGCATACACACAATACACACATGTACCGCGCACACAAATACACGCTTAAGCTCTGGTGATACCGGCCCCCCAACTGAGGCATCCATTGTCCCATAAATCACAACTGCCACTTAAGGACATAAACGAAGACTTCAATAAGAGAATGCACATTTTTCGTTCCTGAATGGAGAAACTAAGCATTATACAATGTCAGTTCTCACTAAATTAATAACATAATTTCCATCTGAATCTTAATGAGGTTATTTCAGGAATTTGAAATTTCGATTTTTAGAATTCATCAGGAATCTTACACATATACGAACAGAATAATTAGGGAAACTTGCACAACCAGATAATAAAGCATAAACATTCATCACAGCAGCCTAGAACAGGAGGAAGAAATAGCTATCTGCCTTCAGCGGAACCACACGGAGGTCAAACAGACCCCGGCGTGACTGGAACCAAATCCGTCGCAGAGGAGGCACTTCACACCACGGTGGCAAAGCTCGCCCAGTCCAGAAACCATTCTTAGAACAACGGAACTGCTATTTGGGGAAAAGTCGCATCTCATCCACATCTCACATCTTACGTTAAAATAAGTTACAGTAGGTTAACATGAAAAGGGGAGAAATAAGACCATAAAGATAACAGAAAGAATCAGATGGCTATTTCCATAATCCAGAAACAAAGAAAGACTTTCTAAGACTGAGACCAAAGCAGAAACCATACACGTCGGTCGACACGAAAATGCAAAATATCTACATGCCAAAAAATACTACGTATTGATTACGATGAAAATGGAAACAGAACTATATTGGAAGGGAAGGCAGGGGCGACATAATATATATAATTAAATCTCCAGTCGTTCAAGGAAATCAAAACAGACAAGGTCCCAGTTGCTCACGCAAGGAACCGCAGTGAACTAGGAGAGCGAGGTCCGGGGCGGGGAAGCCCTACAGGAGAGACGTGAAGAGAAGGAGCTTCCTCTCCTCCACTGCCGCTGGAAAAATAAAAGTCATTACAAATTTGTAAAGATAAATCTGGCGATGTAGAGAAAAAGTTATATGTATATCTGTATCTGCCTATCATTCTACTTATCTCTACGGCAAAGTTTAAAAGTGGCAACATATGACGTAGGTATACGGGGTCTCACCGAAGCCTAGTTTTCAGTGGCCAAGGCAAGAACTGAAACGAGCTAAAAATGGGCCTGGGTGTAAACAGTGGCACGAGACCACGGGACCCATTAAAAAGGATGAGACAGAACTTACCGATGGACTTGTAGAGATGGCTGTGTTTATTGTTTACTATGCATTTATTTTATATAAGAAAAAAACGATAGGGAAAGGTACGTAAGTGTATTTCTATAAAACAAACCGTGAACCAAAAACTATGCTTGCCAGGATATGCGCTAATTATCACTGAGTATGCAACGAGGATGGTGTGAAATCATACACACCGTGTTTTTAACGGGTCTGATGTGGGGCTGAGACGTGACTTCGGAAGGATATGGAAGCGGAGGAAATGAGCAAGGGAGGTAACGAAAACCTGAAATCTACGTGAAATGATTCCATCTGCAGAAAACTGTATGAGTCTGAATAGCTATCGGATGTCGATGCTGTCACCGAGCGGTGCCTGCTCAGGTGACCTTTACTCTCTCCTGTACTCCTTCGACTGTTTGACAAGGAAGGCGTCTTCAAATATTATATCATGATATAATAAGAAAATAAGTGATTTGGGGTGATTAAGAGTTACGAAGCAAATGGAACTCAACGTGAGTAGAAAGAAGAAATACTAAAGATAAGAGCAGAAATAAAATAAAAAATAGATTCTCAATAGAGGAAAACAATAATGTTTTGAACAATTAATAGAATTAATAAGTTTTAGGTAGAAATAAAGAGAAAAAAACACCAATTTCCAATATCGAGAATAAAAGAGGGGACATCACGATAAATCTGATCGATATCAAAAAGATCATAGGGAAACGTTATGACCTGCTTTATGACAAAGAGTTAACAATTTAAGCAAAAGAGTCCCGTGAAACATAAATTATCAACTTAAGAAGAAATTAAAAATTTAGAGATGCAAAAAATAGGAAACAGTTATTTGAAACTTCCTATGAAATTTTGGTTTATAAAGTTCTGGCTAATGTGGGAAAGAATTTGAGAACGGAGCATTCTTGTATGTTCTCGGGAGAGGTACAAAGTAATGACAAGTTTTCCGGAGGGAAATTAAAAACGCATGTCAAAGTCTTAAACTTGTGTACCCAACCTCTGACAAGGGCTGCCCTTCTCGCTGGCCTGAGCAGTGTGGGTGTTAACTGCGACGTCTCACACCACCGACCCCAGAAGTGGACAAGCGTGAGCATTCGCGAGCATCCATTCCAAAGTCGCTGTTATCTGCAAGAACAAAAATGCGATACAAATCGATAAACGACGTAACAAAATCGATCAATATTAAAATATTATAGTTGAATAAATTAGGTTACTAGGTCATACCCCTGAAATTAATAAAATCCTTTATGTCCGCCATAATCGAAAAATTAAAAAATTAAAAATTAAACAATTTTAAAATGAAATACAAAAATCGATTCGATTATATCGGACAATGGAATGATTGGCAGACGTCAATAACGGTGACGTGGATCTGTATTTACTGAATTAGACATATGTTCAATAGATAGTACGATATGGAAAAAAATAAATTATAAAATAGTGTATCTGGTAGAAATGCTCCACATTCTCGGTCAGGGCCTGTGCGTGTTTTCACAGCAAAAAAAAATATATGTATGTGTATATATATATATATATATATATATATATATATATACACACACACACACACACATATATATATATATAGAAGGATTTTTCAAATGCTACTTTCAGAATGAACTTTTTTATGACGATCATTGCTTTCGACCCGCGTGTGCGCGCCCGAAGCTGCCTCTCCGACCAGCCCTCCCCGACCCCTGCACCGAAAATGCGCTGCCTGCGGCCGAAGCCCTCGCCTGCTCCCGAACGGATAGACAGCGGGCGCTCAGACCCGGGAACCCCGGCCCCCCACGTGCTGGCCAGGGGCCTCGTTAATGACTTGTGACATCGTAACTGATGAGGACGCACACTCGAGCAGGCATAGGTGTGAGGCAACGTGGAAGTCAGTGCTAGAGAAAGATAGGGGAGCCCCAGAGAGCCCCGCAGAAGGGGGTGTAAGTGCGATGGCTTCTTCATAAAAGCATCCGGAACCCCTCGGTACGCCTACGACAGTGGCTCCGCTCTGCCCTCGGCCATCTGAACTCGGGGACGGCGCTGAGCACCTAGGAGACGGGGAGGCGGCCTACAAAATGCGACCTGTCCTCCCTGAGAGAGAGAACCGTCCAAAAGGGACGCCATTTGTGTGCAGGAATGTGGGGGCGCAACGCAAGCGAGGATTTGTAGCATCGACGAGGTCGGAGTAGGGTGTCGATTTCCACCATTCCGAGAACTTGTGAACTTGGGTCCTCGCGAGAGATAAAGTAGCCTCATTCTCTGACGGGCAAGAGAGCCAGTGAGGGCTCAGCCGGCTTCTGGGGGGACGGCCTCGGCGCGAGCCGGTGTCCCGAGGGGGTGCGTCCTGCAGGAAGAGGGGACCGGCCCGCACCCCCGATGAGCTGCCCGTGGACAGCGAAGCCACACGACAGGCCTGCAGGGTCAGCCTCTCCGTGGTCCTGTAGGACGACGGGAACCAAGGCCACTGTCCTTTCCTGTTTGGCCCTCTGCACGCATGTTACAGCCTTCTTAAGTGACTGACCTCCCCTGAGGGACAGGAAATGTAAGAAAAAAAACAAGATATAGGGAAAGGTACGTTAAGTGTATTTCTATACTAAATACACTAGGCTCACCAGGTTTAGCTGTGACCTGACAAGACGTAGTAACGTGTCTACAGGGGACTCCACAAGCCTGGCTGACCGGGACACCCGCACGAACGTCGAGAGGTACACTTCAGCTCGGCCCCACCCCGCCCGTCCAGGGCAGAGGATGGCCGGAGAACCCGAGGCCTCCGGGCAAAGTGCTCTGAGGTGTCGGGTCCTGGGTTACGGAAACTGGACCACGCTGTTCTCGTCCCAGTGACAACCGGCGTCTCTGAAGACGGGACACGGCCACTTCCCTGGGGTCTGCTGAGCACGCCCCGCCCGGCGGGTCTGCCTCTAGGGGGAAGGGCGCTGCCCACGGCGGTGCTCTGAGGCTCTCAGACCCTCCGACTCCACGTCACCCGTCAACAAGCCGCACCCTGGCCTTCTGCCTGCATCATGAGTGTATCTGCAGAAAATTCATCCCTGAGACTTGCAAAACTCTAAGGCTAGGCCCTGAACCCCAGGAAATCCTGATGCCATCTCGGAAGGCGTCTCGAGAGACGGCCAGCCTGCCTCCCTCGGCCACCCCCGTAGTGCCACAGGCACGTGTTTCCACAGCTCGGGGGACAAAGCCCACGGTCCTCACAGGCGTGGGTGGTCCCGTCGACGCCTGGCCCGCTGCCCGCCTCAGGCCCCAGCTTTCCTGCCATCCTCAGCTAGCTGCCCTGCTACCCTACGCCCATGCGTGTGCTGTGCACGTGTGCATGTGTGTGTGAGTGTGCATGAGTGTGTGCGTGTGTGTGCGTGCATGCATGCATGTGTGTGTGCGTGAGTGTGCGCATGTGTGTGTGCATGCATGTGTGTGCGTGAGTGAGTGTTCGTGTGTGCGCATGCGTGCGTGTGTGTGCGTGAGTGTGTGTGTGCGTGAGTGTGCGCATGTGTGCACGTGCATGCATGTGTGTGTGTGCGTGAGTGTGCGTGTGTGTGCGTGCGTGCATGTGTGTGTGAGTGTGCGCACGTGTGCGCGTGCATGCATGTGTGTGAGAGTGCGTGAGTGTGTGTGTGTGCGCGCATGTGCGTGTGCATGCATGCGTGTGTGTGTGAGTGTGTGCGTGTGTGCGCGTGAGTGTGCATGTGCATGCGTGCGTGTGTGCGTGAGTGTGCGCGTGAGTGTGCGCGTGTGTGCGCGTGCATGCATGCGTGAGTGTGCGCGTGTGTGCGTGTGCATGCATGCGTATGTCTGTGCGTGTGCCCTCTCTGTTGTAGCCACCCTCCTCCCCGAGGCCACCAGGGACCCCCAGAGTCCATGTGCCCGAAGACGATTACCCGACTGTGACCTTGGGCCTGTGTGCCCCTGCGTACAGCAGGCTCCCCGCAGTGAGCGGCTCCGTCATTGAACTTGCGACCCCTGGGACCTAGACCTACTTACTAAGCGCCCCGCCGCAGGCCCGTCTCAAACAGCGCATGAACTAGAACGAGATTCACCCGTGTTCCAGAGGCGACCCCAGTGGGTCCCCAGGGGTTTCGGACGGTGCCAGGACAGGCGGGAAAGGGGGCGGCGAGGGCCAAAGGGGCTTCGAACCCGTGGGTCCGCGGGAGGAGGAGGGGACCCAGCTGTGCTGATGACCCCCAGATGCTCTCGTGAAGCAGGCGTGTGAGGGAGGGGAGGAGCGGGAGCCGGGGCTACGTCCAGGCGCCCAGGGGCTCTGCGGGGTGACGTGGGGTCAGGACGGAATACCCATGTGGTCGCCCAGCACGACACACGCAGGGACCTGCTCGTCTGCAAAGGTGCTTGGGTCTGAAGCTGCCTGCACAGTCAGACGCATTTTCTCCTGACGGCTTTTCCGAATTAGGTAAAGGAAGGTATTAAACCCAATTTATAATATGATAAATTTTCCAAATTTGAAAACCCACTTTAAGTTCCACGGGGAGGAACCAGCTGGAGGACTCCGGCCTTCACGCTCACGGGCTCCTCCAGATTGCTCTGGACCGCGAACATCTCATTTTATGGGCCCATTTTTCTAAGTGATATCCTGAACTAAGGAATAATTTAGATAATAAATCCATTTCAATTACTGTCCATTAGAAGACAGGAAAACATTAAACCCAACCGAAGCTTGTGGGAATTACGAGCTGGCCTTTCAGGTGAAAATCAGTTTAATGCGTCCGCAGGTGACGCCGATCCCCTGCTCTCGAGCAAGTTCTTTCTTATGAAAAGAGCACATTCCACTCAAATGACACATGGCCCTGTCACGCACCTGCAGGGAGAGACCAGTTCCCAGCTTTCCCAGCACAAAGTCAGACGCGTGGCAGGGAGAGAGGCCAGTGGGCGCCAGGCCCTTTCTGACCGCTGACCCCCCGGCTCTCTGGCCTCCTGCAGCTCACGAGACCGTCCCACACTCCCAGACCCTCCCAGGCCGAAGCGGACGACGGCTGCCTTCTGGGGGGGCGGGGCCCCGATTCCACACCTCCTACGGAACCTGGTCGGCCCACCCAGGTCAGCGCCCACCTGGTCCGGTGAGGCCGCGAGCGGTCAGGTGACATCAATCGCGCCTCATCCAAAGCACCTGGACGGGCCAGGGCCTCGGAGGAAGAAGGCTGGCTCAACGGTCTGATAAATACCCCAAAACTGATCTGAGTATTTTTTTCTGTATTTCCCCTAAAGCATTAAAAAAAAAAAA
>NW_011888949.1:1091596-1093664 GCF_000151845.1 Pteropus vampyrus
GACGTGACCCGAGACGCTGACGCGCCTCCTTCCGCTTAGTCTCCCAGTGAATCGCCTGAGACAGAGCTTCACGGGGCTGAATTTACTTCTTCATTCTCAAAGCTACTGGTGGCCCCGGGAACGTCCCCTGGAATTCCGCGCTGCGCGTTCCTGCTGCCACCCTGCCGGTGGCCCGCCTTCCGCCCCGGCTTCCCAAACCTCAGCACCCCGCATACGCAAACCCCGGGAACGCTCCAGCCTTCGCCCTGACCATCTGCGTCGTCCCTCTCAGCCGGAGCGAGCCTTCTGGCATTGAACTGAGAATAGAAATTTCAGAATCATCATCTCCTCGGTCACCCTGGGGTCGGCCTTCAGCTTCGCAGGCTCCACTTTTAATCCCGAATAAAGAGAATTAGTCTGGAAATTTCTCACCACGCGAGAAAAAAAAATTACCTACAGATCGTGGGCTCCCAGGGTGTGGGAACTTCTTGATCTTTATTCTCACTTCTTGGCACATAGAGACGAGCTGTTGCAACGCCAGCCATTACCACAGGATTCAATTATTTTATTGCATTCCGCCAAATATTTCGCTGAAGCTCCAGGTCATTAAATAACAGCTCCCGTTTTTCGAGCATCTCCTGGGTGTTCGGGCACATTTCATCTAATTCAATCCTTGCGAGAACGCTTCGAGGCCAGATTAGAACCATGAATAAAAGCGACTGAGTAATCTGACCGAGTTCAAAAAGCTGGAAAAGGGTGGAAGTGGTTTTCAAATCCAGACCCCTCTGATTCTGGATCAAAGTTAAAAACGAACCGTCTTCACTGGTTAACACGCAATTAGAACGTCCATTTAAACGCCCCGTCCCAGACCCAGAACAGAACTCCGGTCAACCTGGAAAACCTCACAGAGCCGAACACGTAAGCACACACCTCTGAAACCGAGCTGCGGCCACACGCGAGACCGGCCGCCCCAGCCTGAGCTCGAGGCTCGGGCCTGCTGACTTGTCCCTCGGCGTAACTGCCTATGTTTTCCACCTGGCCACATTTCCATCGCGGGTAAAACGACAACTCAGAGACAGGTGTTTCGGACCCGTGACGTCACACACCCCCTGGCAGACAGGAGCCTACAAATCCCCTTAAAAACGACCCTTCTTCGAGCCGACGCGGTTGAATGGAAGTTGGACGCAAGAGTCACAAACAGAACTTTGACACGTCGCGTATCTGCCACATGCGAACTCGTTGTCACTAAATCACGTCACGTTTTACGCCTTAACTCGGCGATCAGAGGCCGGCGGGGTGATCCTGGCACGTCTCCAAGGCTGGCCGTGCCCTGCCTTCCTCCCCGGTAAGTGTCCCTCTGGCCCTTCCGTCCGCATCGACCTCCACCCGAGGCGACCTGCAGAGGCGGTGATGGTTAACTAGCCGACTCTGGCGTGGGCTCAGCCGAGTGCCACACGTGCTCTGAGTGCTGGGACGGCAGACGCGGTCAGAACGAACCGACAGGAACGTGAGGTACCCCCCAACCCCACAGGCGGGGCGCACTTCCCTGGGAACTGGAAAACGCTCTGCTGTGGGGAATGATACGCCGGCCCCGGGCAGAACGGCCCCCATCGCCGGCCAGAACCCCGTGAGGTCAGCTGTCCACGCCTAAGGCAACAGGGAAACAGAAAGGTGGGTGCATCCGCTGGCTCCCTGGCCCCCAAGTCTTCAGTCACGTGCTCTGCAGATGCGACTTCAGGACCACGTCCCCAAGCTGCCCCTGCCACAAACCAGGAGGCTGTCCTTGCCCCTCTCGCCCTGCACCCCGTCTGCACCAGGAGCTCTGCGGCCTCCGTGCTCCGTTCACGGCCACTGATACAGACATTTACATCCCTCGCGACTCCACAGGACACCGCGGCTCTAGCTGAGGCAGCACGCAGGTGCGGTCACTAGTGAGTCGGCCCACGGTGTCGGGGGACACTACACTCAGCGAGGCGATCGCCTCGAAAGTCACATAGATGTCCAATCGCCCTGCCCGACACTGAAGCTGGCATCGCGTGTCAACTGTAACTGAAAAATAAAATTTTAAAAATGTTAAAAGACTTTCCAC
>NW_011888949.1:1094554-1098541 GCF_000151845.1 Pteropus vampyrus
CGGTCAAGCCGGCGGGTCAACAGGCCACGCGAGAAGATGAGTTAATGGGTAATTAATAGTTCATAAGTGGTACGTCCGACCATCAGGCTCTGTCACTGGACTTTGCCCTGAGACGGGCTATTAATTAAAAGCGTCGAGTTGCGTGTTTTGTAAATTAATCTTTGAAGCAATATTATAATCATAAGAATGTACCCAACCAAACAGACGGGCCACGATAAGTGTTTTCTTCGACTTGGAGACATCAGCCAGCTGTGAGTGACCACGGGCAAGCGACGGGGCGGTCAAGCTTTCCTCGGCGTCGGGAATCTGACCAGAAAACAGACACACGATGCCTGTGAAATCACTAGGTGAATCCGGGTTTCAAATGAAGACACATAAAAATGAGAAAAGGACCAAATTTTCTGAATAAGACATAAAGTTCTCCACCACACTTTCTGAACAGGTATGATCGATCCTTAATGATAAGAAAGGAATTTCTTAGGGAAAATTCTGGTATTTATAATACTTTCGGTCTAATTACATTATGAATTTTTTTAAGTCGGAAAATGTGATAAACGAGCGAAAGCACCTCCTTCACCGCGGCCCCCGAACAGGTGACTCCACACACCTGCTCCACGTGGGCCACCCACCGAACCGACCCGACCGGCCACCTTTGAAGAGTCTCCCGGAAGGTCCCCGATTCGATCGGTCAGCGATGTCGACTCTCTGTCCTTTCGGGTTCGGTTTAGTGGCTGTCTGGCCAGAGACCACACAGCAGCTGGGGCGCCAGTGCCCGAGCCACCCAGCGCCGGCGGCGTGGGGACGCGGCCGTGTGCGGCGGGAGGGAGTCGCTTCAGTTAGGACGCCTCTGCCTTGACCTTGACACAGCGGGAAGCGCAGCCTGCGACACGGGAAGGCCCAGAGGCGACCGGGCTGCCAAGACTGGGCGCTTCCGTGGGGGACGTCGCAGACCCAGACAGCGAGCCTCCCGTGAGGCCGGCCCCCGTGGCCCTGACTCCGGGCTGGCCTCTCGTGGCCGTGGGGCGCGTCCCCGCCGTGACCCGGGCCCCAGGCCTCCCCTTCACGAGCACGCCATGGAGGAAGAGTGATTTCCCTGTGAGAAAGCATCGTCCCCCCGGCCCCCAGCAAAATGCTCCCACAGGTCGCGGGCCAGCAGCAGGTCCCGCTCCCATTCCTAAACCACGGGGTGGGGAGCATGCGACCCGCCCAGCGCCGGCCGGGCCATGGACAAGGTTGCCCCGACGGTAGCACGGACTCCCCACGGGCTCACGGCACGGGCGTGGGCGGTACGAACACCCTCACAGCGCACCGCGTGGGCGCCAAGGCTCGGCCACCTCAGGAGAGAGGGTCGCGGTCACACCCCGCTCACGACGCCTCGTAAGGAGCAAATGCGGGACTTTGCACACGTGTCTGAGTCCGCACATGCACACGGTTCGGAGCCCGCCCCACTGCGGCTCAATGATTTAATTACGTCAGAAACTATAACTAATTATTAAGGTACAGTTCAAGGTGACAGACTCATAATCATAGGATAATTATCCTTGCTGTGTAAATCACACCATTTTGATGAAATAGAAAACTTACATGCCAAATAAACATCTAATTACATGGTGAGTTCGATGTAATTATTATTAAGTGGCCTATAATATGAAATCGCTATTCGATGCGGTTATAATGATCTGCCTTGTCATTGCTGAAAGCTCCACATGGCTGCTCGTGTCTTGTAAAAGGAAGCAATTCAAAAATAGAGTCTTTGAAAACAGAAGAGGTCTTTCTTCCTGTCTTCCTTCCTTCCTTCCTTCCTTCCTTCCTCTATCCCTCTCTCCTTCCTTCCTTCCTTCCTTCCTTTCTTCCTTCCTTCCTTTCTTCTTTGAACCAAGTAGAAGGATCATAAGTCTTTTCATTAGGGTTCAATGTGTGCCAGTTTGGAATACACACACACACACGCGCACACACACGCGCGCACATGCAATGCAACAAGGTAGGAGAAAGATTTTTTTAAATTCCGACGTCAAGAAGGCAACGTAGAGACTCCAGCAGTAAGGGCTCCGGTGACCTGGCACCAGTTTCTTGCGGAATTCCAGGATGCACAAGACTTGACTCCTGCGGGGGACGGTGACCAGGTTCCTGCGAGCCGCTCTCTATTACACTATTTACAAAGGGAAGCTCGGGGTTCACTGTTCCCATCCTTTATAAGGAGCCAAACACACATCCCTTTCATCGTAGATTTGTTCTTCCAAAGAGCAAGAGCAAAAAATAATAATAGTAATAACTTATAACCCCCAATCGCAGGTATTCATGCCCGTTTAATCGAGTGAAAGATTAAAGCCAAACCGAAGCCTCTGTTCAGACAGGCCACCTCAACTCCGCTTTTCCGCACAGGGGAGACCACACTTCGGTGGACACAGCCCCTTAAATTAAGCGCACCCAAACCTTCGTCTGCCAGTCAGGCCCGCGACTTGTCGACTAACCATGAGCGTGTCTCCTGGGGGCACTTCTGTTTCTGCACTTGGGACACGGAAGGGTCTCACGCTCATTTAGATAAGCAAGACATTAAAGCAAAAGAAGTGGCTTTTTAAATTGTGGCATAGTCATACAACGGAGAACTTTCCAGAAATAAAAAGGAACAAACTAGGGATAAACACAACAATGAGATCCATTTCGAATGCGTTAAATCGAGTGGAAGAAGTCAGACCCAGGAAAATAGGTTCTGTGGTTCCATGGGCACGAATTCCAAGGACGGGCAGAGCTAACCTCTGGCTACGAATTCAGGAGGGAGCGCCGGACCTGGGGGCAGTGGGGACACGGGGGTGACTACCAAGGGTGCGCGGGCGCTTCCTGGGGTGACGGAACATTCCGCATCGCGCTGGGGGCGGCGTCACACGGGTACTCACGTGTTCGAGAACTCAGAGGAAGCACCTGGGGGCCGTGCGTTGTTAGACGGACGACACATCCGATCGCACGGGCCCTGGGACACTGAGTGTGAGACAGACGGCCCGCCGGTGACAGTCGGGAGGACGCTGACCAGGAAGACCGGCCACACGGCCCGCGCGCGGCACGGATACGCACTCATGCTCCGGCGGGGCGGCCTCTCATGGGGTTTGACGTGAGCGGGGACCACGAACGCTTGTTTGAGAGCTAAAGCTTCCTAAGTTCATGGCAGGGTTATGAGAAGTTGAAACACGTGCCCCAAACGGCAGGCTGGCCTCGGTCTCACCGTTTGCCCGAAAGAAATGAATCTGGGAGCACAGAGCAGCGTCTCCGCGGTTCGATGTTTTCCAGCGTGTTAAAAGGCGGAGCACGCTGCCATTTGAGGCTGTTATTTTTACTACTGTTTTTAAAGGGTTTTGTCCTATGAGAAGACGTGGACTCGTACGGACTACAGCAGTGCCCGCTGCCTTGGCTTCGTCGGGGTCTGTCCTGACGGGACCTAAGGGCTGCCCAGGCCAATCGCCCAGCGGCGCTGCCAAGATTAAATGAGTTCTTCAAACGAAGCCGGCGACCTGGTGACATCGGCTGCCTCTCCTCGCTGGGAAGGTATCACAGCAATATCACCGGCTCTTTCTCAAATGCCCCCAGCCGAGCTGCCGGGCTGACTCGGTGTTTGTAGCTTGCGACGTCTTACCAAGCGTCAGCAGAGTGACTGATTCCAAAGACTTTCTTAAATAATACATGGATTTGGTGCTGAGTGATTTATTAACAAAACTATTAATGCCTGAAATGTTTTTGTCAAGTTTTGCAAAAACGGCATAAATGTTAAAACGCCATCCACGCAGACTGACTGCCAGGAAAAAGCGGTCCCATTATGGAGGACTCTATGGAATATTTATAAGCTCGGACCGAAAACAGTTCCAGGCAGGCGGCCAAAGTGCGAGACTGTGGCTACCTTGTTATAATTTAGGCTTTTTATGAAATTCAACAAAACAGAAAAGGAAGAGAATTTCCATAATCGTCGGTGCCCCGGTAATGCTTTTCTTGAGATTGTTC
>NW_011888949.1:1100069-1112352 GCF_000151845.1 Pteropus vampyrus
GACTGATGAGCCCTTTGGGGACGGAGGAGTCAGGTTAGGATTTCCTGGGAAGCCACGAGAGCGTGACCACGCCCAGGGACACGTGGGCAACAAGCAGGTGTCAGAGTCGCACCCCAACGCCGAGGCCTCGCGACCCGGGGTGCGCCTGCGTCCAGCGTCCCCACGCTGCCTGCGGGCTTGGCGAGTGCCACACAGCCGACGGCCCTGGGGACCGGCAGCCGTAAGGGGGGGACCCGGGCAACGCCTCCCGACCGCCGGCCGGAGCCCTTCTTCGCTCCAGGAGTGGCCGAGAACCCCCCGAGGTCCTCTCCCGCTTCCCCTTTCTCTCCCTGGAGAACGGAGGCCCCGCGGAGTGCCCACGGAGGCGAGCGCCTGAGTCAGGGCAGCGGCCATCGGCCCTGACCACAAACAGGAGCCAGCGCCCCCTGTGTCTGTCTCAGCCTGACGCTGAGACTAATTATCCCCCGGCCAGGCGCTGGGGCGGCCACCGGGCGGACGTGCCACCGGCCGCTCACCAGGCAGGACTTATCCGTCCCAAGTGGTAAGACCTTGAAAGGCGCTCACATTCCTGAGTGATATTTGTCCCCATGCTAATTCGATCTTGGAAAAGCCAGGTTCCCTCGCAAGAAAGGCCAGCGAGAGAAAGAAGCGCGAGCTTTTCGCCCGGATGAATGGGAGGCAGAATCCGCTTCCACGGCTCTCGCTCCTCAGACGCTTTCCGATTAACCTCTGACTTCCTTCCCAGGAGGGTTTTAAGAGGGCCCCCGCTCCGCGTGTTTGTCCCTGTGACTTAAGACAAACCCAGCTGACAACGACAAAGCACCTTCTTTGTCCCCACATCAGTTAATTTAAAGGGGACATGTTTACTAACAGCTTAATCTATTTAGTGCAAACACTCTTTTGCATTCTTTTCTGCCATCAAAACAAAACCAAAAAAGCCTGCAAATATCACATGGAAGCTCCCGGAGTCGTAAGCCGGCCCTCACAGCCCCGGGACGGGCCCTGCGCATCTCGGCTCCGCAAACGCCCTCCCTCTGTGCGACGCTGGGGCCGGACGCTGGCGTTGTGAGCGGCCAGTCTCCATTTTGGCCACTTCGCACAGCACAAACAGAGAAGCAATGAAAACTCACTTTGATCCCAAAATCTCCTTTCTCTGAGCCTCGGCGGACAGGAAAGCAGCGTTTACGTTCCACAGAAAACCGACAATACTCTTCATTAGACTTGATCTAGTTCATAAGCAAACGATCGCTTGTAATTTCACAAACGGGACGAGCCAAGATTGCTTTCCTTTAAGTCTCACGTAGTTATATCGGGAAACATTGGTTCCCGCCAGTCCCCAGCTGCACGAAGGCTTAAACATCTGATTCGCGAGAGAAGCACAGTATAATTTTAATACTGTACTTGCTTATATCTTACTTTAAATACAGAGTAACCTTTGAAATTGAATTTACCTATAAAACTTTCATAAAATAAAAACGCATGATCTCATAAAATCAAATCAGTCTTTAATTGTAATAATAAAAATTACATTTAAGTAATGGTGTCTCTGAGTTAATAGCTCCATAAAATAGCAGCTGAAAAGCCAATCTTCGCTGCCTGAGCGACGGTTTCTTTGACATTTCTGTAATTAAAAGACGAAGTTCTGAGACGAGCTCAAACTGTGCCCCGGCTCGGCAGAAGTGCTGTCCGGAGCGAGTGCCCAGCCTGGCTCCCCAGTCGGTGGCGAAGACACCCGCAGAGCAGACACATCTCTGTCTCGGAAGGTGTCACTCACCTCAGCCAGGTGCCAGGGTGAAATGGTAGCGTTAACCCAGGAGGCGCGCACGCCGGAAACCTGGGCCAACGTCATGCTTCCTCTAGAGACGGAAGTAATGTCTTCTTTCGGGGTTTTGTTTTGTTTTGTTTTTTGTTTTGTTTTGTTTTGTTTTGTTTTGCTGTACACCAGGAAAAATATTTTCCCATATCGTACACTGTCATCGCTAATTTGTGGATTAGGGGATCTATAACTATGATCTCCATTTTTAATGCCAGTGAGGAAATTCCATTTTATAAACACATTTTATTTCTAAAGAAGGATCCGATTTGTTTAAATATTTAAAGTAACACATGTTACTTTTGTGCATCAGCCGAGAGAGAGAGGAAGGAAGGAAGGAAGGAAGGAAGGAAGGAAGGAAGGAAGGAAGGAAGGAAGGAAGGAAGGAAGGAAGAAAAATACAGACAGAAAGACAGAAAAAGAAAAGAATTGTGGTGGGAAGGGGAACACAGGCAGAGTTGACGGCGACCCACGGAATGGAAGAAGGTATTTGCAAATCATCTATCTCGTGAGGGATTGATACCCAGTATTTATGAAAACTTCAAAAACTCTACAACGACAAAAAACAAAACCCCATTCGAAAACGGGCAAAGGGCGTGAATAGACGTCTCTCCACGAAGGCATGCCCATGGCGATGAGCACTTGAAAAGGAGTCCTGTCTACTGAAGAGCTAACTCACTCCGTCGAAGGTCCGCAGTCTTTTACCCAAACAGGGACTGAGCGTAATCGCTTGCAGAAAGCAAGCCCAGCGGGGACCGCGACTTAACCCGGCAGCAGTGGCTGCTCTCCGAGCCGCCTGGTCCATGCAGCAGAGGGACAACGGGGAAGCTGTGGTGGCCGTGGGCAGGGGACCAGAGACCCCCAAGCCTTGCCCCTGGCCTCTAGCAGTCTTAGGGGAGGGGCATGTGCCAAACAGCAGTCAAGCCAAGTACCACTTTATCCGGTCGTGGTCATCGGCCCCCAAGTCCACGGTGCATCTAGTAAATTGGGCTGGACATTAGATGCCTTTTCTCCTAAGCTACTTGGAAGACATGACTAAACCAGCCAAGCGCACAGCTGCCCCTGACTTCCCACCTCTGCCCCCACCCGACACCCACCATCTCCTCTTGGTGACAGAGCCTGGCCTTTGCTGGGTGCCCTGCTCCCACGAACAACAGACCACGCTCTCCATCAAGACCCGCCCTAAAATTTCAAGTGCTCGCGAGCAGGAAACATGTCTCATTCACCTTTGCAGAAGTTCGCATGATGCCGGCCACACACACGGCGTTCGCGAACCTTTGCTGAAACCGATCGCGTGACTTTGACAGCGTTTACGCTTTAACAAACTGACTCACAGGCAACTCTGTAGCAGTCGCGAAAAGAGTATCAACACCGAGCAGAACACTGGGCTCAGTACCTCACCTTGCTGCCTCGAGACAGTGAACCCGCTTCCTCCCTGACCCCGGATTTCTCTGAATCAGTGCCACCTACTGCCATCCACGTGCTCATGAGCACACAAACTACAGGGTCCACCCTTTCCCCCAGTGTCCCAGGCTGATCATATGGAACACATAAAACAGTCACTTCTACAGGTTTTAGTAGATTCGAAGTAAAGGTAGCAGTAAAGGATCAGAAAGGAAATATTGCATGTTAAGTTTGTAGACTTCCGCTAAAGCAATAATCAATGAAAAGTCTGGGAAGAAAAATGTAAAATAAACCAAAGAATGTAGGAGAAAGAAATAATAAAGAGAGAAAATTAATGAATAAAAACAAAGATTCAACGAGGAGGATCAAAGGGCAGACGTTTGTTCTTAGAAGCGATTGGGGAGGTCGACAAGTTCACGACACTGATCAAGACTCTAAAGAAAAGGAACAAACCAGCAGCATCGCGGACGGGAAGACGGGCATCGCGCAGACGCCTCGCGAGTCGTACGTAATGTTATTCACAAACGACACCTACGAATTTGAAAAGTCAAAGCAAACTGAAAAATCCCTCACATATATTAAGAATTCCTAATGTTACATTAGGGAAAATATAACTAATCAAACTGACTCAAGGAATAAAACAAAGCCTAAATGATCCTATAACAGTTAATGAAATTGAATCGATAATTTCTCCCACTAAGAAAATGTCACGTTCAGATAGTTTTATAAGCGACTTCACCCCACTTTCGAGGAAAAGACCTCTCATCTCTTAATCAAGTAGGAACAGAAGAGAAATCCTTAGCCAGATGAGAAATATCCGCCAAACTCCGCATCGACTGTCACTATAGTGGTGAGACGCTAGAAGCCCCCATCAGAAACAAAGCAATGATAACGCTGTCTTCCCGTCGCACAGGAGGGGCAGCTGGCATAGCAAGAAAATAGCATGACCATTGGGAAAGAAGGACTCTCATTATCTACAGACAGTCCGACTGTCCAAAACACCCAAAAACATTCAGACGAGTCATTAGAAATAATCGGTTGAACAAAACAGCTTACTATATGATCCACACAGAACCACCAATATTATTCTTCGACCGGTGACAGAAAAGAAAACAAATGTTTAATATCATTCGAATAGAAAAAAAGAAACCTCTACATATCCTGAAGTATAGGTCTGCCATAAATGGGCAAAACCTTCATGGGGCCACTTTCCCGAGGTGACGAAAAGCATTAGAGAAGATGCGAACCCGTGGAGAGACCCCGTGTGCACACGCAGGAGGACTGGACGGCGTGCCGAGTCTCCCGCCGCTGACACACATGCAGTGGGGACACGGTCTCGACTCGAGGAGGCTTTTTATGGAGCATGGCTGATTTCAGAATTTATACAAAGCCGTAAAGGGCCAACGATGGCCAAGAGGTGCTTAGGGAAAGTGGCAGTGGAGAGACGTGCCCCACCGGACAGCGGGGGACATCACGAGCCTGGAGAACGCAGGACGGTGACGCGGTTCTAGACAATCGACCATGGAAAAGAATAGAAATCCCACAATTTGACCCAAACGTGTATGGAAAGTCGTAGAAAACAGTTTCATAGATCACTGAGGAAGAACAGCTAGTTATTAAATGGTCCTGCGACAATTAATATCTATACTGGAAAAAATCAGATTGGATCCCGACATTACGTCAGTCAAAGACATTTTAGATGAATATCTTCATGATCTCAGGGTAGAGAAAGGCTCTTAAATAAATCACAAAAGACGCTAACCATAAAAAAAAACTTTGATAAATTGGACTACATTAAAGTGAAGGACTCTCAAAAAATAACATAAAAAAATAAAAAATAAGTCACAAACTGAGATATTGACAACACATCTAACTGACAAAAGTCTTATATTCAGAATATATAAAGTACTACATATGAATATACTAGAAAAATTAAATGATACTGGATCAATTTTTTTAAAAAAAGGCATGAACAGAGGTTTCACAGAAGAGGAAATGTGAACAGAAAATGATCCTGTAGAAAGTTGTTCTACCTTTGTAATCAGGAAAATTTCAATGAAGACAGCAATGAGAATCCATGTTACTCTTGTTAGATTTAAGAAGCTTAACAACGCCAGTGTTGGAGACACTGCGGATTAGTGGGCACTTAGACACGCGCGTGGGGACGCACATTGTGCGAGCACACTGATACCAGCGTAAAAAGCACCTGACACTGTTTTCCGAAGCTGGACATTTGCACACTTGACTCAGCAATTTCATAAACCCTCGAAAAAGTCTTGAATCTCCCTACCAGGAAACGTGTAGAAATGTTCAGAGTGGCCCAAAGTCTAATTAAAAAAAAAATAATAATAAACTAGAAAAAAATTGGTTGTCCGTTGACTGGAGAACGGTCAACGGACAACCAATTTTTGTCCGTTAGAATATGTTTTGTATTGACACCTAAATATATCATTTTGCAGTTATCGTAAGTGGTATTGTTTGTAAATTTTTCTTATTATTTATTGCTTATGTATAGAAAAATGATTGTTGCGCGTTGATCTTGTGTCCAACAGACTGAAGCGCACTTAGTTTCAGAAGCTCGCTTCATAGATGCTTTCGTATTTCTATGAGGTATAAGCATCACAGAAGAAAATTATGTAGCAATAAAAAACAAACTTTGGCAACGGCATGGAGGAATCGTAAAAACATAACATCGAATGGCGGGGATAGTGCCAAACATGGTCTTCGGCGTGATTCCATTCGCACAGAGCTGACAGGGGAAGGAGGAGATGCAAATATGTTGCAGGGAGGAGCCCTACGAGCCAGAGCTGGGAACACCCAGCGAACTCGGAGCAGGGGAGGAGCCAGGGGGACGGGGACAAGCGTGCGCGGCGCCGGTCACCGTCCAGTCCCCGCGCGGGCGCCGCGGCTCAGACGTTATTTCATGAAACTTCACGGAAGAAAAAGGAAGCCCGCTCTGCCTCGCCCCGGCACGAAATGCGGGCAAACCCGGGACAAGGAAAGGAAACCACGGGCCGACGTCCCTCGTCCGCGGAGATGCGGGGATTCCCGACAAAATGCCCGCGGACGGCCCGGCAGCGCGTGAGAAAGACCGAGGCTCCGCCGTCAGGCAGCTTCTCCCAGGAACGCGGGGCCGGTCCAGCGTTCAAACACCTAGCAGCGCCACCCCGAAGAGAAGCCACGTGACCACGGGAAGAGGCGCGGAAAAGCACTCAAATTCCACATCGGCTCATCATAAAATACTCAGCAAACCGGGAATAAAAGGGGAGCCCCTTAATCTGACAAAGGACAGCTACGAAAAAAAAACTAGAACCGGCGTGTCACTGAATGAGGAAAGGCTGAACGCTTTCTGCTTAGAACGGGAGCCACATACCACGGTCATCCGACCTGACAGTGGGGTCGGAGCCAGTTCAACACAGAAAAAAAAAGAGAAAGAAAGAAAAGGCCTGTAGAAAATCTAGCCCGTTCTCAGATGTCATGATCGTAGAAATACGGAAGCATCTATGAAGCGAGCTTCTGAAACTACGGGCGCTTCAGTTTGTTGGATACGAGATCAACGCACAACAATCATTTTTCTATACATAAGCAATAAATAATAAGAAAAATTTACAAACAATATCACTTATGATAACCGCAAAATGATATATTTAGGTGTAAATACAAAACATATTCTAAAAACTATAAAACCCTGATGAAAGGAAGGAAAACCTAATTAGACAGAGACACACAACATTCATGGGTCGGAGAGTCCCTGGCCAACCTACAGGTTTAACGCAATTCTAATCAAAATCGCAGCAGGACTTGTGTGCACACATTCAAGCCGATTCCAGAACTGATAGGGAAAGGCAAAGGGTCCGAAGCAGCCAAACGACTGTGAAAAAAGTGAGCGAAGTCGGAGGATCCCCGCCCTCCGATTTTAAGAATTATTATAAAGACACGGCAACCGAGACAGCACACTGCTGGCGGAGGGACCGAATGGAGAATTCAGAAATAGCCCCACACAAGCGTGGCCGTGTGACCTCTGACAGCAGCACGAGGCGGTTACAGGGAAAAGGACAGTCTTTCCAACAGATCCCCCGGAATAACTGACCGTCCACATGCAGAGACATTACCCACGACCCGAACCTTACGCCTTATACAATAATTAACCCACGAAGCAGCAGAGACCTAAATGTAAAATGCTGACCTATGAAACGTTTCGAAGAAATCATAGGAGCAATGTCTGTGACCTGGACTTAGGTAGAGATTTCTGAGATCTGACACCACAAGCACACTTCGTGCAAACAAAGACTGAGAAACAGGACTTCATCGAAATTCTGCCCGTTCGTTCCAAAGGCACTGTGAGGAATATGCCGACCGCTTCCTCCACGAAGGACTTGTGTCCAGAAAACACGATGAGCTCGACACCCGGTATTCTTTAAACGGGTAGAGAAAGACTCGAACAAACACTCACCGAAGAGAATGCACGGATGGTAACTAAGCACCGGATGAGGCCTTAACTCTCCGCCTGGGAGGAGGGGGAATCTGGCGGCCCACGTGCTGGTGAGTGCCAGGTGACGGGCCAGTCCCCCAGGGCGCTCTGGAACCCAGTCTCACAGTGTGCCCGGCGAAGCGAAGCCCGCTCTTAGAAATGTATCCACG
The DNA here is from genome assembly GCF_000151845.1 of Pteropus vampyrus. Taxonomy (NCBI): domain Eukaryota; kingdom Metazoa; phylum Chordata; class Mammalia; order Chiroptera; family Pteropodidae; genus Pteropus; species Pteropus vampyrus. The sequence goes on from NW_011888949.1 coordinate 1,107,928, forward strand.
AGAAATGAACCCGGGCGCTCACACAAGAGCCGGGACACGGATGTCTACAGCAGCTGTATCCACAGTTGCCCCAAACCAGAAACAACCCAAATGTCCACCGGCCTGGGACCGGGTGGCCAACGTGAGGTGCGCTCCCCGGTGGGAAATATCTCAGCAACCATAGGGACCCCAGGGGCATGTCACAGCGTGAACGGGTCTCAGATGCACGATGCACAGGAGACAGCCAGATTCCAAGGGTCACGTGGTATTCGACCTCGCGACAGGCACAACCACAGGGGCAGAAACAGACGAGGGGCTGCCGGGGCGGGGGGCGGGGCGCGGGGAAGAAAGGGTCGGCCAGCGGGCGCGGGGGACCTTCTGTGACGCCAGGAAGGCCGCGAACTTGATTTCGGTAGCAATCACGTGGCTAGACGCATTGGTCGACATGCAAGGGACTGTACAATTAAAATGCTGTATGTGTTTTTTTACCTCAATGTACTTGTCAGAAAATACACAAGGTCGAGAAATATAAATTTATAGGAAAGTTATCGCTTTGAAACAGGAGGCAGAGGGAATATCGATAAATACCGGCATCCTGAATAAATGGCTACATTCCTACGATGTATTATTTTGCAGCTGTTAACAGTATTATTCCACAAGCTTGACGTTCCTCCTAATAATTAACCCTACGAACGCAGACCGAACGGCGCGGCCGAATTTCTCTAAGACGGTCGTAATCTGGAAGAATAACAGAAGAGTTAGAGCTAAGTAAGTACAGACATCATCCAGCCCGAACCTCTCTCTTTTACCTTTTTATTGATATGAGTCTTCGTTTGCTAAAACCATAGAGGGAATGGCAGCACAGAGCAATCTTGGAGAACAATTAATTTATCTCGCGGCACGATCAACCCGAGCTCAATAAAAAGAATCCGAAACCAAATGTTCAGATGAAGATTATATGCCTTTGTTTTCCATCCAGTTTTTATGGTGTTTAAACAAGGATTTTTTTTTTTTAAAGCCTCGACTTTCAAAAGGTCACATGCGCAACATTTCCCCGAACCTTTGTCTGGTCTTACAACAAGGTGAGTTCCCCTAATGCTGCCTGAATCAGGCAAAAGGCATGTGGGGTGGGGGAGGGGGAAGTTAAATAAAAAGCTATCTCGAATAGCATTTTTTTAAAGGCAAACACCGGCCTCGTAAGTATTAAAAGCACGTCCTAAAATCCACTCTGATGACAGTCTAAGAAAGCCGCTTTTATGTGCGGGGAGCCCTGCTTTTAAATGCGGGTGTTTACCTAAAAACACAGGCGAGGGCCAGGAGCTGGCCTTGAAGAGGCGCCTTTTGACGGAACTCAATCTTTGACTAATAAATCGCCCCACACCCTTGTCTCCCCGAAAGGCCGAGGTCTGCTCGCTCACAAGAACGCACAAGCCTCTTTAAAGGAGCAGGGTTTTTCCACTCCGAGCCTCTGTACTTGTTGATTTAGAGTTTCTATGAGTGACAAAGCACATCACTGGGGTTTTTTTTTTTAACTCTGTCATCTGTGCTACTGAGTGTACTTTGACTCAGATCAAAGTTGAAAGCTTCTAGAAAGATACACAAACCACGGTGTGACAAATAGCATGCTGCGTTTGACCCAGCAAACAAGAAATTACTTTCATCCATCCAGGGAAAGAATCCCATGTTTTCAATGCTAATTCCGAGCCCCAAAATGATAGAACTTTACCACATTCTCAAAGAGCAAAGAGCTTCAAATAATAAGGAAAAGACACAAGACTCATACCACGGGCGTCGGTTTTTCCTTGTTCAAAGAACTGTGGTTTCAGTTCGCCCTCGTCTGAGAAGCCGGTTGTGCGTAAGGAACACAGTGCGCACAGAACACGTTAATGGGCCTCTGTTTTCTTAGCCGGAAAACAATTTGTAGTGTTATCTGCGCCCAACCCCACTGCACAAGAAGAAGCCGTAGCGGTTACCCCACAGCGCTGCGACCACCTATGTCTCTCCTGTGTCAACAGGGCCCCTCCAGCGAGGAACGGTGACTAAGTGATACTGAAACAGGACAAAGCGTGTCCGGGTTTCCATGACGAGGGCAAGGACTGTGGCCACGGACCGGGCACTGGGGGAGTGTTTCACACCGATCGCCTACGTTAATCCCGACGAAGCTCCTGTGACGTTGACATTGTTCCTCCTGCTTTCCAGACGAGGAAACTAAGGCACAAATAAGTTAAATAGCTCAACGGGCTCACACGCACCTCGGCAGCGACGGGGCCTGGACGCGAGCCCAGGTCTCTTCGGAAGCTTCACTGCGCTCCGGTAAGGACACTGTCCTAATGAACGTGGGTTGCTGTGATGGTGTAAGGGTTGACGCGTTCATCTTTTATTTCAAAGTCCTTCCTGGAAAAAAAATCCTTCTGGTACATCCCTCGCTGAGAGATTTAAATGATACGGGCATTTTCACATGGAAGATTATGAAGGCGACGAGTTTCACTGGGTGGCTGTGAGGGACAGTGCCGAGCTGGCCGCGAGGAACCCCACAGTTAAGAAAACAAGCAACACTTCTTTTCAGTTCTTGGGGAATTAGGTTTTTGATTTGTTTTAAAAATGTATTTTTGGATTCGGATGTCCTGCTAAAAACTGAAAATCGGTAAATGAAAATTGAGCGAACATCCCAAAGTTTCACGAATCCTTCTGTCCCCTGCGGTGACCCAGAATAACCGGGAAACACAATCTGTGCAGTTTGGGCAGCAACCGGTGGTCACCAAACCCAGCAGAGAAAGGGCGCCCCACAGAACGACACCTCCAGGCCCTGCCTCTGTCGGCCCCACCGCGGGGAGCGGGGAGACGCCACGTCGAGGAAGCCCCGTGCCAACGAAGACGCCGCAGGTGTCAGCAAAAGCGTCACCTCCGCTCAAGCTAAAGCTCAACGTCCTCCGCTGGATTCGCTTCACGGTACTTCTGCTTTAAGGCTCTACATGTCTTTTTTTTAAGGTCATTATAAAAATTCCTACCCCAAAAAAAGGATAACTTCCCATTAGGAATCTAAAGCTGTCTTCTCTTCACAAGGACCCTCCATTGGTGAGCTCTGCTGATCCGTGACAATGTGGGAATGTCCTCGCCCACACGGACAACCTGCTCTCTTCCGCTGCCCGCCAGGGACCTGGTCTCTGAAGCTCCACTTCTCACCCCTCCCCAGGGACCTGACTCGCCGGCCGTCCACGGAGAGCACGCCAGCGTCCAGCCCTCCCCGGCACCCTCCCTGAGCCCGCCGTCGCCTTTCAGAGGACTGTCCCCAGTGCCACTCTCCTCTGGGCAGGCCCTGCACCTGGGCAACCTGGCCGAGGTCCCTCCGCACCCGTGGGTCACCCCCAGGTCTCTCGACGACAGTCCGTTCTTCACGCACACACGCTCCTCACTGATTTAACGCTGTCTCTGTGGGCCCTGGCATGGCGTTTTCATAAAATAGGCCTTTCATCAATGACGTGGAATGAATGAATGAGTTCAGTGAACAAATGACTCAAACACGAATTTAAAGGCGCGGCCCCCCAGCTCCCCTAAACCGGTTACGCTGAGAAAAACACAGAAATAGACATCAATTAAAGTACACGTGGCAACCCTCCCCAACCAAACCCCTGAGAGCGTCATGATAAACTAGAACAATTTTAGAAAGAGAACTGACTTTTTACGTATCACTCTCATATCGTCCAGTTTCTTTTCATATTTCTATTTGCGTCCAATTTTACCTTTTTCTATTCAAGAAGTTGAAGCTTGGTGAAGTTCTTCACGTGACATTGCTCCAGTGTTTACTCCCTATTTGAATAAGTATTTTCAGAGTCAGAAAGCATTTCAAGGCGATCACAGTAGGACGCTGTCACAACCGAGGCAGCTGGACCCTCGGTATTCAACGCCACGCACTGCTGTGTACACAAAGCGCGATGCCACGTATAGGATGCACACACCTGCCGCACTGAAATATACCCCGAACTCACTCGCTTTATGATTCATTTAAGGGCGACAGAGAGAGAGCGACAGTTATTACGACAGGATTTAAGACGAATGAAAGTATGACCAGTCGGCAAGACTTGCTCCCTAAAGGCTCATGACTAGGAAAGAGCATGGATCGAAAGGCGGTGGGGGTGCTTCGTAATGGAAACTCGCAGATTTAAGTCACGCAGAGGTAAATGCTACACGGTGACACACACGACACCTGAAATCTTCACAAAAATGTCGACTTCCCAGTCGTCTCGATGCCGTGAGAAAGAAGCAGACACGTGAACTGCAGGAAAGCAGTTTAACAACGACCTCGTTTTAAATATCTGGTCTATGAATTACCAATTCTGGACTCACGGATTGAGATCTCACTTGAAAAGTAGTAATGATATGTTTTATATGCAAAAGTGAGTAAACGACCATCGAGGAAGCCGTTTTCCTCTTTTCCAGCAACCTCAC
>NW_011888949.1:1113521-1116993 GCF_000151845.1 Pteropus vampyrus
CGCTCTTAACAGTTTACAGTGTCCTCTATGTGTGAGAGACTCGCGAAGATGCCACAGCAGGGCGTGGGAAGGGATGTTTGCAGAGAGCTAATTTTATCAATGGTTCAGTAGAGAAATTTCATAATGAAACCGGAATGTCAATACTTCAATATTTTCATAATTTTCCCCATATTTTAGAAAGACCTTTTAGAAACAAAGTTGGTAGCAAAAAAAAATTTTATCGAAGAATAAAACTCGATAGTTTTTTCTTTTAAAATAGTATATAGGATGTGATTCCTTTATCTCAAATTAATTTTCACAATCTCTCTCTACACAGGCCCTGAAAATATGGCTACATGACGTTCACTCGATAGTCACGAAAATTACTTCTGGGTGGTGGGATTTAAGCGCGTGTGCACATGTGAACGTGCGTATATGTTTCTTATTCGCATAATTATATAGTGTTAGAAATTTTATAAAACATTTCTATCGTTTCACACAAAAAAAGTAGTTATTCTTTTAAGAAAACAAAATTTGAAAATATACAAATGAAGATCTCAATCTATTCGTTCAATAATCATTTCCTAATCATTAAGTCAAAAATTCAGGGAAGAGTTTAGAAATGCATATACATCAGAGAAATCGTAGGTACTGGAGAGCAAATTTAACAAGTCAGTCAATTCTTGGATCATATAAAGTAAAAGGTAGAAAATCTACGAAGATAGAAAATGAGGGAGAAAAAAATACAATGAAAGGGAACAGCAGGATGTAACCCAACAGCAGGACAGTTTAAACACGTATAAAAGAAAGCCGCACAAACAAAACGTACCTCAATTCTCAAATTCTGGCTTTCGCTCTGACACGCGAAGAGCTTGCATCTATCACGCCCACCCTCACCACAAGGAAAAAGATGAACAAACTGAAAATCAACAACCCTTCCCAGAATGCACAGAGACATTGCCCTCGGGGACATTCTTGTCGGAGCCTGTGTGACCTGGGGGAAATGGCAATCGGTGAATGGAGCCCCAGCTCAGCGTCCTGATCCACATAAATGGTGAGTAAAGAGAGGCTGAGGGATTCTTCAAAAGGAGAGAGCCCAGGGATGCTGGTCCATCAGAAAGACGAAGCTTGAAACATGAGATTGTGGGATGCTTCTCCTTCCCAGGACCTCGCCACAGGCCGACATGGCCCAGCGTAATCGGAGCCTGTCACACTACGGGAGCAGAGACGCAGCCTCTACTTGAGGAGGAGTTTCGTGGGAAACCCAAAAATGATAAAGGAGAGAGAAAATGAAGGCTTTGACACAGCTGCAGTGAAGATTCTACGGCTCCCCATCGGATAAAAATAAAACTCACATTAAAGACCCATTTACCCAGTGCTTATCACCAATACATACGTCTGGCCGCCAAAGAAAATGACAAGACATACGAAAAAGGTAAAAAAAAAAAAAATGCAGGGAAGGGGAGGGGGCTGGCTGAAGAGACGAAGCTATCGTCAGAACCAGACTCAGATATGGCAGAGATTTCGGAATTATAAAAAGAGGGGTTTTTTAACTACGATTAATATGATAAGGGCAAACGACGTGCGGGAACAAACAGCGACTGTGAGCAGAGAGGAGACATCTCTAAGATCCAAAAAGAAACTCTACAGATCCAACACGCCGGACCAGAAATGAAGACCGCCTCCGATGCCCAAGGAAACCGATCCTCTGGAACAGATCGCAACGGAAACTTCCCGGACTGAAGTCAAAGAGGAAACATAAAGAGGCAAAAAGTAAGAGAACAGCCAAGAACTGTGGCAGAATCGCTAAAGATGTGACACGCGTGTAAGGCAAATCCAGGAGAAGAAGGAAAGGGAGGGACGGAGAAATATTCGAAGTAATACGGCGAAGGCTTTTCCGGAATCCATGACGGTCAGCAAACCACGGGTCCAGGAGGCTCGGGGAACGTCGGGTAAGATAAATACAAAAAAAAAAAAAAAAAAAAACGTGCAATAGGCATATCACATAAACTGCAGAAAACTAAAGAAAAGGAGAAAATCTTGAAAGAAGCCAGAGGAAAATCCCAGCTAACCCCCAGAGGAATAAAGGTAAGAATTACGCTCGACTTCTCGTTTTGTAAGTAAGAACAGAAGGGAGTGAAATATTGAAAGTGTTGAAAGAAAGAAAAAAAAAACACCTAGAATTCCGCACCTGGCAAAATCACCCCTCGAAAGTGAAGGAGACACTAGCGGTGAACAGTTAAGAAAACGATTTCATTTACAATAGCATCAAAAGAATAAAATACTTAAGAATAAGTTTCTGCAAGGCGGTATAAGGTCCGTATACTAAAAACTACAAAATGTTGCTAAAAGGATTTGACGAAGACCCAAAAAATGGAAAGGCATCTTGTTCTCAGCATTGGAAGACTTAATACTGTTAGATGACAGCCCTAACCCAACTTACACACAGCTTCACTGCAGCAAATCTCCTAGCAAAATCCCAGCGTCGTTATTGCGGAAATGGAAAATACGCTGTAAAATTCATATGGAATCCAGGGAATCCAGAATAGCTTTAAAAAAAATCTTGGGAAAAAAAAAAAAACCTTGGAGATCTCACACTTCCCAATTTCAAAACTTACTACAAAGCTACGGTAATCAAAACGGTGTGATACCAACATAGGGAAAGACACACAGACCAACGGAACAGAATCGAGAGCCCAGAAATAAACTCTCACACCTATGATCAACTGGCTTTGGACCAAGGGGCCAAGATCATTCAATGGGGAAAGAACAGCCTTCGAAAATAGATAACCACATGCAAAAATAATTAAGTGGGACCCTTGCCTTACACCACATACAAAAAAAAAAAAAAAATTAACTTCAAATAGATTAAAGACCTAAAAGTAAGAGCTAAAACTATGAAATTCTTAGAAGAAAACATAGCTGCGATGGTTAGAAATCAGCATACATTTCAGAGTCAGTAACAGTAACCCGGCATTTGTAATGCCTTTATACACATTCCAAAACTTTTGATCAGGGCCAAAAAAATCACAAATATCTGAATAGGGTTCACATTATCCAATCAACTCCTTTAATATGCGTAATATCTTTTGGCAAGATTTTTTTAAATGTCTGGTATGTGGTGATTGGTATATAGATTTAAAAAAAATATATGCATATGTATGGAGAGAGAGAGAGAGAGAGAGAGAGATCTAGCCAGAGGAGTTGAAAATCTCATCCTAAGCTCTTTTGGTTTCTTTATTTAAAAACTAAAGAAAATTCTAGTATCATCTTACGAAAGAAAATATTTTAGGAAGTCCCACTGGTGAACCCGAGTCTTTACAACAACTGCTGCCCGCAGCACCAGGAGAAACTGCAAATTCCCCAGCAATTGCTGGACCTCGCTCACCACAAAATCCAGGAATAGACTTTGAGCTGTTTGAAAAAAAGACGAGGGCTGCGTGGGAACGAGTTCGGGAACAGACCTGCAGCGAATCTGGACGCGCGAGAAAGC
>NW_011888949.1:1117663-1134251 GCF_000151845.1 Pteropus vampyrus
CGCTCACGATAGAGCGTGCAGGACACAGCGCACCGTGACCTTGAGGAGGACCCGGAATGCGCGCCACACAGCGGTGTCTCAGCGTCAGCCACGTCCACTGTGCTCCCGTCCAGAATCACAAATACTTACAAGGCTAACTTTTCAGGCAAGAGCTTGCAGAAAAATATTCTGTGTAGCTGGCAAGAAAGACCAATTTCTTTGGGGTATAAAACGCGCAGGTAGTGAAACCGTTGTAAATTTGAAAACGACTTGGATGGAGAGAAGATAGTTATAACTGGGAATTTTTCTTAGAGCTTCACGATGTTCCAGAAAAATACCTTAAAATAGATATAACGAATAGCAGGCACTGCACCAAGCAGTTCGCAGACACGAGGTTTGAATCTCGCCACAGTCCCAAGGTGGTGACAATATATCTAGGTATCATTTGAATTCTTCTCGTTACCAGTACCAAAGAACCCGACGCGAACTGGCATTCGCGCGGGCAGTGGCCAGCACAGTAGGGAGCTTCAGACTCAACCCGGGGCTTGGCTCTGCCGGCCTCGGCCGTGTCCCAGGTAACCCTCCCTCCGGGACGCGCGGGATGCCCCCACAGCTTCAGGCTCCCTCTCGCCTGATGATAAGACAGCTGGCACCGCCGTGGTCCCGCATCTCTTCTCGTTTCTGCATTGAGAATTAAAGGAGGGTCCAGCAGCTCCCACACATGTACTGAGCCCATCTAATTGGTCTACCTGGGTCATCTGCCCATCCCAGTTAAGTCGCCGTGGCCAGGGCACTGGGATTTTCTGACTAGCTTAGGCTGGTCCTATGTTTCACCCCATGTCTGCAGAACCCGCAGGGCTATCGCTGGAGAAGGGCTAATGGATGTTAAGGGGAGAAGTAACGGATGTCCTCCTTAGAAGGAACCCACAGTTTAGGGAAACAGAGTAACCCGCCAATATTCAGACACACAGGATGTAGGTCTGGGTTTAACGTGAGTCTACCTCCTGAACCCGAGTGTCCCCGCTCTCACCTCTATGCTGCACCGCCCCTCCGCCAGAGAATAAAACCCCGAAGCCGAGGAGACCCACAGAAGACACAGAGACCCATTCCGAACTTCTAGAGACGAAAGCACAGCTGAGGCGGAAAACACTGCAAAAGAAAAGATTTAGCAAACTCGAGACCTAGCAATAGGAATGATCCAAAATGAGAGGGGGAAAAAGGCATTTAAAAATGAACAGAGCATCAGGAAGCCTGACTTCCGGTGGGACTACGTCCTGACAAACCAGAGCATCCTACATTGGACACAGAAGTGGAAAATGCATCGAACACTACAGCGTAGCGTACGGCGGTGCACCCTGGGGACCCGGTCCCCGGGTCCCTGCCGCTGTCCAGCATTACGGGGTACCCGCCTGGGGGGGAGTTCAAAATTCAAAATTCGAAGTGTTTCTACCGCACGCGTATGGCCTTCGCACCACCGTCAAGTTGACCGGCCGCGTCAGAAACGTCTGGATACGTGCACAGCACATGTATACAGAAGTCATGTAAATGTAACCCGAGTCCAGAGCAGAGAAGGATTGGGATAAGAGGCAGAAAAGATATTTGAGTAAATATGGCCGAAGTTTTGCCAAACGTGCTGAAAACTACACATCCAAGAAGCCAGTCAGCCCAGCACGAGGCTCAAGAAGAAAAGCGCGTGGCCCCTACGACACCCGGCTCCGGGGCGCAGGACGCGTCTGGCGCTCGGGGTGCTCCGCCCGGGCGCGCGAGCATGCGTGGTGCGGCAGTGAGCCCCGCGGGGCTGGCGACAGGCGGAGGCAGGAAGGGGACCGTGCGCGGGGCAGGATCCGGCCGTTGAGCATGCGCGCTGGGGGGGCGGGGACGACCGGTGGTTGCTAGGCAACGGCGAGGCGCAGAGGCTGCGCGGAAGGCCGCGGTGGGTATGCGGAGGGCGGGCTCGCTTGCCTGTGCGGATGCCACCGAGTCGGGTTAGGGAGAAGGGTCGGGGAGGGGACAGTTCCCCAGCAGAGTTAAAAGGAAGGGCGCAGAAGCAGAGCTGGGTTAGGGGGGACTGGGGTTGGGGGTAGGGGGGCTGCGGAGTGCCCCTTGGTGACGACCCAGGATACCCTGGAGGATGGCGGGTAGTCTTCCCGGAGAGCAGCCCTCAGGGTGCTCGGTCTCCGGGACAGCCTTGGGCGACCGTGCCTTGGGAGGGCCTCAAAACATTACCAATCTAAAATCGATAATTCCCCAAACCAAACGCTACCAATTTCTTAAAAGGGAACCAAGTCCAGAGGTATGCTTGAAGTTTTCAGAGGATTTTAACCTTGTAATTCTACATCTGTCTGTGTGCTTCTGGCCACCCCAGGTGGAGTCGCATGAAAATGCGCAAACGAGGATTTCATAAGTTACCAGGCATGAGACAGTGTGTCAAATTGTATTTTTAAATTGTATGTTTGTATCTCTTGTGTGCCTGTTTTTAATTAGCATGTTTATTAATTAGCTTAAGGTCACTGAGACAGATTGGTAACTAATTACTTTGACACCAGAAGGTTCTTTTTTACCAAGCCCCACCTCTTTTATCTAGGGGTAAATACTGGAGTTTTCAAAAAGAATATTCCTATTGATTTTAGTTCTTAATACTGGACAAGGATTAAGTTTCTGACCCTATCGCTGCCACCAACTGGTTATGTAACCTTGAGAGTCACCTAATCTCTGGACATGTTTTCTCATTTATAAAATGGAGTTGGACTAAATATTTGAAGTTTCCAACTCTGAAATTTAATGCTACTGTAGGATTTACAAGGGACACCGTTTTTCAAAGCTCTGACCTTGTTTTTAAATCACAGTGGCTTACAGTGTAGACAAGAGAAAAAACTGTAGACGGCAGACAGCCAGCTATGGTCATCAGACGACTTTTAGTGTGATGGCAACTGTATTCTGCCGGGTTCCAGGCGTTTTAAAAGAAGTAGGGGAAATTCTGGCAGTGGTCTTTCAGCCCTTTAAATACCTTCTACCTGGCCTGTCACGATGAAATGCTGGACAGAAACTTGTCATGCACCGCTCGATGCCAGAATTGACAGGGAACAAGGCTGCGGCCACCGCTGTCATCTGTCATCTTGGCAGCTGCTGAGCCCTGGCGACCTCGGAGTTGTCTCCACTTTCCTCGCTCTACACTCGCTCCGCAGAGGGTTCACCTGTCAGACTAATTTAACAGAGGTGTCGATCCTTAGACACTTATTTCGGATTAATTCCTGTCTAGTTTGACACTTAGGCCCGCAGCGCTATTTCCTAGATTACTTCAATAACTCCTGTTTCTCCCCTTTCCAGTATATTCTGGACCTTATGTTCATAAAACATACCCTTGTGTAAAAACTGAAAGGGCCGATTCCAAACTCTTCCACCAGCTTCGAAGGGAAATAGAGCCAGAATAACCATTTACGGAGCATCTTCCGTGCGCAAAGGGCCCACGTGAGATCCTTCTCGCCCAGCCTGGTCCTGCGCACCGTGTGTGCTTATACCTGCTTCAACGAGGGGAAACTGAGGCTCAGATATGTCGAGTCCCCTGCCCAGCAACCGGGCAGAGCAAGCCCGGAACCCGAGATCGTTCCCCATGTTCACACGTCTGCATCGTGGGGACTGAAGTCCCCAGCACCCCGCTTCCATTCCGGTGCACCCACTGTCCCCTTTCTCCCTAAGCGGTGGGCACGTGCTGAGTTCCCGAGTCCCTCTGTGGCTGTTGAACCCGTAGTGTCGCAGGTTCCTTGTCCTCTGTCCTTCGGGCCCCCGTGTGAGTGTCACCTCTCGAGGCCGTATTCCGCTTCCCAAGCCCTGGTCTCTGGCCCGAGGGGTGCGCGCGTCCGTGTCACTCCATCCTGTCCAGCGGTGGGTCATTCTCATGTTCACGTGCCCGCCAGCTCTGACGTCACGTTGACTATGTTTCCACAGTAGAAGAATTAAAGGAATGTAATATGACGATGACATAATTCGATATAACCCAGCAACAACTTTTCCTGCTTCAGCATGTTAAAAAATAAGGTACGCAACTCTTTTTAAAAATATATGCATTGTTTAACTCGTGAATATCTATTTAACTCGGCTGTTATTTGAGTGTAAAAAATAATCTGCAAACCTTGCTCGAAGGAGGATCTATCAGCTGTAGTATTTACTACAAGCATCTCTTAGCTGCAAGGCAGTTTTTTTCTATATGTTTTCACCAAAAAAAGCATCTCCTTAAATGCAAGATTCTCTTTAATATAACAAGCCAGACTTGCTCGGAGTCTAATTTAATTCTAGCGAAACAGAATGTGTTCAGGCCTGCACAGTGTTTAGAGGCCATAATGAATTTATTTGTATTATAATTAAGGACTCGGTAATTAAATGGAAAGCTATTACTCTGTCGTTAGCACAAATGGTGAGGCCGAGCTTGCTCTGACTGGGGTAGCGATGGGCCGAGCACCGTTTACCATTCAGTCTGGTGCAGTAGGTTTTCAGGGTCGAGTCCCAGACCCTCCGTTTTCTTCTAAATGATACATTCCATAACGGTCTGTATATGTGGCTCTTTCCTACTTTTTAGGGTCATTCATCCAAACAAGGTAAATTAGATAAATTAGCGGTCACTGCGGTTGCTTTACAAGATCACATTTTACACGATCTCCAACTTCGAAATCTTTCAGTAGCAGATCATTCTAAGACAAATGTACCAAAAAGAGAGGACAGATCCAAATCTCTAAAAAGAAATACGAAAGCAGTGATAGATACGGGACTTCACAAAACGACACCGGGCCCAAAAGTGGAAGATCCGGAAAAAGAATACGTTCTTGACCCAAAACCGCCTCCATTAACTTTAGGTAAGCCGATCTCGCCATGTTTTGGCTTATTAGAGCTAAAGAATTTTAATTGAGATTAATAGTATGATTTTTTTTCTGGTACAGAAATAATCTATTTTAATTTAGAATCTTACAAAAAGGTACGTATGTACTGAAGCTTAGAAATGATGATGGGGACAATCGGAACAAGAAGATAAAAATTGTAATGATAAGTAAAATCAGTAAAAACAGTCGGATAAAGTAAATATCCGTGCATCTGCACTAACAGAAATAACTGAATAAATAAAGGGAAAGAAAAGCTCTTTCTTACAGCAGGATGACAACTAACAGATATAGGAGACGGACTAGAAATGAAAATCACTGGCAGACAGCACAGCAGCGACGCCCACCAGTGACTCTGGAACCGGCGGGGAAATCCCGTGGGGACACAATGGCACCGTGTCTCCCCACAGCTACGAAGTCATTGCCGGGGAGCAATGACAGCTTTACCAGGGTGACGCTGGGCACAGAGCGCCTTGACCAGGTGACCAAAGTGCCCGTCCCTGATCGTGACACACGCCAACGTCACGTGCCTCCAGGCCTGCTCGGAGAAAGGCACAGCCTCCCCCCGCGGTGTTCTTGCCCGGACGCAGGCTGAATTTGATCGTGAGGAAAGAACAGACAAACCCAAACCGAAGGATATGTACGCAGCTCCTGGCCAGCGCTCTTCAAAAGCGTCAGGTTAAGAAAAGCAAATAAAGATGGAGGAACAGTCCCAGAGCGCAGGAGACGAAAGGGACGTGGCCACTGAACGCGGTGTATAATCTCAGTCAGAAAAAAGGGCCCCGAGTGAGACTTTGACCGAGGTTCTAGGGTCGTGTAGGTGGGGACACTGGCTGAAAGGCGCCTGAGGATTCTTCACTCTGTTTGTACAGCCTTTTGCAGGTCCTGAAATTATTTTAAACGGAAAATTAGAGAAGACTGTAAAATGACGCTGGGTGTGGAAAATAGGCATGTCCGGGGGTACTGTGTCCTAGCGCAGGTGTGAGGGACAGAGGCACCGCGTGGCGGGGGAGGCTGCTGCTCACAGGCTGGTGGCTTCCCAGCTCAAGGCCAGGCGGGGGCTTGGGGGCAACGTCACCTAACGCTCCAGTGGCGTCTTCTGCCATGCGTGTGTAGTTGGAGAGATCAGGGGGCCTCTGCGTGGTCAGCTTAGCAGGAGAGATCTAAATTAGGCATCAGGAAGAATTTCCCAATTTGGAAAATAAATAGGGTTATAAAAGAGAATAAATCAGTCATTCTTTTAGGAGCTCTTAAATTGTTTTTAATTATCATGCATATTGGTTACTATGAGGTTGGACCATATGCTCTTAATTATTATCTATACGTAACATTGATGTCCCCTCCCCGTCTGTCGCCGTCACTTAATTTTATGTTATTTTCTATTGAATAACGTCTTCATTCCGATCGCTGTTCCATCCATCAGGTTTCTCTTTATCGTTCATGCTTGGGGGCGGGGGGGACTAAGAGACCCTCACCCTCTCGGAGATCACAGAGACGCCCCCACTTCCCCGCTATTCACCTTCATTTGGCGCCTTCGCGGTGAGCCCTCCATGTTCTGCATATGGCGCCGGGAACGTCGCCTGGTACAAAAGATGACCCTGGGCTCTTCCCTCCAACCCAGACCCGCCCTTTGCCACCTCCGCCCTTGCCGGGTTTCCCACGTTTGTTCACATGGGAGATGGCGCGCGTGATTTCTGGGCTTCAGTTTCTAGGTCCCTATCTCGCTGTTTTAATTCAGTCTTGCGATGCGCCTTAACCGATAGGAAAAGACCCGACATGTGCCGTCGAAGATCTCCTTCCGGAGCATGTTCTCCCGCCCCATTAAACACAGGGGTGCTCTTTGGAGCAGGTCCTTCTAGACCGGCGCGTCACCCTGCTCCCGCCGGACGCGCCGCTCTGTCCCCAGCAGCACCGCGCCTGAGGCCCTGGCCGGTGGGGCCCCTCAGCCTGCTGTGGGGAGGGGGCCCGGCGCTGGCTTCCTGAGAAAGGGAGGACGTGCCTGTCCCGCCCTCGCGTCCGATGGGCAGCCAAGGGGTCCGGACGCGGGAACCGCCTCTGGCGCCTGCGCCCCCCGCACGAGGCCCCGCACTCTGCACCCAGATGCCGCATCTCCTCCGAGCCCCGCCTCGGTGTCTCCGCCCGCCCTCCAGAAGCTTCTCGCATCTGCTCTGCCTGCAGCTCTGAGCGTCCACGGCGATGGCACCGGCGCGGGTCCTCCGTCTGGCCCTGCGGGGCCCGCACACTCGAAACCGTCCTCTGCTGGGAAATGTTTGCACTGTTTACAATGTTTCCTCTCGGTTTTCTGCTTTCCTCCGGAAAGGCCGGCACTTCAGACGTCGGCCCTGTTAGACTGACCCCTTCGTTGTCTTATTTCGTCTCCTGCTTCAGCTTATTTGTCCGCCCTCTGGGAGGTGACCTTGACCTCGTCCCCAGCCCGCACTTGACTTTCACGTTCCACCCATCAAAGCTTGTTTCCAGGAGCTCTTCCTTGCGCCCTGAGCGCTCCCGCTCCAGACGCCACACTTCCCTGTCCACCCCTGAAGACAGCCGTGGAAGTCACCCTCCCCTGAGGGGGGGACACAGTGCTCCTGTCCCCGCGGGTGCTTTTCGAGTGCACATTCCTACTGAAACACACGCTCCGTGCTCCGGCCGCCGCGGACGGGTGGCGCGCACGCAGATGCCGTGGAAGGGACAGATTTATCCTGACAGCAATTATACACCGTAAGCGTTCTTTAGCAAAGGAAGAACTCGGTGGACACTCATTCCATAAAGTCCCGTGGTGGCAGAAAGCCGCGGCCTGGGAGAAGGCGATGCTGGGGCGGAAGGGTACACCAGGTGAGAGGCGAGGAGGCCGCAGGTGACAGGTGAGGAGGCCGCAGGTGACAGGTGAGGAGCCCCTGTAGCCGGCGCACGTGGAACTCAGCATTCACTTTTCCTTCTACGAAACTGGACCGCAGCCCTGCCTGCGGAAGGAACGGATTCGGGATGCTTCGTGAACGGGGCATGGAACATGGACGTCAGGGAACCCCATCGCCCCCTCTGTGCCTTGGGAAAGCAGGAGTCCGTCCACGGCAGAATAAAGCACGCGATGTGTTCTGCATTAATGTTTACAAGATGTCATTCAAGTTATATGCGAGTACCGTGTCCTAAAATGTATTTTAACTCGTGTTTTGTGTTGTTTAACTTCAGCGCAGAAGCTGGGCCTGTTTGACCCTCCCCCGTTGCCACTGTCCCCAGACGAGTGGGGAAAAGTGAAACAGAGGTCCATCTCGCAAGGGGACTCCACGCAGCCCTGCCCCATCTGCAAGGAAGAATTTGAACTTCGCCCCCAGGTGTTCAGCGGGGAGATTAGATAAGCAAGCCCGGCGGCCCCTCTCTACCCAGCAGACTCTAAACTGGGGCCTCAGAGTCCAATATTCTCACACGTACACTTTAATACGAGGCATCAAGTACAAAAAAAAGGTCCAAGGCTTTTTTCCAGTTCTTGCTATGTGACCCTCAAGCGCTTACATTTTCTTTTCCACCAATTAAAGTAGTGTGTGATGAGTTAAACGCCCCCATTAAACAGCTCTGTCACGAACCAGATATTTCCGATAGAATAATCTAATCGTGTATATAACCGAATATTACTCGGCCGTAAAAAAGAATGAAACCTTCCCATTGTGACAACACGGATGGACCTAGAGCATGTTTAAAGTGGTCACTTTAAGAAACAGGAAGTTTTCCCCAGATCAGGCGGCCTGGGTGTCTGGGATCAGCCTCACCCAGGGGTGTCAGAGGAGAGCCTCTGCCCACGGAGAAGCTTAGGGAGAGGGGGGTGGACAGAAGCTGGCTCCCCTCCGCCCTCCCTCCCAGAAGAACCAATTGCCTTTTTCTGTATTCAGTCTAAGCTTCCAGGTCTTTTTATCACACCCCAGAATATCACTGTTTGGTGGGGAATTTGGATCACAGAAAGGGGAAAGTCCCACATTTAAAAAAGAAAACGCAATTCATATGTCTCTAGAATTTATTGCTATTTAACTTTCAGTGTCAGAATTCTATCTCAAAAAGCTGTGGTTCTTTAAAATTTCAATGTAGTTGAACAAAGCCTTGAAAAAGGAATTGCCTTTCCCCCTCTGCTCCCCGCTTCCAGCCTGCGCCCTCTCTTAGGGTCTGCCCAGGAAACACGTCTACTTCGTAATTGTTTCGCTCTTAAACACACACACATTTTAATGGCTTAATAGCAAACTTCATGTGTGTGTTTGATGTTTCGGATTGTGGTTAACTTAGTTTTTCTTGTTGAGATTATATACCTGTGCCGTGCTAAACTTGGACACTAAATATTATAAATATCAAGGTTATTAATTTGCTTTTTTAATTTTTCAAAGAAACAACACAGCTTACCTTTTAAGCATTCAACATTTTTCTTTTAATTAATGTGTTTATGCTGCTTCTCTTTTCAACTAATTTAAACTTCAAACATTTTGTTTGTCTTCCCATGAACAGGTGCTGCTTTCATGCTCCCACGTGTTTCACAGAGTGAGTCAATCCGGCTTCCCTCGCATCAGAGTGTGCGACTGTCATTCTGCAGCTTAGGGGACGCAGCCGAGTCCCGCTCACTAGGTCCCTAAAAAGGTCGCTTGTTTTATCCATAATCACCATTTACGGTTAGAAATATGACTTTGGGCTACAATACATTCAGCCTGTTTTGGAAACGGTGAATTTTACGTGACAGAAGAACCACAAATGCTTGTGACGGACCGCTGTTAGTGACGCACATAAGATTGAGTGACAGGCCGCATCCTACGATCTGACCGCGCGGCGGCCTTGTCCACGGGGGTCATCAGCCATGACACGAGGGGTTTCCGGCCCTTTTTGATGTGTTGCGTTATGTCCCGGTAAAACATCACTTTGGGAACAAGTTTCACGAGGATGGTGTCAACACCTGATGAAACTTCTTCACAATCTTAATTGGACTAAGTCTCATAATTAAGAGAGAAAAAGAACACTGTAATTACATCAGAAGTAAAAATGTTGTTTATAAGTAATTACTCGTAAGATTGTAAATGAAATGTTTCTCTTCAGGCATGCCTTCAGGCTTTCGAGAAGTTCACGAATAAGAAAACCTGTCCCCTGTGCAGAAGGAACCAGTATCAAACCAGAGTGATCCACGACGGGGCGCGGCTGTTCAAAGCGAAGTGCGCCACCAGGTCCGAAGGGCCCCGCCCGGCCCCGCCCCCGCCCCCGCCCCGGCCTTGGCCCCGCCCCCGGGACGCTCCCCTGCGCCCTGGGACGCCTGGGGGTCAACCCTGTGCTGACGGCGGGGACTTGGCCCTCTCCTCGGCCATCGGCCATCGTCCCCGTGGTCTGCCGTGCCTGTGCCCGCCGCCCTGACCGAGTCACTCTCCAACGCCCGCATTCTAGGATCCAAGCCTGCTGGAGGGGACACGTGGTGAGAAAGTGGTACCGAGACCTGAGGAGGACGCTGCCTCCCACGGACGCCAAGCTGAGGAGAAAATTCTTTGAAGAGAAGGTGGGTGCAGACCCTTGAGTTCTCCGCTAGTGTCCCCGTGCCAGCGAGGGGCCCGCGGTCGGGCGGGCGGCCCAGGTGGCGCCAGCGACACGCGCCTCACTGCGGGCTTCTCCGGGGGCGGAGATGCCGCTAAACGAAGCTCCTGGGCAGCTTTAACCCGCTTCCCAGCCCGCGGGGTCAATAAATAAACACTTCCAGGCTCTGTCCAGTGAAGGCTCGAAATCCAGGAAATCCGAAGGAGGTTAAATTCACGGCAGCTCTTATTTAGCCACTTTGTGACCATCGCTTAGATAAACTGATCCCTGCAGGGGAGAGACTAGAAACAGACTTCGGTTTCCACGTCCCGAAGCGCAGGCGGAGATGCGGGCGAACTCGATGAAGACAAAGCCCCGCCGCGGGGCCGCACCGCGCGTGCGTTTTAGACCTGAACAACTTCAGTTTCCACCCTCGCTTCAGCCATGTTCTAGCTTTTATTTTTACCTTTTTGAGGGCTTAACTGCTTTCCGTTGCTGTCCCGTACGCACAGAGGACAGGCATGGGGGAGAGGAAGGAGCCAGCTAAGGCCACCGCCACTGGCTCTGTGGCTTCAGGCAAATAGCGGCCGGTCCTCGCCTCGGTGTCCTCATCGGTGACACGAAGGAATGACCTCCGCCTTGCAGAAATGTCCCAAGCATTAGAGTCGCACTTATGAAGGCCAAACACACCGCGGGCGCTCGGAAGTGCTACGGTATTGTCCCCGTCCGTCCGCCTTTACGCTGACCGCTCAGGGGGAGTGGCCGTCTGTATTTTTATCTCAGCGCCATGCGAGCGCCGGGCGTCCTGAACGGATGTTGGCCTCGGGCCCCGGGGGGACATGCCTCACAGTCGTTTCCTGGCACCGTCGTTTGCGGACGTCCCCCACACGCTTGTTCGGAGCTCGCCGGCTCCTGTCCCGCCTGCGCTCACCTGGAAGGACAAGCGGCACGAAGGTGCCCGAGGGTGGCGCATGCGCGGCCCCACCAGTCCGGCGCTCTGGGGAGACCCTGACGCATGCGCCACGGGCCTCGTGGTGTCCTGCGGTGCAGACCTCTGCGCCCTCGCGCCATCCTGTTACGTCCCTAGGTGAGGGTGACTTCCTTAAAGTGCCCAGAGCGCACAGCGATCCCGGAGGGACGTGGCCGTGGGCCCGACTCTAAAGCGGGGCGATCACAGGGCTCTTCCCGCGTCCCCGCCGGCCACTCCCCTCACTGCGCCAAGCAACTGGCTACCAGTGTGTGCAGGAGAGAATCAGCAATTACCAAGGCCAGGGTAGATATGCGTGTGGTGATAACAAAAAGAGCTCTAGCAGAGGTCAGAGGTGAAGAAAAGGCGACGGGAGAGGGGAAGGGGGGAGGAAAGGGGAGTTCGTGGGACTAAACGTAACGGTAATGACGACAAACGCGAGGGAGATAAAGTCTCCTATGAAAGAGTCCCGGAACTACGTTGAAAAACTCAGCTGACAGCTGCTCGCAAGGGACACGTTTGAACCAAATGAAACAAAAAATTCTCTGTAAAGGCATGCTCAAAAAAAAATGAGGCAAATGCAAAAAATGACGTAAAATAGAAAATCACTAAACGAATTTTCAAGTGTATTTAGAAATTCAGCATCCAAGCGACACACACTCTGGCGTCGGCGAACACGAGAACCTTGGCATTCTGTGCTGTAGAGCTAAAGCTGTGCCTACAGGACAATGTCAAGTCCATTTGGTACGGAAGACGGAAAATCATGAACCCGCCACTCTAATCAGAAAGCTACATAAACGACGGTAAAAAAAAAAAAAAAAAAATGTTTTAAAGCAGGAAGTAGAAAGTAGAAAGGTAAAAGAGGTAATTTATTAGGAAAGAAGTACAACTGGCAAATGAAGCCAATAGCTGGTATTTTGAGAAACAGAAACTATAAGATAAAAATATCAGAGTTTAAAAAACAGTAACAGCTGCAAGGTAAAGTTTTATCAAAGATTAAAAAAAAAACAAAAAATAATTAGGTAAAGGAGGATGTAGACACACGCGGTAACCACAAAGCGAAACCCTGCTGCGGATCCGCGAGGAGGAGGGAGCAAAGCGTGCCACTGCGGGACACCATCGATTCGCAAAGGGTCAGGCGACGGCGAACCGGAAAGAGGGCCTCGGCCTTCGCCGGTCAATGATCACTCTGAACGTAAACGGATTAGTCTCTTCCATCAAAAGGCATAGGATGGCTGGATGGATTAGAGGAAAAAAAGAAAAGAAAAAGCAAGATCCAACGACAGGCCACCTCCAGGAGGCTCGCTTTCGCTTTGAGGATGCACGCATGCGCCAAGTGAAGGCGGGGGCGGATAACCCCTACGAGTGGAAACCGAAGGAGGGCGGAGACCCCTCTCCTTCCCGAGACAAAACGGACTAACTCAGAAGCTGAGACGAGAGACAGAGAAGGGCGTTATGTAATGCTCGCCAGGAGGATGTAACATAAATTCATTCAAAATGGACTAAAGACTTAAGACCTGAAAACACAAAACTCCCAGAAGAAAACAGGGGAAAATCTCTTTGACGCTGGTCTTAGCAACGATTTTTTCGATATGATACCAAAAGCACAAGCAACAAAAGCAGAAATAAATACATCGGACTATATCACACTAAAAACTTCGAGAGCAATCGACGAAGTGAAAAGGCAGCCTGCAGCATGGGAGAAAATATTCGTAAACCACATGCCTGATAAGGGGTTCACATCTAAACTATATGAGCAAGTCATATGACTTAATAACCAAAAACAGAAAACATCTCATTTAAAAACGGGCAGAGGATCCGAATAGACATTTTACCAAAGACATAAACATGGCCAATAGGTACATGCAAAGGGGCTCACCATCTCTAATCATCAGGGAAATGCAAATCAGAACCACAATGAGCTATCACCTCACGCCTGTCACAATGCCCATTATCAAAAAGACAAGAAGTAACGAGTGTTGGCAAGGACGTGGGGAAAAGGGAGCCCTCGTGCACCGCTGGGGATGTAAACTGGTGCAGCCACTGTGGAAAATAGCATGGAGGTGCCTCAAGAGATCAAATATAGAGCAACCACCTTTTGATCCAGCAATCCTACGTCTGGGTCCCTATCCAAAGCAAATGAAATCGGCATCTCAGAGAGATGCTCGCACTCCTGCGCTCACTGCAGCGTGATTCGCCGAAGCCGAGACGTGGAAGCAACTGGAGTGTTCCTCCCAGGGCGAAGGGGTAAAGATGTGGTGTGTGTACATAATGAAATATTATTCAGCCACGGGAAAGAAAGAAATGCTACCATTTGTGACAACACGACGGACCCTGAGGGCGTTATGCTAAGTGAAATAAATCAGACGGCGAAAGACACAGACTATATGATATCACTCACACGTGGAATCTAAGAAAGTCAAACTCACGGCAAAAAGAGCAGAACAGTGGTTGCCAGGGACCGAGGGAGGAATCGGGGAGCTGCTGGCAAAAGGCACAAACCTACAACTGGAAGATGAGTAAGTAGCAGGGTCTAATGCAGAGCGTGGCGACCACGGTCAGCGGTACTGTAGTCTACGTGTGTCAAAGCTGCTGAGATAGTAACTCTTAAGTGTTCTCACCACAGCAAAGCAATGGCAGCTGTGTGAGATGACGCACGTGTCACTAACTCTACCGTCCCGACCATTTCGCAACGTTTAAGTGTATCGAATCATCACATTGTACACCTTAAATTTACACAATGTCACGTGTCAATTAAATTCTAGAAGTCGCGGACTAAAGTACTTAAAATAAAAATATAACTCTTGGGCTGGGTTTCTCGTCCTTTTTCCGTCCAGTTTTCCAGAACTGAGCATGTGTACTAAAGTCCAGCTCCGGGAGAATCTGTGTCCACGGGGTTCCTGGTGACTTAACCCGTTTAAAAATAAGTACATTCCAGAGGCAACATGAACAAGGACTTTATCGAGGCTCCTTTGCGTGAGAGACTAGCTTCGTGACATCGTCAGTGACATTCTAGAAACGCCAGGTTTTCCCGTGGAGACCTGCCTTTCGGCCCGAGCTCTGACACCTGCGACTTTTCACGCGCCTGTTCACTCTGTCGCCCTCCCTACAACTTAAATGCGCACAGAACTCGAGAGCAACGAACTATCAGAGATCTATCGGAAGGTTTACAAAGCAAAATGCACGTTGCCAAAAGCACCGGATGTGCCACCCTTACCCACCTGGGGTCACGTGTGCAACCACCAGACACGTTTCTAAGCTGTGTCTCCATTCTGCCCATGGGTGAATGTTAAGTGAATGCAAATTCATTTTGGACTAAAAAAATGAAGTTGCAAATGACCAGGAGAAATAAATCATGAGTACACCCCACGATCGACAGCGCACAAATGTCGGATCGGTGGCCTCCAGCAGCCGACGAAACCCAGACATGGCAACGTATTCCCCTTCCTCTGCCACGGTCCATCTCGATTCCTTGTGCCAATGGTGTCCAGACTTTTGGAGTCTACAGAACTGTCAAAGAGAAACCTGGGGCTTCAACAAAGTCGTTGCCCACTTTTAAAACTTTCTACTTTGCCAAGTAAGAGTTAAAACACCACGTACCATCAGAATCATCTCGTAAAAGAAAGGCTATTTTAACACTAGAAAAGTAGGAAGTAATTGGCCACACACTAAGGATATTTCTTTACACTAAAGGCACTGAGCTTTATAAAATTCCAGTCCACTGGCAGATGGGTGAACACTTCTTCGCTGTACTTGGGAAGAGGTCTAATCAATAGAAAAGGAAGGCAAGAGGGATAATCGGATATTTTTAGGCACAATAAATTAGGAACTGCTCGCGTCCTTTAAAGTTTCAAGATCTCGAGAAGATGGATATGTTTTTAATACTACAGATTAGATTAGCGCAAGCCCTTCTATTTTGATCCATCGATCTATCTTCCTTGTGAAACCACTGGCCTTGCATTTGCTCTCCTGTTATGGAAGGATTAATGAACTCTTTTCTTTCTTTAGTTTTCATGCATCTTTTGGGTGTTAGCTAAGAAAATACAGGGCTCGTTTTTCTACAAACAACAGTGCTTCCATACAGTAATTCTTGCATGCCTTGCTTTAAAATATCGTCGGCACCCTCCTCACAGGAACTGGACCCGAGCGTAGGTTCTAAACCAAACGGCCGGCCAGGCTGTAGTAAGAACCCGGCGGGTCGGAGGCTGGCTTCTGCACCCGAAAGTGTCAGAGAATTAACCTTGAGTCAGCGGTGCTTTGTCAGAGGGGGCGCCGGAGCTGTCGGCGGCGACACACTGGTCCTGTGCACGGTGAGCTCAGATCAAAGCCGCCCGGAGGCGTCCCCGGAGCTGCCACGCTCACGCCTGTCACCAGTGTGTCCAGGAAGGCCAAGCGTTGCCCAGGATGCAGTGGTTGGTCCTTGAATGCCTTTGATCCTTATCTAGAAGTTCTGCTAGCATATGTCATATAATTGAGGCATGGTCTTTTATGGCTGCAATTAAAACTTTTCAAATGCATTATATTATCTCCACCCAAGCCGAAAGTCCTGACCGTTGTTTAAAAAGTTAGCGATTTGTCAGACGCTGTGGTTGACTTTAGGGGCTGCCCGTTCCCACACCCTCCCGCGTGAGATTTCTCTTACTTTTTTCCTTTACATCTCGCCAAACAGCGTAATGGTCTTAGAGTTTGTTTAGTGCTCCGACTTCCTTTATCACATGGAGATGGCAAACATTCTGTTGCTAGCTTGAAGTGGCTCCAAGCAGCGAGACTGGGAGGATATTAAACCAGTAAAAGCTTATCAACTGATTCATTGATATGCTGTAAATTCCAGGCTTTTCATTTTGCTTTTGAGGGTGGCCGAGTCAACACATTAGTAAGCAATTTGCTGACATCCAGATGGATCACTTGGCGAGGCCTCCGGGCAGACAGAGTTCACCTGCCTACCTCTGTGAGTGCGTTTTTGTAATGTTTAGCTGGCATGTTACTTGTAAATGACCAGTAATTGCTTTACATATCAATAACCCGAAGTCTTAATCACTTAATTTATCGAATATCTGAAATATGATGCTTAAAGGAAAAAATACATGAAGACATTCATCCTTACCAAAATTGAAAATTTTTCTGTATTTTGTCTGTTTCTGTAAAATAATATGAACCATTAGTTTAACAACTAGAACTCAATTGCCTTTTCAATTAGTTAAGGGCATCTGCCCCACGTAGCAGCGAGGGCGTAAATAAAGGCAGAAAG
>NW_011888949.1:1135391-1139323 GCF_000151845.1 Pteropus vampyrus
CAGCCGCTGACGGTCTCTGCAGCCGGCGACAGGCCATTCGCAGGAGTGACGGCCACGCTGGCGGGCTCGGAGGCGGGCCGGCCTGGCGGGTCGGGGAGGAGAGGACGCGAGGCTGGCTCCTCGGGGTGCGGCCCGAGCGGCGGGGCGAAGCGCAGGGGTAGAGCGCGCAGGTCTGGGAGGGACATGGAGGCCCCGCTGCACACCGCGGTCTGAGCTGCCTGCGACATCTGGAAGAGGAGGTGCCCGCTGGCAGGTGGCAGCTGAGCCTGGGGCTTCGGGGAGAAGGCACGCGGCCCCGCACGCGACGATCGCCGTCGGCAGAGTTTGGAGCGTGGCCGAGCGGGGTGCGGGGGGCCCGGGCATGGCCCGCTCAGAGCTGCGGCCCAGGGACCCGAGCGTCAGGGGACAGCCTGTGTCTTGCATGTCAAACGTTAGAGGGTTTCCAGGGTCACCGAGCGACCCGTCGTTCCAGGTGCTGCTGGGAAGCCGAACCGCACGGACGCTGGGGCGGACCTCCGGGGGCTGCTGCGGGCTCGCGCGCCCCGCGGCGCAGAGGGGGGGGCAGGAGGAGCCGGGGCGCAGGGCAGCAAGGGGGTGCAGGGCCGCGCTCTTGATGAGCTGAGAGCCGCAGGATCTGTAGCTGGGCCCGCGGCGAAGGCGTGGGGTGAGGACGCGGGGACCGTGCGCAGTGACACGACCCTCGTTCCCAGCCTTGAGAATCGCGCCGCGAAGGCTCCGAAACTAGAGCTTCCTGTGCGGCCGGCGCCTCCCGCCCACCGGACCGCGGCGTTTCTTTCTTTGTTGTTAATGTTCTGAGCGAGGAACAATGTTCGAGTATTAGCATGACTTTTATCCTGTGTAATGCCGGTTTTAAGAGCAACTAGAAGGGCATTTAATCCGTGGTGGCGTCACCCGGGTCACACAGCCGCGTCGCCCGCCCCCTTCCTGCACATGCGCAGTTCATTCTCAGCGGAAGCCGAACCGCTCAGCAGAAGCCGAACCGCTCAGCAGAACCCACCCCGTGCCGTGACTCGTGAGCGTCTCCCCGCGTCTCCCTCTCCTTCTGCGTCACCGTTTCAGCGAGGTGACATGCCCGTGTGGGGACATGTGGTTCCATCCAGGAACCACAATTCAGAGGAAGAGAGGACATGGGGACAGTAGTTTAAAGCAAGAATGTTAAGAATTTTCCAGATCCGAAGGAAATACAAACACAGACTTAAGAAGCCCAAGGAACTCCGGTGTGACTTTTAAAAAGGGAAGAAGAGGGTGTGTCCAGCGACGCCGCGGAACCCTGAAGGCGAAGGTCCTGGAAGCGGAAGAGCCGCGGTGACACTCACGGGAGCCGCAGTGACAGCAGAGGCCAGAGGCTCAAGCATGACACTCCGTGTCTCGAGAGGGACAGTGACAGCGACAGTCTAGAATTCCACAGACACGAACGGGAATTCCAGGCAGGGACCGAGGGGAAAGAAAGTTTGGGACAAAAGCGGGGACAGTGCCGCTAAAACCCTTCACTGGAGGGAGCCGTAAAAGGTGTGGACTCTGAGGCGTGAGGCCGCGGTGTGCAAGGAACGTGCTCGGGCTGTGGGTGGATCTCAAGACGCGCCTGCGGGACAGGAAGGGCATGGCACAGCTGAAGGCGTGACAGGGACGTAAGTCCGGAGGGCAGGTTGAAGCCCCAGGGGCCCTCCTACTGCAGGGTGAGAACGACCGACTTCAGACTTTCCTAATCTAAGGATGCTCTTCCAGAGTGAGCGCTCGAAAAAATAAAAATGGAGTTTTAACCTTCATGGTAAAGAGAAAAGAACGGAAAATGTCAGTCGCAAAGGAGAGCTGAGGAAAAAAGCAACCAGTGGCAGGATAACCCGAAACGCAACAGGACGGGGACAGTTGGTGGCGTGTTGGGCGTTCCGCAGATGGGACTGAATGTGCCTGTAAAAAATAAAATCCGGTTCTGTGTTACTTAGAAGAGCTTCTGATGCACGACGACATAAGAATAAAGGGTGTGACTGTGTGTACACACACACACACACACACACACACACACACACCCCAAGAAAACTCCATTCGGAAAAGGCGGGGTACTGATATTTGACAAAATAGGTAGAAAGCAACAGGGTTTAGAGATGGCGGCACAGAATTCTGCACCCTGCGATCGTAATCCGCGTGTTCTTTCAATGTGCACATATGTCACTTATAAAAGTTGACCATGAAATTTTCCATCGTAGCTTCAGGAATCGGGCATGGCATGTTCTCAGACGCAGTGTACTTAAGCTAGAAATGTTTCGTTTCGTTTTTTAATAACTAGAGTGTCTCAGATCTTTGGGAATTGAGAAACGGTTCTAGACAACCTGTGGGTCGAAAAGGAACTTAGAATGGGAATTGGAAGACGTTGTGAACTGAGTTAAAAACGAAACCCCTGCCAGCGTATGGAGCGCGAGGGCCAGGGGGACGCGCCATCCGCTGTCGCGTGCGCCAGGCGCGGTTCTCAGCACCCAGCGTCCGCGCGGGACACCGCGAAGCCCGCGCCCGCCTTTCCGCCGTGTCGCCGCGTCGCACGCCCGGCGGTCAGGGCCCCGCCCCCGGGTCTGCTTGCATTTGCGACACTGACCGGTCCCTCCTTCCACAGTGCGCACTAGGCGCCCGGCAGGACCGGCCCTCGGAGGCTTAGGGCCGGGGCCAGTGACACGAGGCGTGACACGCGACGCCCCCGCGGGTGTCGGGGAGCAGTGCGCGAGGACGCTCGGGCGGCGGGGTCCCGGGGAGGCGACGTCTCTGCACGAAGTCACTCGTGTGACTCGGGATAGCGGGCGCCCTCCGGTCGGTGGCGCGGAGGCCGTTCACGCGACAAGCCCGCCCTCGGCCACCGTCACCGCGGGGACCGCGACGCGCCGGGCCCCGCCCCGCGGCCACACCGCAGCTGTGTCCCATGTCAGGTTTCCTCGGCGGCGGGCGCCGGGCTCCCTACTCGTCCCGACCTTTACGGCGTAATTGCCAGTAACGGAAACCTTCCTGCCCAGCGCTCCGGAGGCGGCTCTGGACTCGAAGCCCTTCGCGCCCCGCAAAGGTTTCTCTAGGCGTTTCTGCTAATGCGTGTGCGCCTGAAAGGCCGGGCGCGATCTATGGGGAAATGGGCAAACCATCTGAAACCCGTACCCCGTAACCAAAACGCTGACAAAAACTATCTTAGTGAAACCCTACTGGAGTCCAAGACGTGTTCGATTTCTAATAAACCCAGAACTGTAGGGCTTTGCCTTTTTTAAAAAGGGGCGGTGGCATCTTGACGGAAAGGCACATACGGAAAGGCTGACGAGTCCTCATTTCGGAGATTAAAATTCACAGAGAATCAGGGAGAATCGCGTAGTAAATATGTCCAAACGCGGGCACACGTCCGCACTCAGTCTAGGGGAGGAGGCCGCAGCGTCTCGTGGCAGCAGCTGGTCCCTCGGGGCGGCACAGAAACGCGCTCTGCTGGATGGACCAGCATCATCCAGGCGCGGTCCACTCCCCGCACACGGCTGGCGGCGAAGATTCTCAGATCCATGTGCCGTGGCCGCAGCGTCTGCAGTGACTTGCTTCGTCCCGGCAATTCCGGTTTCCTGCCAGCAGGAGGCGATAGCGCGCCACGCCACAACCAACCAGGACCGCCCGATTAAGTCATTTGTCAAGATCGCTTGACAAAGGTGTCTAAATCTTTTTGTATCAAGACTGTAGTACTTTATAGAAAGAACGGAACTTGGGAGGGGGGACATTAGAGACTGTACTTAAGGACAATACCTTCTTCAAAGCAAACGTTTTAAACGTTTGAGATAAAATGTACTATGCTGCCCATGAACTGACCGCATCGGCTGATGTAAAGAGATTGTCAAGGTCTTTAGGCAATGGGGGTTTTCAAGTTACAATTTAAAGCTCGGTGAGAAAAGCAGAGTGAGTAG
>NW_011888949.1:1139373-1140180 GCF_000151845.1 Pteropus vampyrus
CTCGGTGAGAAAAGCAGAGTGAGTAGATTTTAAAAAGGTGGATTTCCCTCTTTTTATGATCACGCTAAGATGATAATTCACAATCTGCGACCATGATGGGAAAATGGCTGGCAAGCAAAGAGGCACGAAGCAGCTGTGGTTGCCAATCGCCAGGCGGTAGCAGGGAATGTCCGCCTTAAATTAGAATAAATGGTGCCAGGGCAGGGTGACGGTGCAATTAATTCTGTACGATTTCAGCTCCTTTCTCCTCCCGACTTTTCATTTCAATGTATTCCTTGCCGACAACCACCAAGGCTTCAGCCACGTGCGCCTTTTTGGTGATGTCTCGGCATAAATCAGCTGGAGTGGAGTTGTTAACTAGCCGTCTGTCTATTTCCCCCAAAAGTATTTCAAAGGCAGAGACTGGAGGGGAGTTAGCGAGAAGGGTGGTCGAGACTCAGGAAGGCGCTTCGCTCGACCCACCCCAAGCCTGTCGCACGCAGCGTCACCCCAGCCCCTCCCCCCCTCCCGTGTCCTCAGTTCACGGAGATCAGCCACCGCATCCTGTGCTCCTACGACACGGACATAGACGAGCTCTTCGCAGAAATCGACCACTGCCTGGCCATAAACCGCAGCATTCTGCAGCAGCTGGAGGACAAGTGCGGCCACAAGCTCACGGACGAGGACTGGCAGAGAATCCGGGCGCAGGTAGGCTGCACTCAGCAACCGGGGGGCGGCAAGCCACGCGGGTCTGCGGTGACGCTGGAGGGGAGGCCGAGGGACACGTCAGGGGACGCGGGGAGCCACGCTCGTGCGTTCTGCCCCGGC
>NW_011888949.1:1141487-1143062 GCF_000151845.1 Pteropus vampyrus
GCGGGTCTGCGGTGACGCTGGAGGGGAGGCCGAGGGACACGTCAGGGGACGCGGGGAGCCACGCTCGTGCGTTCTGCCCCGGCTGTGCGGGGGGGGGGACCCTTGGGCCTTCCTCCCCCACTCGAAGTGACTGCAGGGCCCTTCTGTTCGAAAGTCCGCCCTGGCGATGCCATCGTGCAGATGGTGAAAGCGCCAAAGGGAAAAGAAGGTCCCTTCTGACCGGTTTCCCGCCTTCCCCTGCAACAACAGAGGCCTCGGAAGAAAGGGTGACCCCGAGGGAAAACTTGCTTAGAGTAGCACAAAAATAGGAAAATTTAGGAGGAAGTTTAGCAGCTACACAGAGTTCAGGATTTTGAAAAAGACCCCTCGGCGTTGCCAACGGTCAGTGTTTCTTAAAGGCCTTGTGCTTTTAGACTGCTTGGCACGGCAGGTCGCTGTCCCTTTCCATCCTTCACGAGAGTGGGAGTGGGGGGGACACGCACGCGTAACCGTGCGACGCTAGCACCCAATGAACCTCTTCCTCTCTACAAGACCGGTGTCCCTAGTGCCTGCTCCCACTTACACCTGCGGAACTGCCTGTCGGGTGACAGCAGAAGCCGCGGACGCGCTCACTCCTTGTCCCGTGTCGCAGGCGCAGCACCGGGAGGCCCGCGAGTGTCCCATCTGCCTCACCCCGCTGTCCATGGGCAGCGACGGCCCGGGGGAGCCGCCGGGGCCGGGCGGCGGCCAGCCCTGCCGGGAGACGGTGCTGCTGTCCTGCTCACACACGTTCCACCACGCCTGCCTGCTTGCCCTGGAGGCGTTCTCCTGGGGCGACAGCTCCCCCTTCCACGCCTGTCCCCTCTGCCGCTCTTGCTACCAGAAGAGAGTCCTCGAAAGTTGATTCATGGCCGGGAAGTGTCCTGTCATTCCGGGAGAAGGCCACCGTCCCCCAGACGCACCGTGGCACAGCGCAGCCCGGGTCAGCGCCAATCAGTAACTAGTGGACTTGGCAGTCGCGCAGAGGACACGTTGTAACTATGCTGTCAAAGCGCACAGCCCGGCAGCTTCCTTCCATCTTCATAAAAAGATTTCAAATCCATGAGTCACAGCACGTGAAACAAGCGAGGAGCGGACGGCGACTTCCGGAGGCCCCGCCACGTCCCGCCCCCCAGGCTGCTCGCGGCCCAGCGGGGTCGCTCAGCACAGCCCGTCACCCCCTTCCTTGCGCGGCCATCCGATCAGCGGGCCCTGCCCACGGAGTCCCCACGGGCACCGGCGGGCCTGTCGGGCGGGTCCCAGCGGCCAGCACACACGGCAGTGTCTGACCACATGCCCGATGCCTGAAAACGCTCCTCGAACGCAGCGTCCTGAGGCCCCGCACCGTTCCTAGTCCTGTTCTGTACCGGTCGCTTGCTTTCTGCGTAATAAACCGCCTCGGACTTCAGCACCCCCAACACGCAGACGCGAACGTCAAACTAAAACACCCGGCGGCGTCCGGCTTCAGAGGACGGCCCAGCACGTTCTCGCCACGCAGAGCCAGCCGCCGGCTGTTTCGGCTCACACGTGGGGAGCGCGTGACCGGCTTGGAGCAGG
>NW_011888949.1:1143112-1143422 GCF_000151845.1 Pteropus vampyrus
CGTGTCCTCAGTTCACGGAGATCAGCCACCGCATCCTGTGCTCCTACGACACGGACATAGACGAGCTCTTCGCAGAAATCGACCACTGCCTGGCCGTAAACCGCAGCATTCTGCAGCAGCTGGAGGACAAGTGCGGCCACAAGCTCACGGACGAGGACTGGCAGAGAATCCGGGCGCAGGTAGGCTTCGCTCAGCAACCGGGGGCGGCAAGCCATGCGGGTCTGCGGTGACGCTGGAGGGGAGGCCGAGGGACACGTCAGGGGACGCGGGGAGCCACGCTCGTGCGTTCTGCCCCGGCTGTGCGGGGGGG
>NW_011888949.1:1143472-1144902 GCF_000151845.1 Pteropus vampyrus
AGCACGTTCTCGCCACGCAGAGCCAGCCGCCGGCTGTTTCGGCTCACACGTGGGGAGCGCGTGACCGGCTTGGAGCAGGTCGTCCTGACTGTGCAGGCTCCCTGGGGCCTGACTGCAGAATAAGCGAGGACAGTTGTGGGGCTCGGGCACCCAGCTGCCGTAACAGACGAGGCTCACAAAGAGGCTACACAGCCCGGCGGCGGTGGGTCTGGGGACAGAGGCTCTGCTCTCAGTGGCCTGGGCTCTGGCTCCTTCTGGCTCGTGGCTCGTGGCTCGTGGCTTGGCCTCCCGTGTGCCCCGAGTCCCCAGGGACTGCTCCCATGTGCTGGGGAAGAGCAGGCAGAGGTGTCTGCGGGCCAAGCGTGGGCACACGGGCACAGCTCCTGCAGCCGCAGCTGATGGCAGGCACGGAGACAGTGGACGGGGGGCAGACGCACAGGTGCACACATGTCAAGGGTGCAGGTCAGTCCCCATGTGGTACGGGAAGAAACACACACACAGATTTCTACTTCTACCTCATCCCCGTGAGGTGCTTGGCTGGTGTGCTTTCCTCGTAGGTAGCTGCGCACCCACGGCCCGCTCGGGGCTCATCACCCAGTGTGGACAGCAGAGGGAAGCCGGGGCATGGGCCGTGTCCCCACCCAGAAGGCCCTGGGGCAGACTCGTCCCTCTCCAGCCCCAACAGGCAGCGCAGAGCCATGTCACCGAGGCCTGGGCGGTCTGAGGCCACGCCCCAACCTGGAACCTGGAGGGAGGCCTGGGTCACTTGGTGACAGCGAATGCTCTAAGGGCTTGGCTCCCGGGCGCGGTGGCTAGGTGTCCCTGCCTGCTTCCTGGACCACTTTCTTGAGATTTCCCAGAGCCCGTGAGCTGTCACATGTCCCTCTGGTACACTCCTTTCCTGCTTCGGTGGACAGAGTACATTTCTATTCTTTGCGATCAATCAAGTATTTTACTGACATAGGACTGAGTTGTAGGCGACAGATAAAAAAATTGGGGGTGGGTGGTAGGGAGACCTGGGACTGGTCACCCGGATGAAAACCGAGGCGTGTCAGGGGCGAGGAGCAGGGAGCGGCGGCCGTCAGCGGAAACAGGACATCTGCACTGAAAAGCCTGCTGCAGTGGCATGGCCGCCAGGGGCGTGGGGACACCAAGCTGCCACCGGAGCAGAAAGCAGGGCTTTGGGCGGTTTGAAGATGCCAACACATTCTTCGTTCGGTCAGGTCACAAAAACCACCCATACCTTTCCCCGATCATATGGCAGCCTCATCAGCTCTCGTGAAAGCTGGGTCAGTGACCGAGGAACAGCTGGGGCCGGGACGAGGGCGGGCTGGCTGGAGGGCTCCG
Source organism: Pteropus vampyrus (assembly GCF_000151845.1). Taxonomy (NCBI): domain Eukaryota; kingdom Metazoa; phylum Chordata; class Mammalia; order Chiroptera; family Pteropodidae; genus Pteropus; species Pteropus vampyrus. The sequence continues at coordinate 1,144,820 of NW_011888949.1, forward strand.
AGAGGGAAACTGTGACGCCCTTTAAACCTGCCGTCCTAATCCGCAATCTCTGCAGTTATTCAAAAGCAGCGTTTTTTCTTTCG
>NW_011888949.1:1144952-1148253 GCF_000151845.1 Pteropus vampyrus
GGGTGGTAGGGAGACCTGGGACTGGTCACCCGGATGAAAACCGAGGCGTGTCAGGGGCGAGGAGCAGGGAGCGGCGGCCGTCAGCGGAAACAGGACATCTGCACTGAAAAGCCTGCTGCAGTGGCATGGCCGCCAGGGGCGTGGGGACACCAAGCTGCCACCGGAGCAGAAAGCAGGGCTTTGGGCGGTTTGAAGATGCCAACACATTCTTCGTTCGGTCAGGTCACAAAAACCACCCATACCTTTCCCCGATCATATGGCAGCCTCATCAGCTCTCGTGAAAGCTGGGTCAGTGACCGAGGAACAGCTGGGGCCGGGACGAGGGCGGGCTGGCTGGAGGGCTCCGAGAGGGAAACTGTGACGCCCTTTAAACCTGCCGTCCTAATCCGCAATCTCTGCAGTTATTCAAAAGCAGCGTTTTTTCTTTCGCGGGCAGCTCGGGGCTTTGTTACTGTTGCGATGAGCGAATCCCAGCCTCGTTCCGTCTGCGGGAGAGTGGCCGCGACCTCCATTCGCGGACGCGGTTGGGCATGTGCGGCGGGCTCCGCGGGGACACGTTCCCCGAGCCCGGTGAATCTGGTTTCTGGCACCTGCCACCAGCGGTGTGAGGAATGCGGGACAGCAGCCTCAGGCGAAGCGAAGGGAGGAAGGGGGGAGGATGGCGTCACACCGGCTCTCCGGGGACCCGGGGGAGGATGGCGTCACACTGGCTTTCCGGGGACCCGTGGGGGGCTGGGGGAGGCTGGGCATACAGGAGCAGCGCGCGCCCCCGGGCTGGCTGCGGGAGGCCACCCCCACTGCCGCCCCCTCCGAGGCCACCGCGCCAGGGGGCAGGGCCAGGCCCACGCAGGGGGCGCACTGCACACGCCGCGCCTGCTGCCACCCCGACCTCCCCTCTCCCCACCCAGACCGTTTCCCACGGAGGCGACGTTCAAGCACTGGGCCATTCTGCGATGAACGACTCGCTACCATGTGTTTGAAAATTCTGAACCAGCCGATAGGTGTCATTACGAAATCAAAACCCCAAAACCAGAACGAGGCGAGGCTGGACTGGCAATGCGACGCGCTCACAGCCACTGTCACACTAGCCGCGACCTGGGGCAGACGCCTCTGGCGGCAGAGCGGAGGTGGCTCCACTCCCAGCCGGTCTGACCGTGCAGACGGGACAGCGCCCGTGCCCCGCCCCTGCTCCCATCTGCTGGGACACCACAGGAAGGACGCAAACCAGCCACTGGTCAGATCCATGTCACCCCCCAGGCCCGCCGCTCAGCCGACACGGGGAAGCCATGGGTGAGCCAGGAGGCCGCTGAAGGGGAGCTGCGGGCCCCCCCTAACTGCCTGGTTCTGGGGCAATGTCTACACGCTGGCCATGTTTTTCAAATTAAAGTTCATTATCCATTAATAGATCAGGAGACAACTTAGTGGTTTGTGTCTAGAAATTAAAAAAAAAAAAAAAACGGAACAGAAAATGCCAGCATACATCACACATAGTAGGCAGTTAAATTTTTCTTTATATGTACAGGAGTGTGTGTGTGTGTGCGTGCGTGCGTGCGTGTGTACAGACTTACAACGTAAAATGTACTTCTGCCTGTGGTCAAACCCTTGACAGGCACTGGTGTAAATAAAGGCTTCTGTCTGCTGGTGAATCAACCAGATGCAAAAGTCAGCTACGCCTCCGAGAACTCCGGGTTAGACTGCCGAGGACAGTTCGACGTGGCTCAGTCCTTCAGGGAAGAGATCAATCAAGTGAATCAAAATAACTCAAATAACACACATGATTTCAGTTACTGCTGCCACATTTCAGGTTGCAAGAAACTGATCTACCAATAACTAACTCCATATCAAAAAAGAGAAAATACCTACTTCTTCCTTAATTCAACCTTCTTCCAGAATTATTGCCCTTTGTAAAACTGAAACGGAATATATATGTACCCTTAAGTTTTAGACGTGATGGTATTAAAGATTTTTTTAAAAAACACATTCGAGTGCTTGTAAATCAAAACACGAACTCACTTTTGTAAAACTTTATTTTGCAAACTGATGACATATGCCAGGGACCAAGATCTCACATGCTCCCCTGTAAAACTTCAATTTCTAAGACATTTTAAAAATCACACTGAAAATGTCTCATTGTAAGTAACAAACAAGACCGACAATTTGTAAACAAAATGCTGTAAACAAAAATAATTTGCCAGTGCATCCAAATGTTTTTAAAGAAACATCATGTAGATATTTTAAGTTTAAAAAGTCAGCACTTCACGTGTGCTATTTTAATAAGAATCCTGCCTTTATACATTAAATATGTGCTAACTACAGAGAAAGCCACCCAGGGCTCTCGAGCGACGTGCTGCTGGCAGACAGGGGCACCGAGGCTGCGGGGCGGGCGGCCATGGTCCGGCAAGTCCCGCGGAGCCACCGCTGACCAGGCGCGCAGCCTGTAACCACCCAGCAGCCAGTGGGCACAGCGCACCCCCCTCGGCCACGTGCCAGCCTTCGGTGGCTCTGAAGGAGCCCACGTCACTGTAAAATGTCCGCGTGAAGTCTCATGTTTCCGGCAGGTCTAATTTATACAGAATGTACACAAAGTTAAGTAAATAATCTAAGAAATACCTTGGAAAATCAGTAAAAATCATTATAAATGTTATACTCTGTGAATTTTACCATTTTAAAATAATTTATTTAAATGTTGCAGAACCAGTGAAAGACAGGAGTTGGCTCAGGCCCCCGAGGAACTCTGTGACGACGGGGCCGGTGCCTTCATGGTGGACGGGAAGGGGGGGGACACAGCCTCAGCGCCTGCACTCAGCTGACTCAGGCACGGCACCTGCCCTCCACCAGCCAGGTGGCGCGAGGGACCCTCGAGTGCCATTTACAGGTGTCCGCAGACACACCTGCATGTGGGGCGAGTCCCTCGCTCAAGACGAAGATCCCTGTGTATGTGACCCGGACATACAAGCCGTCTGCGGAGCCTCGAGGGGATGTAACTATGTGGGAGACCGAGTGTGGAACAACCTGTATCTGTGTCCACTGAGACCCAGGTTCAAACCGTCCCTCCACGTGATGTGTGTCCTGTTTCAGCAAAGATGCATCCAACAAGCCTTCGGAGCTGGGAGCACACGTCCCTGCTCCTGGGCCACATCTGCCTGAAGTCCTCAGGTAGGAAGACGCTTTCGATAAGCAAAGAGTTGACACAGACATTGGGAAGCTTAATATTTTACTCAAGTTTTCAGACGTCTTACGAACACCCAGCAGCTCTTCCTCTGGACATGCCCTGAAGTCGGGGGTCACTTAAAAGTGATGT
>NW_011888949.1:1149144-1152139 GCF_000151845.1 Pteropus vampyrus
AAAACTAGGTGCACGCACGGCCTGCGCGGCAGAAGCGACGTTACAGTATCTGAGCGCTGGCTCCTGTGCTGCAAGAGGTGGCACGCGTCACACCACGAGCCAGGACCACGGCCACAGGGCACTCGTGCCGCAGCCCAGAGCAGCGGTCCCGGTGGCGCCCCAGTGAGGCTCGGGGTCGGAAGCTGTATCGTCCTTTGAGTCAAGGCCCCATCGGCATCGCCCTGGAATGGCAGGCAGCCCGCGCGTCTGTGCTCTCTGTGAGGAAGTGAACACTGCCACCTGTACATGGCAGCCGGACCCCCCGGCAGTGACGCGGGCGGGCCTCGCCCCCGCACCAAGGGCGTCGTGCCCGTGGGCGTCAACGTCGGGCGCGGAAGAGCCTGCGGGTGGCGGGAAACTGCAGGGGCCGTCCCAAAGGAAAAGGGCCTGCGACAGCCGCGGTCTCGGGAGGTCAGGAGGACAGTGACCCCTGCGGGCCGGGCCCGAACTGTGAACCTGGCCGAGCGCCGTCCTGCCTGCGACGCCGAGCTGGGGCCCGGCCCCCCGCGGCGGAGCGCGGCTGCCTCACAGGGCTTTCTGGTGGCCGTTCGCAGAAGGCTTGCTCGTTTCTGCGTCCCTTGAAGTATTTGATAAGTGGAGTTTGTGAAGCCCTGCAGAAAAATTGAGAAAATGGTGAGAAACGGTGTGCGGCAGGGTGGCTGGGCCAGGGGCTGGCGGGAGACTGCGAGGCGGCACGCGAAGTGTCGCTGCGGAAACCGAGGCGGGCGCGGCCCTGCCAGGGAGAGCCTCTCCCCCCGCCCCCGTGGGCGCCCCTGAACTGGAGACAGCTGCCCAGCCGCAAGTCAGGCCTTCTGCTCCGTCCAGTGTGGCCCTGGGGGCCACCGCGTCGTCACACCCCGCAGGACCAGCTGGGGCTTCCGGTGAGAGGCGCGCAGCCCCTCCCCCCCTCCTCCTGCACCCCAAAGGCGGTGACAGCCTCCTGCAGGCGCAGTCCCACCCCACAGTGCGCCTCCCAGGGGCCCGACCTCAAACGCAACGATCCCACTCACGGCCCCGCACCCAGGAAACCGTGTGGGGACGAGATGTTAATCACGTAGTGAGAAGGAAAAGCGATGGAAAACGTCGTCAGAAAAGAAAGAGAAAGAAATGGCAAAAGAACAAGTTGAACGTAAGTATTTCGCTACTCAGAGTTCGGAGAACAAAAACGTCACCACCTAAGTGCCATCGACCGCCCTCGGCACCACACGGCGCTACTTATGCAACGCAGAGAACACACGGAACGCACGGCGCCCTCGCAGGGAGAGACCGAAGCTCCTGTGACGATAAAGCTCCAAGCACCTCAGTGCGATGAGGGACAAAGACGTTCGAGAGCACGTACGCAGCTCACCTACAGGACAGATCACGAGGAAACAACTTTTAACAGCTTCAGACCTTCGTGATAGCTTAAAAATATACTTGGAGAAACTTATTTTTCCCCTAAAATTCCATATGGTTACATGCCTGACAGTTACGCAACTTTACGTCACTCTTAAACCAACGTAGCACTCCCGACAAAACTTTCCGTCACCCGCGGATCTTGATGCGAGCAGAGGTAAAATCGAGCCTGTCCATGATGAACAGGAAGGGAAAAGAAATGAATCCAACACAACAAGCAGCTCTGGTCCCAGGAACGGCGAGCCACTGAGTGACAGCTACGGGGCACGGGGACGTGCTCAGAAACGGGGCCGGCTCTGCAGGGAGCTGGGGGGAGGAGGCGAGGCCATCAGGCCCCAGGTGGCACGAAGCCCGCAGGGCCATTTCAACGTGTCGCTCCTGGAGCCCGGGGGCAGCGCAGGCTACGATTCTGAGAGGACACAACGTCTGTCTGCTGCAGAAACAGCCACCTCCGCCACCCTCCCGAGCTACGCTGAGTGTGCGTGGTGGGCCAGAGGCCTGTGACACAGACACTGCAACCGTCGACAGCACAGCAGCCGAGGGAGGACACCTACAGAGAGACGAGCTGGTCCAGCTCCATCGCCCTCACGACCCCTGGTGCCACCCTAGCTAAGTCCCAGGCCAGGCACACGCAGCATGCACTTAGTGGGGTCCCTAGCTGTGCAGGAGGCGGCGCCTCCTTAGTGCCCCAAGGCATTACAGGAAACGTGTGGGCGAGAGCAGGACCTGCCACATGGTTGCACACAGCTTGGTCACCTCACGGCCTCTCACGGCTCGAGTGCAGACGGTGCGGGGCCCCCGGCACCCGGGGTGCGTCCACGCCCGGCGGAGGCCCGGGGAGGCCAGAACACCTGCAGGTCACTGCAGCGGCTCATTCCGGTGCGGGGACGCGTCTGGGACCGTGGCTAACGCCCCGCTAATGTTACAACGGGCTTAAGATCGAAGCTCCCATGCCAGGCCTCCGGCTGAGAGGAGCGTCTGATGCCCCTTCCCCGCCGATGTCCGTGGGGCCAGCCGCACAAACCCTGGCACTCGGACCCGGGACGTCTCCCTCTCACACCAGTTTGTCCTCGGCCGCCCCTCGCAGGGCGACTAGAAAGCAAACTGCATCCAGACACACACCTGAACCCGTCCCCCACCACGAGCATCCGTGCCGCCCCCGCGGCAGCCAAAAGCCAAACGGGGCCCGGAACACTGACGCTCGGAGGACGTCGTTCGGGCACGTGAGCCACGGTGAGGATTTTCTACGACAATTGCGGCCTTTCCCTGCTTTTATAACAGAACCGCAGAGTCCAACCCGGGGGGTCCCAGCGCGACAGTCACACCGCCCCGTCCTCCTAAAACAAAGGCCGAAACGCGCAAACGCACTGCGGCTCACACTGAAACCCTTTCCGTCCGTTCAGCCAAACTTGAGCGTCCCTAACGCTGTCACAAAGGCGTGGAGCACACGAGCACCGCCGCTCCCGTCGCATTTAACCTGAACCGCTACTTAGCTCACCGGAGAGAATCATGGGTCAGCCCGATGCCTGTAAAATCCAAGCCTCAAAAAGTCCGTGACTAA
>NW_011888949.1:1154314-1172625 GCF_000151845.1 Pteropus vampyrus
AAGACTCCTGTGCGAATCTGGCGGCGGCCATGGTCTTTCCGCGAGAAAAGACACACAGGCTCACGCGCCGAGTTTCGTGTGCGGTGGCTCCCACTGACAGAGGGACTGAGCGATCACAGAGCAACGATCCTTGCCCAGAAGCTCCGTGAGTCTTATCTGGTCTAAAAAAAGTTTTGATAATACGCCACCATTAGCGAAGACAAAATAGGGGCACCTAGACCCGATTACGTGTACGTAAGAGTTGATAAACTATATATGTACTATTCCCTGACGTACACATCATACACAGACGAAGCAGACATTTTACATAAAGATACACGCGAGTCCTCACAGCTTCTCCCACAGCCCAGTGACTGGCTTGTGAGTTCGTGGGGCACAAACAGCGGTCTGCGCTACATGGTAATTCCGCCGCCACCCCAATCGTGGGCCGCGTGCCGAGCGGGGGCCACACCACAGCACACGAGTGCAGTTGGGACAGAATGCGTCGGCACGGTACGAACGGAAGGTCCACGGTGAGCGACAGGAAAGGGCTGTCACTAGCACTGCTCGGTGGACTCGACGGCAGGTGAAAAGCGCCATCCCCCGTGGACGCTCAGGTCCCCGGGGCATCTCGGGCCAACCTCACCGGCAGACACCCAGGAGCCTCCTGCCGCGGCCACACAAAACACTAGATTAGAGGGACTCACTGTCGCTTCAAATTTAATATTTAAAAAAAGTCTAACTAGTATTGACTGAAAGGCTACTCTGGACAACACGCACGGCTCTTCGGTTCTGAAAATCTCTAAGACTAGACGTCAAGAAACCGTCAACTATCACTTCTCTAACCTTCTGAGAGGTTTTCATCACAGCAATAATGAACTTGTAAAATATACTTTTTTATTAACTTAAGAAAGAAGTAACAATACTTAAAGTTTAACTTAAAAGCACTTGCTAGACAAATGTATAATACTTCGAAATCTGTATTTCTGGAGAAAGGTGTAAGAGAGTTTCGAGTGATATTTAAAATAGTACTAACTACAAGAAAATTCGGTTATCAAAGGTTGTTATTTAACTCTCCCAGTCAAATACTAAAATGCTTATTCCCATTTACAAGTGCATTTCTTTAACAGATAAGTAAAACACAGGCCAGGTTAGAAGCTTAGTCAGTCGAGCAGTGGGTAAGCATAAGGCCGCACGATGGGGATCACCCGTCAGTGAGACACTCATGCCAAAATGCACAGCAACTCCCCCCGACTAGGATGCAACCGAAAATGTTTCATGTGTAATTCTTCGAATAAAGATCTTTTTCTATTCATACCTTAGAAAAGAACTAAGGTACAGAGCAAACCCTCATCTCGAGAAAGCGCTGGGTACTCCGCCCGCTGGCCCACCCGAGTCATCTTTGACTTTCAGCGTGCGCACTCATATCCCTAACGAGCAGGAGGCTGAGACAGAGTGTACGGCGCTTGACACACTACAAGGACCGATAAGCGGTGTGTACCGGCATGTCACACCAAAGGCTGACAGGGATGCCCATGGCTTTACGGTAAGATCGCCAAAAAGAGCACGTACATCTCGTTAAAAAAAACAACTTTAGAAATTAAGTTAGAAATTCATTTAGAAATTAATGAAACATTGGGATTAACACATTTTCCCCCCTCTGGCCCTTCGCAATGGTTTAAATTATTATCTTGACTAGTTTTTCAAATTCCTTATTCTAAAGCAGACTTTTGAAATAAATCTGCCCAAGATAGTGTCAAAAACCAAATGTGACTCAAAGAGTACGAAATAGTATAACATAAAACAATTTTTAAACATCATTAATTTCGGGATTAATGTAAACAGGCTCAATGTCAACCATTTTATTCATTCAAAAAAAAAAGGCATTCTAAAACTAAAGAGAGGGTCCACTTTTGGGGTAGAATGAAAGACGAGGCTGTTAAAGCAAAGACTTTAACTTTTGCAAGTAGATTTTCATTGTTACATCCATTAAAAATATGTTAATTAACTTCAGGTTCCAGCCAAGAGGGAGTAAAGGACCAGACTCTCCCTCATTCCTGAAGTTTGGGGGGGTCAAAGTTATTCACAAATTTTCTGACTGTGGGGGGGTCGGTACCCCTCACTCCCCCGTTCTTCAAGGGTCAACTGTCTATCAGATGCTAGAGGAAAGACTGAACTTAAGAAGAGATATGAAAGATATAAAACAGACCCAAGTGACCTTCTACAGTGACCTTCTACAATATAAGATATAAAGCACACATCAGATGGGATTAACGACAGATTAGACTTTGCGAATGAGGAGATTAGTAAACTCGAAGATATATCGATAGAAGCTATTCAAAATGAAATGCAGAAGGCAACACAAGACAGAAAAGGAACCGACCACCAGTGAACTGCGAATCAATTTCAAATTGCTACTGTGTTTGTGGCGAGAGTTACTAAAGGAGAGGACATGTGAACGGGAAAAAAAAAAACGTATTTAAAGAAATAAGGGCTGAACGTCTTCCAAATGTGATGAGAACTATAAACCTACAGATCAAAGAAGCCCCATGACCTCGATGAACAAGATTCTAAAGAAAACTATACCAAGGTACATCATGATCAAACTGCTTAAAATCAATAATAATAAAAAAACTTATACGCATGTTTACAAGATCACATAAAAAATAACATAGACGACGATCACAGAAGATTTCTTGTCAAAAACTATGCAAATAAGACAGTTAACTAATCTTGCAAATACTGAAGAAAAATAAGTCGATCTAAAATTCTATACCCAGTGAAAATATCTTTAACAAACGAAGGCACATACAGAAAGCTGAAAGCCTCCACCCCTCGCGGACCTGCATCACAAGGACTGTTAAAGAAAGTCTTCCCGGCAGAAGGAAAACGGCCTCAGGAGGAAACCTGGATCCACACAGAGAAGTGAACAGCAACAGAAATGATTACTGTGTGGGCAAACAAGGAAAGACTTTTTGGTGTAAAGCCTCTTGAAAAGATCACCATTTACAATAAACACCACGTGTTATGGGGTTTATAACATGTACGACGTACGATGACGACAGCGCACGGGCCGGCAGGGGACACAGAGGCACGGTCCCTCCCGAGCAGCGTGTGTTCGGACTGCGCGGGTCCCACTAAGACATAGATTTTTTTCAATGAGCATCTTTCCTATTTTCTTCCTGCAGTTGTAAGGCAACCGTATGCATCGATCTATGCCATTTTCTAGGGGGACTTGAGCATCTGCTGATTTCGGTATCCACGTGGGGTCCTGCATTATCCCCACTGAGGGACGCTAAGTTTTGGAGGAGTCAGAAACTATACACAGGTTTGTGACCATGCAGCAGTTCAGCGTCCCTAACCCCTGCTGTTCAAGGACCAACTACGTACTGTTGCAAGGTGCTTTAATAGCACCTGAAAGTAGACTGCGATGAGTTAAAAAAATGTACTGTAAACCCTGAAACAACTATTCGAACAGGCCAAGAAAAAAGGTAAAGCAGAATCACTATTTTCTAATGCAATTTATCTAGAAAAATGCGGCCAAAAAGGAAAAATGGAACAAAGAAGAGGCAGGTCAAATAGAAAAGAAACAGCAATATGGTAGATTTTTAAAAATCATATCAATCATTATAGTCAATGTAAATCGTCTACACATCCAAATTCAAAGACGAAAATTGAAAGAATGGATAAAAAAGCAAGACCCAACTCTAGAATATCTACAAAAAAACAATTATTTAAATATAAAGACACAAACAGGTTGAAAGTATAAGAATAAAAAAAATATACTATGTTAACCCTAATCAAAAAAGCTAAAATGGCTATATTACTGTTACACAAAGTAGCTGCCAGAGCAGAGGATATTACCAGGCACGAAGAATGTCACCATCATTATCATAATTATAAAGGGGTCAATTCATCGAGAAGACATAACAATCCTAAATAGCTACATATTTATTACCAGTGCTTCAAAAGACATGAAGCAAAAATTGATAGAATTACAGGACAAAAATAAACAAATCCATAATTACAGTAGACTTCAAAACCCTTCTCCCAATAATCGATAAAACAAGTAGGTAGAAAATCAGTAAAAATACAGAGAACTTGAGTCACATTATCAACCAAACTGACCTGATATTTATAGAACATTCTACCCCATGAGTAGCAGAATACATCTTCTTTTCAAGTGCACGCAGGACGTATATAAAGATACACCATATTTTAGGCTATTCGGCAAGTCTCAATAAATTCAAAATGATTCAGATCCTACAAAGTATATTTCCACACCACAATGGTGTTAAATTAGAAATCAATAACAGATCTCTCTGGAACATCCCTAAATATTTGGAATTAAATAACGTACTGCTAAATAGTCCAAGGTCAAAGAAGAAATAACAAGGTAAGTAAAAAGCATTCTGAACTGAATGAAAATGAAAACATTTTATATTAAAATTCAGGAGATGCAGCCAAAGCAGTACTTAGAGGGAAATTTATAGTGCTAAGGGTCAATATTAGAAAAGAGATCTCAAATCAGGGAACTTAATTTCGATTTTAAGAAAGCAGGAAAATCAGAGGAAATTAACCTCAAAGTAAGCGGAAGAAAGTAAATAATAAAGAGCAAATCAATGAAATAGGAAATATAAAAAGAATAGAGAAAAATATATGAAACCTAAAACTGGTCCTTTGAGAAGATCAATAAAAATCGGTAAACCTCAGGCCACATGCTCGGAAAATAAGAGACACAAACAGTCGATATTAGCTACGAGAGAGGCGCACTACGCTGAACCGCGCTGAAACACCTACTTACATTAAAACGGTCACGAGGGAAATTTAAGCCGATAAACTTGACGATACAGATGAAATACACAAGTTCTTTAAAAGACACTAACGAAGTTCACTCAAGAAGAAACAGGTAAGCTGAGTCGTCCTCTATTTACAAAAGAAATTAAATTTGTTGCTCAAACGGTTCTACAAAGTGAATCCCAGGCCTCGATGGCTTCACTGATGACCTCCACCGAACATTAAAGGGAGAAAATCGATTCTTTGAAAACTCACTGTCTCAGCCCGGTAGGGCTGCGGTAACAGAGTATCATGGGCTGGTGGCTTAGAAACAGCACAGTGATTTCTCACCGTTCTAGGGGCTGGAAGTCCAAGATCAAGGCTCTGGGAGATCTGGTGTCTGGTGAGCCTTCGCTTCCTGGTTCATAGATGGTGGTCGTTACATTGTAACCACACAAGTCACAAAGGGCGAGGGTGCTCCCGGGGACCTCTTTCTTAAGAGCACAAATCCCACCATGGGGGCTCACCCCCCCCCCATGGCCCAGTCACCTCCCAAAGACCCCAAGTTCTGACACCATCACACTGGGGATTAGGTTTCAACATATGACTCTGGGGGGGACGCAAACATTTAGTCTATAAAAGTCACCCAGAAAACTGAAGAGGAGGAAATACTTCTGGATACTGTCAATGAAGGTAGCATTACCCCCAAATCAAAACCAGAAAAAAGGTTTAACAAGGAAAGAGAACCGCAGATCAACACAGTCACAGATACAGATGTAAAACTCCTGAGCTAAATTTCATCGAATTGGACCTAACGATATGAAAAAAAAAAAAGGGTCCTACGTCATGGCCAAGCGGGGTTCACCCCAGGAATGCAAGATTGGTTGAACATTCAAGAACGACTCAGTGTAATTCCGCACATTAACAGAACGAAAAGGAATGGCCACTTGATTACGTCAATACATGCAGAGAAAGCATTTAACGAAATCCAACATCCATTCTTGATTTTTAAAAAAGATTCCAGCAAAGTAGGAAAAGAAGGAAATTTCCTCAACGTGGTACAAGGCATCTCCCAGGGCAAACGAAAACCACGGCTAACATCAGTTGACGGTGAAAATCGGCCCTTTCCCACGGTGGCGAGAGCAGCCCAGGACGTCTGGTCTCGCCACCGCTGCTGGCCGCTGTCCGGGAGGGGCCAGGCGACCTGCTCAGGGGCCTCGGAGCCGACTGCGTGCAGGCGCCCCACTCACGCTCTCGGCCAGGTTAGGGGTCTTGCGTCTCAGTGCCAATCGGACCCTTCCTATAGTTTGCTATCTAGTTTTAATTATAACATTTTAATTGTTAACATTTTTTAATTACATCTTAAGGCTTCCAGATAAATGATCCTAACTGGAATTATTTTCATGTGAAAAATATTTTATAACAAACTAAAATTCAAGGTATCTGAATGTCTGCCAACAAATAGCAAAGTTGTGCAGACAATGTGGCTGTGACACCTTCTCAGACGAGGCTGAGCCCTGCAGCAGCAGTGTCAGGACGTTTAGGGGATGAGCAGCAGTTAACTCTCTAAACTCTCAGACGTTTGACTCAGAATACTTTTGCCTTAGTAAAAATCCGAACGAGGTATACGTATTGTTCAGACATGAAAACATTAGTAATCGATCACAAGTTAATTAGCACCACTCAGTTATTACTTTCTGCCAAATAACTGGACATTATTAAAGCATATACAAATTTTTGTTGTTGTTGAAAATTTTCAGTACGGAATTATTTCTGCATCGAAGTCATAATTAGGGATAGATATTCACACTTGTCATTTCGAACCATCGTCTCCTTTTGTTTCACACCGAGAACCGGAGGGAGAAAGCCCAGGGTAAAGATGAGCAGTATATTTACGAAACCCCAAAGAAAAACCTCTCCAGAGAGAACAGCATTTTAAACAGGGTCCCTTCATCAAGGAACAAAAGAGAATAATCTGCTTTATCGCCTTCAAAGATGACCAAGATGGGAAATATGCGAATATACTAAAAATAGATTCACACTGATTGAGAGGGTGTTTTCGTTTTCACATCATAAGCACACTGTTCTGTTAAAAATTCTGCATTTGGGCCTTGCACAACTTACAAGTCAGGGAAAGAACTTCGGGATGAAAAATAACTAAGAATGATTTTTAAATAAAAATTAGTAAAAGCATTACAAAATCCGTCAGTTACATTCGAGAAAAATTTTTCTGGTTAAAAGAGATTTCAAATAAAGAACACAACGAATGTCAATCTCTCGGCTGTTTTTGATCGGCGTGTGAAACAGCGCCCGGCAGCTGGACAAAACCCGTTCCTACAAAATGCACTGCTAACGTTCAAATACGTCATGATGGAAGAGTCTGGGCATGTCCGTCATTTACTAGGCTTGATCCTGTTCTATTTTCACCTTGCTTGTTTACCATCTCTTCTAAGCACCTCCAGGGTCTATTCAACCAAACAGGAACTTGTTTACTAAAAATATAGATATCGAATCCCCCCAAAATGTTGGATTCTTCAAAACTGAAGTCTAAACAGGCGGCGAGACAGTGCTTGGGAACTCGTCCACGGCCACGGCATTGCCTTTAAAGGGCTTTGAAGAGTCTGAACAAAAACCGTGAGCGCAGATCCTTTGTGTTTCCTTTAAATACCAAAACTATCACCTATGTTAATTATATTTGATTAAAAATACATGGTCAAACTTTCTCTCACCAACCTTGGTGGCAAAATCGACTTACTGGTCATTTTTCCCTTAGTACAAGTAGTGCTGATTTTTCAATTAGTACAAAATTTTCCATATTCAGATAGAAGAAGCTAGTCCCCAGGGATTCTTTAATGAGCGTGTCACGTCACACCAGGCATTTCAGTCTACAGCTGTAGTTTGTGCCTATCATGCAGGCACAATAGCAGTTGGTGAATTTCAAAAAAAAAACAAAAACAAACAAAAAAAACACCCTCATGAACACCAAGTTAATTATTTTATACAGGATTCCACATATTTTCAGTTTACAAGTAAAGTTGTAATCATCACTGAAAAATCACCAACCGGAGGAAAGCTGCAGGCACACAGGGAAGCTATGATTGTCCTGCGACTGCACTTCTCATTTGGCTGTAAGTGACGGGACGCTGCTGGCCGAATTCCCAGGGGCAAATGAGCACCCGAAGGTCAGGGTGCCCTCGTGAGAGGCAACGGAAAAGTGAAAGATTCCACAGCCTGGAATTCGCTTGGTAAACACACCCTCTATTCTCGTCTTACAAGCTCTGCAGCCAGTAAATCAAAATCCCGTTATACAGTAGGATGATATTCGTGACAATTCTCTATATTTCATCTTCTTAAAATCAAAGACTCGATTCTAAAGGGTTAATCGAGGAATTACAAAGTAACTCTCTAGTTTGCATTTCCCATAATACTAAAATAAAGCTTTTTCTTTGAGTCTAGAAATTTGCTTTTTTAACACCGTGAAAAGCCTCTATGAATCTGTTTAGCGTACTTATTTCTTTTCATCTATTCAGGGCCACTGGGCAGAACGTGTAATGCAGTGCGTGTGGATGTTCTGCAAAGCGCCACATGACTCACTGTCCCCTAATGCACTCCATTAATCCTGTTTGGACAGCTGGGTCCAGGCATTTGTTAGCCTCATTTTAATTGTTCCATCTTTCTTTTTCTTCTTTTTATTTATCTCTATGGCAAACTACTCAGGAATTTAATTTGTTGATCTTCAAAAAGCAAATTTTGCCATTAATTTGTTTTCTTTGTATTAAAACTATACACAGCCTGTGATTTTCTTCCACAAAATCAGCATGCGTTACTGTTAACAATTAATCTTAAATAACAGAGACAGTAGATGAGTTTCATAAATGACAAAATCGCAGGGTGGCTGTAATATCGCAGAAATTATTTGTTGGACTGCCATAATACATACGATAACATTTCCCCACAAATCAAGCTACTAAAGTGCCTATTTTTGGTATTTTCAAGATTAGCCCAACGTAAGCAGATGTCAAAACACTAACAGGTCCTATAAGGCAAACGCAAAAGGAATAAGAAAGCGACGCGCTTTGTGTTCGTCTGAGGAAGGGCGGCCCCTTGACACCTATACTTCGATTTCGCTTTGTGTTAAATCATGGGGCTCCTCCCACCGTCGGAAAGGTGAGTATAAAGCGCACGCTGTCTTGGCACAGCCGGGTCCCTAACGGCCACGAGTCCTGAATAAATAACGGAGGCAACATAAGAACCAAACGAAAGCAACTCAGAGCTACTGGTAATTCCTGTTCTAAGCAAGGTGCTGGGCTTGAGCGATGGGATTTTTCTAATCATCTGTGGACACTCTGAAGTCAAAACCTACGTCTAGAAAACGGAACAGAACTGTCTGTGAGAACGTTGAGCCGGGAACTGGGCGTGCGGCGCAGCGGTGCTTCGTGGGGGCCGAGAAGGCCAGATGAGGAGTCACTCAACTGGCCCCACGACACAGGAAAACCGCTTTGCTTTTAAAAGAAGAGCAAAATTCTCTGTAAACTAAAACACTGAGAAACCTTCGTGAACGGCTGCAAGGGCGCGCACCCAGCCACGGAAAGGGAAGGACCAGAAAACACGTGCAGGGGCCGGGACCCGAGCGCGGACGCCCCTCGCCTACCCAGTGTCCTGGACATCACCGGCAGCGCGGAGCTCAGGACCAGGATGGACACGCAGTTGCCGATGATCTGTGGGGAGAGAGCAGAAGGCGCTGGGCAGCCACGCGGCAGGGCAGCGGCACGCGCGCGTCGCCCTCCGGGGGTGGCCGTGCACTCCGGCTACCCGCAAACAGGCAGGGTCACGGCTGGGAGTGCCTGGCCCCAGTCCAGAGCGGTGGCACCTGAACCACGTTACATCCCAGACAGACAGCCATTTTACGTGGGTGACTGAGTGGCCAGTCGCAAAACAGCTTGCCTGGGAGTCAAAAAGAATCGACACGTTCAGTAATTCTGACTGTATTTTTAAAGCTAACTACTGCTCGAAAGATATAAATTAGATCTACGTCTAATATGTTTAACTATTATAAGATCTACTACCAAAAAGCTAGAAACCCGCAACACCTAAATCCTAGTCGTCCATTTTCAATGCGCCCTGTGCTTACTCCTTCATAAAAATAAGAGGGGCCGAGAACAGATTAATACTTATGATCGCTCAACCCACGTGCTAAGTCTCTCAAAAAGTCACAGCATTTTAGATAGATGGATAAACATATAAAATAACTTCTCTCTTTGAAAACAGGATGACGATAGCGAAAATCTAATAAAAAGGAAAGAAGCCAACGCTCTCATTAGTTATTCTTCACTGTCAGCCTGTGGGAATACTTCACAAAGCGGCAGTCACTACACAAGATAACAGCCTTTGTCACTCCAAAGCCAAGGACATATTGTAGAAAGTCAAATCAGCCTCGGACTACAAAATGTTTCTGAATAGAACTCTTCCGTCTTGCTTTAATTATTCGAATTTGAAAAACTTTGTCTCTACTACTTGTAGCAACTAAGTTCTTCAGATTTCAAACAAGCTCCCTGAAGTGCAGTTAGCACAGTCCGAGTTACTCATTAGCAATGCGTTTCCTTCAGAGGAAAAAGGGCCCTTTCAGCAGCCCCTGCAGCTAACAAGCTCCCGTCCCGGGCATTTACAAGTGAATGGACGGCGTCCAAATTAAACAGGGCGCATCCCTTTCCCATTGGTTCGGCGTTTTGAAAATCTTCCAGTTTGTGTTTACGCGACTCACAAACAAGTACTTATCGCCACAGATGAACGTTCAGGGCGATGACTAAAGGAAACAGTCAGGAGTTTGTCTTGGAGGCAAAAGGGAGGCGAAGTTGCCGGAGACGTCCCTTACCTTTGTCATAGTCGTGTCATCCTTCTTGGGAATAAAGTCTCCAAAAAATCGGAGGCTATAGAAACCGACGACAGAGGACACCATGAGATAGCTGTGAGAATCAAGGAAAAGACTCTCCAAAGAATGTCAGTTCCATTAAGTCCCCAGGAGTCTCCCAAAGTCTTCGGGCCCAAAGGAAATGCAAAACCAAACCAAAGGCCACTTGGAGTGCCTGAGGAAGAATGACTTGTTTTTTCTTCTAGGCAAGTGTCTTAGTAAATTGCCACTGTCCCAGAAAACGAGACAGAAAACTTGTTAACAGACAGAACGGCCCGCTGAAGAAAGGATACAAAATCAAAATGATTTCAAGTGCGGCTCCCACAAATCCAAAGGCAGAAAGAGAAGCATTTCCGATGCCCGGCCCCTGCGGGGGAAAAACACTTCTCAGAATTCAGCGACACTATTATATTGGGCTTCCCTAAAACCGGTGTTTCATAAATACAAGAGAGTTGAAATTAGGGATGTTTAATACCTTAGAATAACATCTAGACTTTCAAAGGACAATAAAATGTGACATTACTGAGTTCATCAACTAATTCAACCGCGTTAACAACTTGTAAAAGCTCAAAACATTTCTGATTTATCTCAAATTTAAGTTACTTATCGAGAGGATATGATTACGCTGTGAAACCCTGAATACTCTTGGAAGAAATTTTTTTAAAAAATCATAGTACAATAGGAATAACATATAATTATCTGAACCCTGAGGCAACATATAAAAATTCTACAATTAAAGTATGTCAAAAGCAAGCTAAGCACAGAAGGAAAATGAATATGCGTATCCTCTTTCTACCCACAAAAGTTTCCTTTCCCCAAATCTTCCTCTTTAAAAGATATAACTTTTGGAACCCGGATTTTTAAAATGTAATGCTATAAATTTTTTCCTAAACATATCTGTTCTCAAAACCTACCTTTATCTAGGACTTAAACAAACAAATAAACAAATAGAAAAGGTAATATTAATGAAACCAGACAGGCAAAACATTATTTCTTATTGAAGTAGGAACGGCATTTTCAAAGCTTACTAATTAAGGGAACTATCTGAATATGAATGACCACTTTACTATCGATGTGAATTAAAGCTAACAGAAACACCGGGATAATTTAGAATGTAGTCACACTACGAAAAAAGCAATAAATGTTATGTATATTTTATATACATTCTAATTTAAGCATAAAGAAGTAAGAATAGCCATTTCACGTATAAATAGAAATTTCATGTATAGATAAAGTAAGGACAAAGAATTTATCAACTTTTTGTCAGTCTCTTGAAGAAGAAACAAATGAGGCTAATACAAAGCTTCCTGGCGGTGCTGGGGCTCAGGGCAGACACCCAAAACACACCGAGGTGGCATGTTGATTATCTTGAATCAGTTACTTGAGAAATAGCCGGTCCATAAAAAATACCGCGGCCCTCATCTGTTCCCCCGAACGCAGAAACGAAGCGTCCACGGGAAGGTGCCCCCCTGTGCCCGGAGGACGAGGGGCACCCTCGTCTCTGAGAGAGAGACTTCGGTGGGGAGGGGTCTAAATCCAGATCATGGCTGAAAGGACGGGGTACCTTCGTCTTGGACTGAGGGAGGTGCTGAGACAGACCCTGGCTTTTTTCTGTGAGAGAAAAGATACATCGTCTGATTCTGAGAGAAGTGGCATCAAAAGTCTTAAGAGTTGTGAAGCCATTTCTGTGGGGAATGGGAAAGCTGCGGACTTAGAAAAATGTAATAAAATGTCAACCCTTAAATGCCACTTTAAGTACCCAAAACGTAACAGGCTCCTAGAAAAAGTAGGCCAAATATGAGCATTTAATGGTGACTACCTTCTATGGAGAATCGATTCAGATGGGCTAACTGACAGAATTTGACAGTCAATTTTAAACACAAGTGAAAACCAAGCTGACTCGTGAAACCGAAGGCTCTCCTCCGGAAGCTGAGCGTTGTGACTCGGTTTCACCAGACGTGCGACTCCTGAAGCACGAGTCCCTAAACCCGTACGTGCGGGTCTTCTGCAAACCAGGGGCTCCGTCTAAGAGACTCTTCACGTCGCTCTTTCCCGGAGGGTGCATTTTCTTCGAGACTCACGAATGATAAATTTCAATGAATCGAAGACACACGAATACAAAGGACAAAAGGAAACTGATTCTCGATCCAAGGCCCGGCCAAGCCAAAGTGCGATGTCGGACACAAAGCTCGCAGGCCCCAAGCGCTGCTCCTGAGGCTCACTGCACGGGGGAGGGGCGCGCGCGGAGCGGAGGGCGCAGTGCGGTGCGGGGCGTGGACGCCCAGGCTGCACGTCGGGACGCGTTTGCAAAAGCAGGACATTTGAAAACACTGTACTTTACCCTTGTTCCCTTTGGCATCGCTGTTTCATCAACCAACAGGCAAAGGATGTTACAAGCCACCAAGAGGACGGAGATGGACTGCAACAAAAAAATAAGCCGTCAGTCCTGAACTGCAAACGTAGTTTGCCAGTACACGTGAGAACATCGACGTGCCAACCGGCTGCACGCTTCAGAAGGACTCTACATCCCAACCTAATCAGACCTATGAAAACTCCAGCGGAAACAGTCTGCTAATTATTATTATAAATCTTGTGGAAATTATTATTATAAATCTTGTGGGGGGAAAAAAAAACTAATAATGCAGATCCACTTACTAACCGATTTCACCGACTGGAAACCCACAACTTCGCAGATTTAAAAGACAGTTAAAACGTTAATCTGCTAATGTACCTTCGCATCCATCATAGTCTGAAGCCAGTACCTGTAGCACCTTGTCTCTTAATTTTCGGTGATACAAAAAAATGAATTTCCTGCTTTCGTGAAGAAATCATCTTTGGCACTTTAAAAAGTTACCATGAATTTCTATTTTTGCTCTATCGAGTTTTTACAAATAAAGGCATGCCCATGGGTTGTAATCTTGCGGACAGAAAGCCAGTTTACCTGGAATCAGTTAGCTGAGGGAGCTGCCGTACGCAAACGTTAAAGTAAATATAAAACGATTTGCTCTGTATAACTAGGCGCATAGGTTCTTACCGTCTCGATAAGGAGGAGGACCATGACAGCGGGGTACACCAAGTTTCTTTCCCACGCCGACGCCTTTTTCCGCCTCTCTATTGCAAGGAAAAACAACACAACAAAAGAGTTCTCCAGACTCACATTGTCATTCCTTATTACTATAACCAGTATATGTTATTTTTATGTAAATAATTTTTTTAAAAAGTCAAATTATTTTTAATTTCCTTTCGTCGACTATAAATTTTAAAATCAGATTTTAAAATCAACTTGCTATATTAAACAGGTCAATCTCGTGACGTTTAAATGTTAGCTCTATAAAGACATTTCAACTCTCAATGAAATAAACTGTCAGCATATAGCGTACTCTGAAAATATGGACACATTTGTATTCGATGTTGATTTATACTTTGATACAGAGTTGAGAATAAAGTGAGCATAGTAAAAACCCCACCGACCCGACACCCCAAAGGCAAACGGAGCTGGGGGGACGCCGCTTCCGGCTCTGCGGGTCCTCCTCCCAGCTCACACCGCAAACGACGGGGAAAGACGAGTCGAACTAGCTTTTTAAAAGTGTGTACACAGGCAGGAGACTGCGGCCGTGGCCACGCACACGGGGGCCGCTGTCCTCGCGGAGACCACGCACACGGGCCACGGGGCTGGGAAAGCAGGCGCAAGTCGGGAGGTGGCAGAAAACGATGCTAAAACACCGGAGTTTGGGGCCACCGAGAACTCAGGAGGCCACGGCCACAGAGGAGAGGGAAGAGGGA
This sequence comes from Pteropus vampyrus, assembly GCF_000151845.1. Lineage (NCBI taxonomy): Eukaryota > Metazoa > Chordata > Mammalia > Chiroptera > Pteropodidae > Pteropus > Pteropus vampyrus. The sequence goes on from NW_011888949.1 coordinate 1,168,761, forward strand.
CGAGGTGGCCCCCTCCCGTTCAAGGCAGGAGGGCGAGAGGCCGCGAGAAGCAGGTGGAGCTGTCGGGCTCCTGCTCCTCCAGAGGCCGAGCCAGAGCCGAGCTCGTGCAGACGCCGCGGTCCCGGCCAGCAGCACCGCCACCGGCCCAGCAGGACCGAGGGGGAGCCAGGAGCGAGGCCCGGCCGGGGACAGAGCCGCCCTCGGGGAGGCCGAAACGGGTCTCGAACGACCTCAAGCCCGGGTTAAACCCATACGTCCCTGCTCTAAGTGCCTGCCGGAAGCAAAGCAAATCCTCTCCAAAAGACGACGCTGTCACCCCCAGTTTCCACAACTATGTCAAAGGAATGTCTGGCTGTCAGCTGGACCGTCCCAGGAGACGGGACCAAGGGAAAGAGGACAGAAACAGACTCGGCGGACCCAGGCACTGGACTGCTCAGAAAGTGGTCTTCAGACGGCTGATTGATAGGTCCAATAAGATAAATGGCGAGAGGCAAAGGTCACAATTCGAATCAAGTGGCATTTCTAGAACTGAAAAATCCTGTAACTAAAATTAAGAGTTCAGTAGATAGTTTTGGCGACAGTTACGACAGCTGAAAAGGCAGGGAAGCGGGGCGCGGATCAGTAGACGGTATCGCAGACCGAAGCGCGTAAATAAAGTCAGGGAAACACGTAAAAGCAGCTGGGTGAGCGGCGAGCGCCCCGCAGCGGACGAGTGGGTGGCGCTGCAGGGGGTGACGGCCGGTGGCTCCCCGCCCGGATGGAGGACGCCACGCCACAGTCCCCAAGTGCCACAGGTGTCAGGAGGGCAAGCACAACGAAAACCAACACCGAGGGCCCCACGGAGAGACAGCCTGACTATACAAGGGCAAAGAATGCCTTAAAAGCCCTTCCAAGGGACAATGACAGGGCCTCTAAGCAGACACCGGAAGACACCAGACTGTCACCTTTACAGCGTTGGAAACTACCCGGTAAGAATCCCAAATTCCGCAAAAATGCCCTACAAATGAGACGCAAAGCAAACGCATCTTCAGATGAACAAAAACTGGGAGAGTTCACCGCCAGCAAAGCAGCACTAAACGAAGAAAATACTGACTGACGTTTTCGAGCAGAAGCTAAATGAACGCTGGCGACACGAATCAGGGACGTGCCGATCGAAACGCCGAGAACTCCACGTCACACCCAGAAGCTGGTGAAGACTGAGAGGCCACTGTGGACCGTTGACAAGGACGCGGAGCAACGGGGAGACTCGCTGGCGCCCAGCGGGAAGGCGAGTAAGCAGCCCCTGGGGGGGACAGGGCGGCGTCACCAGAAACAAAGGCACCCGCACAAAGTCAGAGACCCTCGAATCCCTTCCCGGGGTGAACCCTGGAAAAAACGTAGGCACCAGGAGAGGCAGAAGAATGTTTACAGCAGCACCGTCCATGACAGCACAAGACTGGAAAAATACCAACTATCCATGGACAGCAGGATGAAGAAAGCACCTAACGATGTTTATGAAAATGATCGAACGGCGTGTGTGATTTCCGACAACATGACACTGGACTTGCGCTTCGAAGGGGAGTCACAACAGGGATCAGACTTATCACCCGGCCTGAAACGATTAGGAAATGACAAATGTACACGGAACAACAGTGTCAGGACCCCGGACGCCCGATCGCCAAAGGGCAAGGACCTGGGGGCAGCCCTGGGCCTTCCCAGCTCACCGCCTCGAGAGCTCCAGGCCACAGGCGGGGAGGAGGAGCCCATGCGGAGGCCAGCGCAGTCCCGGAGCCAAGGACACTGACCGGGAGCCTGGGGGCGCCAAGCCTGCCGGATGTTGCAGACCAAGTGCCAGGGCCGAGGCTGCCACACACAAGAACAACTCTGAGGACCGTAAGGGGCCCCCCGGCGTCTTCGGCAGGGTAATGACCAGCTCAGTACGTGAAGAAACCACCCCAGCTGAAGAACCGCCCCAAAGAATCAGAGCGAGCAGTATCCAGCAGTCACGAAGGGCCAAGGATGGTGCCGTTCCCACAAGACACACACAAAACAAAAAAATGGGAATAAATTCGTGCTTACCCTCTCCCCAAGCTAAAAGACGGTCTCTATCAATGGCTTAGGACAGACTGAAAGCAAGTAATATAAACTAACGACTGCATAATTTTAAAAATATTTCAGACTACAGTAAAGTCTTTAATAAGAAACCAAGACCAATACAAAAGGGAAAAAATGTACAATACCTAATTTTGTCTTCAGAGTCTTTACGTTTTCAAGTTCTTGTTCCAACTCCATTGTACTGTATTCCACTGATGAAGACAGTCCTACTGAAAGCAAAAATATTTTAGGAGTGTAACAACAGAAGCCCTAACAGTATAGAACAGGTACTATACAATGTGTAGCTCTCACATTGAATTAAAATCTAAAACAGCACACTGCAAATCCTGATCACTAATAAAAACAAATGCTACTGTGATTCGCAGAAAAGTAGGGCCATTTTTTGACCACTTAAAACTTCCAAGTTCTTGCTGATTAAACACTACACGTTTCCAAGAAAAGTTATTACTTTGGTAAAATTCTTACTGAACTTATTATTCATTTTTTATTAACGAGAAAGTACCAAGTGCTTTTTGCAGAAAGTAGAAGAGACCCAAGTGCCACTTCGCCACTTCCCGGAGCGGCGGCTGCGGACAGCCTGCCTGGCGCGTCCACGGCCTCGTATCCACGCTCACGCTCACACGCTTATCTCACGTGCGGCTTTTACTATCTATTTTATCGGAACAAGCCGAGTCAGACGCATCATGCCACCGCCCGTTCTCCTAGTCGATGACACGCCCGCGCCGGCGGTACCTGGTCCCTAACAGCTGGATAACATTCCACAGTATGGATGTACTTCAGTTTTATTCAGATTACTCCATTTATGAATATCCAGGTTTTCCTCAATTTCTGCCACTACAAACAATGCTAACATTTTTGTATGCACATCAGCCCATTCTGGTTTCATTATTTCTGCAGGACGAAAATTCAGACCGCTGAGTTAAAGGGTGTGCCCATTTACAGTCTTAAGGGATGTTTAAAGGTGACTTCCCCCCCAAATATTCTAATTTACTGCGACAACTTAAGTTATTGTAATAATTTCTACCAACAGCTTTTGAAAGCGCCTATTTCTCAACATCCTCCCTAGCACTGGGTGTTATTAACTCCCGTATTTTTGCCATTTTCATGGGTAAAAAAAGTTTTCTTACTGTTACTTTAACAATGCGTTTCCCCACATGTGGCTAGCATCTTCTCACGCTTATCCGTCACCCGATGTTCCCAAGTCGCGTGTTCTGCCCATTTCCCTAGCGGCTTGTGTCTCCACAGTCCTTCCGGTTTAGCCGCCGAGCTCCGCAGCAGCTGCACTTCGACTCGGGTTCTCGCTGTGTTCCATCTGTGTTTGTCACTGTTTTTCCTCCGTGTGTTTTCATCTAGGTTTTGGCTGCTGCACCTTCTTATGAATCACACCTGCTGTCGTTACACCGTGACCCTCTCTGTCGGTGACGCTTTTCAACGTAGATCGTTTTGTGCACTCTACACCCTACCTTCTTTCTGTTTTTACCTGCCTTACGGGCTTGCATACGAGAGAAAGAAGGGAAGACTAGGATTGAAGGTGCACGCGTGTGTGTGCGCGCCTGTGCACATGTGTGCGTGTGCGCGTGTGCGCATGCGTGTGTATATGCTGAATCTTACTGGCGGTCTAACGCTGATCAGTTAGAGTTCACTGGTTATGTGCATCTGAGACCGAGCCCGTCTAGTCGGAACAGAAGAGGAATTCGGGAGAGAAACAGCAGCAGCAAACTTCCCGGTAAAGAAAGGAGAGCCACCAGCCGCTGCGAGCTCCAGGTCGCAG
>NW_011888949.1:1172675-1174139 GCF_000151845.1 Pteropus vampyrus
TTACACCGTGACCCTCTCTGTCGGTGACGCTTTTCAACGTAGATCGTTTTGTGCACTCTACACCCTACCTTCTTTCTGTTTTTACCTGCCTTACGGGCTTGCATACGAGAGAAAGAAGGGAAGACTAGGATTGAAGGTGCACGCGTGTGTGTGCGCGCCTGTGCACATGTGTGCGTGTGCGCGTGTGCGCATGCGTGTGTATATGCTGAATCTTACTGGCGGTCTAACGCTGATCAGTTAGAGTTCACTGGTTATGTGCATCTGAGACCGAGCCCGTCTAGTCGGAACAGAAGAGGAATTCGGGAGAGAAACAGCAGCAGCAAACTTCCCGGTAAAGAAAGGAGAGCCACCAGCCGCTGCGAGCTCCAGGTCGCAGGAACAGACGGACAGCTCCGCACAGTGTCACGGCTGGAATGACTCAGCGCCAACTATATTCCAGTCACTCCGATCAACAATAAAAGTCCAGGGAGCAAGGATCCTAATGGCGCAGCTCGGTCGCCTGTCCACTCCTTGGCTGGAGAGGCAGAGGGCTGTGACACGCGCGCGGTTCCACAGGTCTGACCGAGCCGGGGAAACAGCTAAGCCAAGCCTGGCAAGAAGAAAGGGCGGCAGGTGCTTGTGGCAAAGAGGACGAGTCCGTGCGGAACAGCCCAGGCCGACAGGTCCCTTACGGTCCGTGAAGCAGTGCCCGCATTCAGGACAACTCCGCGGAAAAGCGGATAAACGGGATTTTATATCTTCCGTACTATTTGTCCCAATTTTAAGTGACTTTTTAAAGTTTTATCCTTATCTAGAGGAAGCGGGCACATCGTCTCCAGCGTCGCACACAGCACAGTTGGCTGTCGTGCCTCCGTTCCTCCCAATGGCACCTCCCCAAAGACAGACACTTCCGAGCCGCTTAGCGGGTGCCCTCAGTGTCCTACCGCGAAATAAAAAGCTCCCCGTACCGTTTCTGGACCTTCCAGCTTTGACTGTTAACTGCTGCCTGCCCACCACAGAACATGAGGGTCGAAGGCCCCATGAGCCACACACCTGGTTGCCACCCGCTGCTCTCAATGTGTCCACGGTGATCATTTCGGCGAGATCACCCTTCACGCCCCACCTGCTGCTCACCCGCGTAATAAGTGTGGTTAGCTCCCCGTCCCCCCATGACGTCCTTCTTCTCACTCCAGAATTAGAACGTGGTCACCTGCTTAGTTTTTTATGTACTTACCAGTACTTCAGAGCAAACTTTCCTCCCAAATGTCTTTATTTCTCTTGGTTTTCAAACCCGTCAGTTACAGCACCATCCATCCGTCTCCCTTTGCCGAGGACCCATCTCCTGGGGCTCTGCCCAGTCCGGACCAGCTGCTCTCCACGCCTGGCCACAGTCACCCCGGGTCCCGTTCCCCACTGTGGCCGTGCCTTGTGCCTTTTCCTCTCGGGCCACTCCCCCTGGAGTGCCATGCCCTCCAGGAGCTTGCT
>NW_011888949.1:1174953-1176642 GCF_000151845.1 Pteropus vampyrus
CACGCACGGAGCAGGCTTCGGAGTGGGGTTGCAGCGCTCCGGTGACCTCCAGGGGCCCGATCCTGCCTCCCAGATGCGGCCGGTCTCCTCCATGTCACCCACAGCCCGTTCCCTCCCCCGCTCCTTCCTGCTTCTCTTCCCGCTAGTGGCTTTCTGGTGACTCTTCCCCGACGTCAACCGGGCACCTCAGTGCTCACCGTCTCACTCTAAGCCTCGACTTCCACTTTTCCAGCGGAAGCGGCATAACCCACAGGGCGCCCGGGGGGCGACGCGCCCGCGACGAGGGGCGAGGGGCACCGCGGCGCTCCGAGCTAACTGCGTTGGCAGCGCCTCCCGCTCGCCCCGCCCCGAGCTGCATTCTGCTGACCTGGTTCTCAGCATCGTTGCTTCGAGAGCATCACATCGTTCCTTCCGTCTGGAAGCTGCCGCGATCAGGAGCTCAACACACAGACACAAAATCGGACGAATGAGTGTCTCTTTTTGCCCTGACAGATACACGACATCTTTGGAAATCTGTGACTTTTTCACTGCAATCTCCCTCCGCTTTAAAGATATTATTCGAGAATCCTTAGCAGGTCACAAACAGAAGTTTGACGATCTTTCTCCTCATAAGTACCCTTCCTATGTGAAAATTTAGGGTTTTTTTTTCCCCATTATTATCATTCTCGAAATCTGAGACTCTCCGGATAAATGCGGACCCCTGAACTTCCCGTTCACGTGGCCCGGACGCTGGCCTCCCTCTGCGCGCGCCGACGCTTTCATCTGTCATTTGCTTACTCCTCCTCACCTGCTCTCCCTCCTGCTAGACGCCTGCCGTCAGGTTAGGGACCTCGGCGCTACGGTCCGTGTCCACAGTTCTTCTACTTGATTCTACCACACGATTAATTCAGTTTCCAGAAGGACTGTGTTCTTCTTCCATTGCTGCTCAGACGAATTACCATAAACTCAGTGGCATGAAGTGACACAGACGGGTCACCTTACAGCGCCGGAGGTCAGGAGTCTGAATCGCGGTGTCAGCGGGACTGCGCTCCTTCTGGGGCCTGTCCAGGAGGACCCGTGTCCCTGCCCCCCTCGGTTCCAGAGCTGGTGGCACTCCTTGGTTCACGGTCCCTTCCTCGGGTCGCTCCGTCCTCTGCTGCCATCACCACAGCCCCTTCCCTGCCGCTCCTATCCCCCCCCCCACGAACAGCAATGCTACGATGACACTGGGCCACCAGGTCATCCAGGATAAGCCGAGACCCTTCGCGAATCACTCTGCGAAGTCCCTTGTGCCACATAAGGGGCGCACTTACAGCCTCTGGGGTCAGGACTTGGGTCCCTTGGGGACTTCTATGCTGTCTCATCGTTCGTCTACTGAACACTGAATTTCCTTCCCCACGCTGCAGTCGGCCTTCTTTCTGCTCTATGTCCTTAAAAGTCTGTCCACTTTTGGGGCTAAGTACGAATCCTTACTTGTCCGTCCTCATCCCAGCCTTTGCCACTGAGCCCTGAGTGAGTGGTGATTCCTCTGTAGGCGCTGCTGCTGTGCCCTGCACACCTGATCAGCTCAGGCAGCCCCGCAATCGGTGACAAAACATCTGGAGGGCCCAGTGGTGTCTGTCCTCGAGGACCAGGGAGGGACTGGCCAGAAACACTGGCAAGGAGGAAGCAGCGCAGTGCTGGTAGGACTCCTTCCTCAAAGCGGGGAAC
>NW_011888949.1:1176692-1183273 GCF_000151845.1 Pteropus vampyrus
GTCTGTCCTCGAGGACCAGGGAGGGACTGGCCAGAAACACTGGCAAGGAGGAAGCAGCGCAGTGCTGGTAGGACTCCTTCCTCAAAGCGGGGAACAGGACGGAGGGACCGGACCCACACGCGAGAAGCTGGGGCACAAACCAACGACGGTTCCGAGGCCCCTTCTACAAGCCCTCTGGGGACCGGGAACTCCAGGCTCAGCCAGGCCTCTGGGGAAGGAGGCCACTGCCCTCTGCGCCTCCTGCTCACTCTGTCCGTCACTGGAGACAGAGCGCCAGCACGCTCTCTTCTGGAGAACCCCAGGTCCTGATGCACTGGGATGTCACACATGACTTCCGGGACTCATGAGTTTCATCGTTTTACTCGTCAACATAGAATTTATAAGGGAATGGAGGTGAAGACGGTAGAGACATTCAGGCGGTGTGTCCCACAACTACGAAATTTGGACTACAGACTTCGTTTAGAGTCTCCGGCAGCCAAAGTAAAAGGGGAAACAATTAAGTTATAGAATTAATGGCTATTTCCATATAACGAGATTTACAGTAAGATGGCACAGCATTGTAAGATTTTCAAGTGTCTCTAAATATAACAGTCTGAGATATAAGTACACTTTACTTTTATCCCAGTCTTTATAAATTGTATGCTGTGTATCTGTAGCGAGTGCCCATTTAACTTCTAAATCTGATTAATTACAAATACAATTCCAGACCACATCCCATTCCCCATACTTGTCAAGAAGTATATTCTGGCGAACGGTTCAGCGCCACAAAACATAACCTGACGGGCGTCCAGAAGTTTGAAAGGGGACGGGTCTCAGAATACATGGTGTTCTCGTGGCTAATTTAAAATTAAAAGACACAGATGCCCGCTCTGAGGCTGTGATGTCTACAGAATTCAATACCAACGTGTGGACCAATCGATGCACTATTTAAAAAATAAGTAAATAACTACCGTGATATTTCTAAAATGCTGAGTGTTCATTCCGGGGTGACACGTTGCTAGGCACATAAAAGGCATACGAAAATCAAGAATACATTCTTGCTCTCCTCAAAGAAATCGTGCTTTCATTAAGTGACTAGATTCATCCGGAATGACACAAATTTCAAAGACACTCCCACCTTTCACTATATGCACCAGCCCCTAAGTGAGCAGAGGGAGCTTTCTGTCTGAGCAGAATCTTCCCCAGTAAAGGACCAGAAGAAAAGCATGGCTGCTGTAAGAAATCATGACACCTGCACACAAATCCTGGAATGTTACACAAATTTAAGCTGCACCAACAAAATCATCAAACTATCCCGAAGAACTGTATTATCATTACCTTATTTCAAGACGAACCCAAAATGGTCACTGTCAGCATGTCTAGTCAATGAGTCAAATCGGTAGACCAAACCTGTTTGGACTAGTCATGAAAAAGAAAAAGGGATTCTCCAAGAAAACCACAAAGCAGCTCATTTAAGGTCAATTTAACGGTATTATTCTGTTTTCCTTCCAGCCTCGACATAAGATCTCACTACCTCAAAGGAAATTGTAAGACTATCTATTTGCATTCCCCCAGGTGACTGGCAGTTCAACACCAATTAGTTCAAAATTACGCTGTTACTAGCGTGCAATAAAAACAACACCTTTCATCTTTCTTACATCAGTAAGAATAACTTCAGAGCCAATAACTTTGATCAAGTAAGTATTTTTGATCCTGCCCCACCCGTCTCTTTGGATTCAGGAAAACTAATAGCTGAAGGCAACTTTTCCCGGCTTGACTCTTAAGCTGAAAAACTAGTGTGATATTGAAAATTGTTTGCTTCCGAGATAACAGAATTTCGCAAAGTCGAGCATTTCTTCAGCGACTAAGCTGTTCTAATACCTTTCCCTGATACATAAGACAGCCTTAACAGACATTCGTGTGGTAAAGGCCAGAGACCGATTACTTAATTTAGAATATATAATGTTGTATTTCTTAAAACGAATACAAATGTACAACTTGGCATATAAACAAACAATCCAAAACGTGAAGCAATACGACAATCCCCCTAAACGATCCAGCGTACTAAACTCATTCTCGTGATGAATACCATGTGGAAGCAGACACTTCTAACATAAACAAATCGTTTTCTCATTTAACTTTCTAATTTAGCATGTAACCCCTCAAAAAGAAGTTGATTAGAAAATCTGTTACCTAAGTAATAACTCTTTGAAATTCTGACTGTTCTCTACAATGACCAGTGTGGTCTCCATCACCAGGAACACGAGGTCACTAAAGCACCCCTAAGTATTCCCAATCGCTTAGGCAACACTTATGCTGTTACAGCCCAAGACACTAACAACCCGCAAGGCGGACAGTCCCCACCCCAAAAGCCAGCACCCAAAAGTCCTGCACCCTGCAGAGCACTGCTGGTCAGGCGGACTCCCAAGAGCCTGGGACAGCCAAAGCTGGGACAGCCGCATCTCGAAGCCCCTTTCAGTGCGGACAAACACTGTTGTTTTCCATAGAGGAGACAGACACCCACGCACCCCCACACTGTCTTCCTATTCCATTTGCAATGCTAATACTTATTAAGATAATAGTTTCCATTTACCTCTGACACGGCCACAAAAACACAGCTAAGTATGGAACCAAATGATATGAAACTTTCAATAACTGACCCAATTTTTAAAATGCTAATATAGTTTCATTATAAATGGCAGCAAGCGAGATAGAAAATATTAAACAAGCAGCTTTAAGAACATCATATAAACTATGCAAAATTAAAGTAGTGTTTGGCTTTTTTTTTTCTACTTTAGATATAACTTATTGGTAGATGTTAAACTAGGTTAATTTTTAAACTTCAGTCTAGGGCCATGCCACCCTGAACAAGCCTGATCCCGTCTGATCTCGGAAGCTAAGCAGGGTCGGGCCTGGTTAGTGCTTGGATGGGAGACCACCTAGGATGACCAGGTGTTGTAGGGGTAAAAAATAAAAAATAAAAAAATAAGGGATTGTAAGCTGATAAGGTCTTTGCAGTCTGTGAGGTCAACCAAGGATTGCCTCGCCTAAAAAAATAAAATAAATAATAAAATAATTTTTAAACTTCATATTTACATAAGCTACTACCGAGAACACCGTCACCTAAATGGGTTACAGCTGAGCAAGTAGCTCATGCATACGAAATTCATCTTCTGCTAACGAATTTCCAACATTTATTATGGAGCGAGCGCTCTAATTTTCGGAGAATATGATACTTGACTCAAAATCATTTTATAGGTTATTATTCCAAAATATTCCTCATCTACTGATATTATTAACTTACATCCCTTCAGCCAATCATTTCATCTTGCAACAAATAATCTGTTTAGGCCACATTTTATTGTCTTGAAAGTGATTATACAACTGAAAAAGCTGAATAAACTATAACAAGGTCTCTCTCACAGTTTCAAACTCTTGGGCCCAAATGTTGATAACTTATTAGAAGGAAACCATTTAGTTATTACTAGTAGAATTAATATCCTTTTCTGTCAGCTCAGGAGTCACTATATTGCTAACTCCTTTCTTCTCTCACAGAATGACCAAAGGAGTCGTCCAGTGTCGCTGACTGTTGCCACGTATGCTCTTGATGGAAGCTGACATCTGATCCCTTCGGCCTGTCTAAGCCCGACAAATCTGAGGTATTTTCTCGTCACTGATACAACCAACAGTGAACAGGAAACTACGGAAGAGCCCCTGCAGAGCCGCCACGACAGTGCGGTGAAGGACGTGAGGGACAGTCTGACGCGAGGGACAGTCTGACGTGAGCTCCCTCACACCATCACGACATCCGATGTCGACCGAATCAGCAAACCGTCTTTCTCAGCGATGCTGGGAAACGCCTCGGACAGCATGCCGTCCCTCTAAAGCAACCACCCTGAACCCTGAACCCCTCGTGACACAGCCTGGCAAACACCTCAGTCGTAAAGAGCAAGATATGGGGACTGGTGATGAAAAATGCTTCTAACAGGTCACTAAGGTCCGTGAGAAGTGGATATGCCGCTTGTTAAAAATCCTTTACTTTTCAGAATGCTGAGGAATGACAACCTGACACGGGACGATGAAACAAGTACATCCACTGCGCGCTTAAGAGTAAAGAACTAACGCAAGCTTCGGTGGACCGAGGCTTTAGAAAGAGATTCGAATCAAGCAGGAAAGTAATTGCTGCCAAAAGTGACATACTAACGTTTCATCGTGAAGATGAAAATAGTACCTAACAAAATTCAATCAAATCATTAAGTTCAAAGGCTATAATATTTCTAAATAAATTACATTAAAGGAACTGTGGAGGTTTTGAACTTAAACAACAAAAAAGAATTCCTATTCATTACGGTACTTCTAAAGCGACCCAGTACACCCATGGGCGACACACAGGCACACGCGCCCACGCGCGCACGCGCACGCACACGCACGGGGGCTAATTATTTCAATTAATGCTGCATGACCTAAACACTTACACATGCTAATGACACACGTGCCCTCGTCATCCTGGGCAGGAGTTACAAAGGGTTTTCTTCCTCAGCTGCTGTAATGGGGCTTTGTCGGGCTACTCCTCAGGGAGCTCGTATTCCGGCTCATCAACAGGGGAGAGCCACCGTATTTGTGCCTCCTCGTGACACCCAGTGTGACCGGCCCCGCAGCCCTCCGCCGGCCGGTCTGGGGGCAGGCCTGGACACTGTCCTTGTGGCCCGCCACCAATGCCGCTTCTCCTTCCCTCCTCACTTCTACGCTGACGATGACAACCCCCAGCTTTGCATGTGCCCCTTGCTCAGCCGACCCGCCGCGCGTCTGGCGTCGCGGGATCGGGGCACAGAGGAAGGAAGACCGCACAGCTGCGGCCCGCGGCGCTGCTGCGCCAGGGCAGGGACAGGACAGGCCACGCGGACAGCAGAGCAGGACGCGCAGGGGACCGCGCTGGGGGCCGAGAGAGAGCAGGAGGGGGACAGGCGGCCGCGCCCGCCGGGTTCCCACGAGGGGGTGCCCGGTGACGACCTGAGGGACAGGAGGCGGAGGGGAACTGCGCACGCACGTGGGGCAGGTGGCGACACAGCGCCCGGCGGAGCTGCAGGGAGGCCGCAGGAGAGGAGCCGGCCCGGGGTACCGAGGGGCCCCGGGAAGACCCGCTCTTCACAATGAAACCGACGCCACTGGGGACTCTGGGCCACAGCTGAGAAGGCCGGGCGCACGTCCTCAAGCGAGGCCAGAGATGGGGCGCTGAGGCTGCTCAGGGACCGGCTGCAAACCTACCCGGGGGGACACCGCTCAGAGCAGGGCGGTGACAGCGCAGGTGCGGAGGGGCTCGAAAGCGAGGGATGACAGCGCTGCGGAAGGGATCCCCGCGGAAGTCGAGAAAGACCCCAGGAACTGGCCCGAGCGCCTGGGGGAACGGGTCTGCCGCCCAGACGGGGGGCGACTGTGCAGCAGCAGGACCGGGGAACGAGGTCTCCAGGGGACGTTGGTCGAGATATGTGCAGGACGCCTGTGACACCCGCGTGGGAGCGTCTACGAGACGCTGGGTCCAGAAGGCCGGAGGTCAGAGGGCAGGTCGGCAGCACATCGATGGTAACGGAAGCCAAGCGACAGGCGGATGACCGAGGACAGGTGAACGCAGCGGTGCAGGCACCGAGGCCTGAGGCGCTCGCGTGGGAAGGAGAAATGGACACGGACAAAGAGCGGCACCGGGGACCGAGGAGAAGCCGCTGACCGAGTAGAGGGACGAGGAGAGTGCGGGCGACCGGAACCACATGGAGGACACAGCGGCGGTGACTCCAAACCCAGCGCGAAACACAGACGCGGACCCGACGCGTGTGCCGCCCTTGGGGGCGCTGGCGTAAGGCGAGCAAAGCGACGAGGTGAAGCTCGTGTCAGCAAGAGCGAGGCCTCCAGCGCCATCGAGTGTCTGACAGGGACAAGGGCGAAGCCACCAAACAGCTACCCTGAGGCTGAACAGCAGCACGAGTGTTCAGCTCCAGAGGCAGGGACGGCCGGCGCGTCACGTCGCCTGCCAGAGGGCAGCGGAGCCAGTGCTGCGGGGCTGCCCTGCTCCTCGCCAAGTGTCCTGTTCGCCCAGAACACGCGGAGCAAGCGGCGCAGACGCCCTGAACGCGTGGGACGCGCGTCCCCACAGACCAGAGAGCACGCTCGGCGCGCCACCGGCAAAACGCCGCCGCGAATTCCGTCGAGCACCGCTGTGACCGTGTCGCGCTCCGTCTTTTCCTCTGACACACTGCAATTCTTGATAACAGCCCAGAGTAAAAAAATAATTGCTTTTAAAAGACAACCGAAAATATAACCTACGACAAAATACACCTCGCCGAACACTAAATAAAACCCGTGGCGATGATTTCTATTACTAACCCCGTATAACCTGCATTTTCTTAAAAAACAGCAAAGTACGGTTTTGTTCCATCTTGGTTTTTTCCTTCACACGTGTCGATAAACACACTCGACTGAACCTCACGATTCTTAACCTAATGAGTCACGTGCCCGTTTGCCGTGGCCCCTCTTATGTCGCGAGCCTACTCTTTCCCGCCTGAACCAGCCCCCGGTGGCGCCGGCGGCGGCGAGCAGGGCTCCAGCACGCA
>NW_011888949.1:1183635-1186475 GCF_000151845.1 Pteropus vampyrus
TCAGAAAAATAAAAGATACATGTAATTCCAGTCTAAAAGATATCAGTACCAACATATACACTATTACTGCCAAGAATTCTCTAGAAGTGATATAATCTGAAATTCTCTAAGAACAAAGCTCTAAGTGTTATCATTACTTTTCTGTTGATGATTTAAATTCGCTATTTGTAACTAAGAAAGTAGGTATATTTCTATTTCTCATCATTTCATATTTAAAGTAACCTTTCATTTTATACATACTCTTGAATTATGATTCTGAAATAGCTATTAATAATCTGATCTTGGCGATGGGTTTGCAACATTAAAAAAAAACCAAAAAACAAAAAACAACTTTGTAAGAGAAAGGATTGCAGGATAAAAACGCCTAAATAGAATTTTAAAAATTTTACCCAAACTATGTCATTTCCCTGTTAGATTATATCATTACTCTTTTTTCACTGGTTCTTCATTTGAAGCCAAAAAATGATCAGTAATGAAAAATGAAATTTTAAAATCTTCGCCGTGCTTACTTGTTCGTCAGCTGATAATGAACAGCATTCCCAGATAACAAGAGGGTCCCTAAGTCCAACTTAGAGAGTCAAATTTAGCACCTCTGTCAAAGAAACACACTACTTCTACCTTAAATTATTCAACAGGAGAGAAACAGGGATATAACAGTCACTAAGACTATGTGCAGATCTTCAAAACGCCAGTAACTGTAAGTCACACGCTGACAATACATCCGCACTTGGTGGCAGAGGTACACCTCCGTGGACAGGGTCTCGGAACTGCAGTGACCTCGCCAGATTACAACTAGTCAGTTAAGGAAAGGTGGGAACTTCACAGACGTGGCAGTCATCAGCAAACCTTTCCTCACCTGGGAAGTTCACACGTTGCTCTTAAGTCCTGACCTTATGGAACAGCGCGAGGTACTAAGAGGCTTGTATTTTCGCCCCTCGATTATGTGTCTTTTCTGAATTAAATAATTTTTATTCCGCTCTAAATTTGTACTATGTACGTACCCATTAGCCGTCTCTGGAGTGCTTCTTCCTCCAAGGTGATAATATAAATTTGTTCATCCAGGTCTTCAAGAATCTAAACATAAAGATCAAACTGTTGAATAATGCAACATTACAAAACTAGCGCTTACGAGAACACTGAGGCTATTGGGTCTGTAATTTAGATAACCACACGAATTACTAGGAATCTACAGTAAAAAGCTCAAACTACTCTATTTACAAATTAAGCTAAAATATTTCAGGATATAACTAAGCAGATCAAAAGCCAATTATGACAGAATCTACATACATGTAAGTAGGATATTTTTTAAGTTTAAAGGATTAAATGGCTCTGCAGCTCTCTTGATGGCAAACAAAAGCAAAAATTCTAAACATCAAAAAAGCTAAACACAGTACTAAGTCATTCTGCCCAAGCCAGTATTTCAGCGCCAGAAGGAACAGGTCACCCAGGCAGACACTGGTTTCTCATCTGTATTCACCTACATGATGTCTAAAACAAGATCTCCATAAACTAAATCACTACCATGCAATGCTTTCCATTTACGTCATCCTTATAGATTAAGAATTTTCCACAACTGTTGAACACTGGTATTATCGAAATCATCCCGCGGACAGAATCGTAGAGCAAGAGCAGGCTCACTTACCACCACCCACCATCACGCCACACGACACCAGTAAAGAACTAGAAAACCACTAATCAATAACCAATGATATGGGCTACTATCTGCCCTGTCTTCAAATCTGGTACAACCTGGAGCTGTTTAATCCTGGCTTCACTCGGCTTCCCTTCTCGAGACACCCTCAGGATGCTCCTGGCTCTGGGGAAACCTGAACGAAACACGGGCCAACGTCGACATTCCCCGACCGCGTGTGTCCGGCAGGACCGTAAACCGTGAGGAGCAGATGGGCAGAACAAAAGGATGGAAACGCCCTGTGCGACAGCCTCTCAGTGCCTGCGAGGTGTCCTCAGGAAAAGGAGTCTCAAATCATACAGTCCCTATCAGGTACCAGATTTGCAAATTCACATACAACTTATTTTAAAAACCCAATGATTCCCAGTATTTCAAAAAGTACTGATACTCTCCTCTGGCCTAGCTGATAACAGAATCAAATAATAAACTGAATAACAATGAACATAAATAATTACGAGAGAACCGTCCTGAGCGCGAGGGAGTGGGGGGGGAGTGGGGGGTGGCGGGCCTGTGGCACGACAGGTGAGTCCTGAGCAGGAAGGAACGGGGTGCACTGACTCTGAAAGCACCAGCGGGGCTGCACAGGAGCCCAGGTGTTCCGGCCCCAAGTGCGCGAGGTTCCCGCCCGAAACCGGGCCTCGACGAGGCACGGCCAGCGGGGGCAGTAAGGGGCCCTGGGTGGGAGACCCTACCCGGCCAGGGAAGGGAAAGCGGGCGGTCTGCTCTGAGTGCAGTGAGCCCCTGGAGTCCAGGATCAGAGCCAGCGGGTGGCGGGGTCGCCACAGCCAAACTCAGTGTGGCCGGGCTGCAGAAGGCCTTGAAACACGTGAGTCATTCAGAGTCTGCGGGCAGTGGGGACCCATGAAAGTAACTGAAGTGACAAATTCTCTAGGTCAAGCTAAGAGATATTTTCACACTATTAAACATTGGGCAAAATAGCCAGAAGCCAAGGAAACTTTGGGAAAAATCATTACTAACAATTGAAAACCATTTAAAGATGAATACTTAGTATTTCTGAGATCAAGGGAAAAGTATAACTCAATCAAGATATAACACGCAGACAAATTTTCAGAAACATAACTACTGTGTAAAACAAAGAGTACGTGATAAATTCTGTAACATAATAGTACTATTTGATACAACAGACCCC
>NW_011888949.1:1187395-1190022 GCF_000151845.1 Pteropus vampyrus
CGCCCCACCTGTGGAAGAGGCTTTCTTGACAGAACGGCCCAAGTGTCTCACTATTTCAAGGCTTTAGTTTCTCAAAATTTAACTTGAACATAAAAAAAAAGTTAAGGGCCAACTTTAAAAAAATCTGCAAGCTGGTAAGGAATCTCATCAGGAAAATTGCTCATAATTTTCCAGAACACATAACAACTCTACTTTCCTACCAGTATTAAGTCAGCAAAATACTTACAGAGAAGCAACAGACATCCCATCAGTGATATACAGGAATATAAATAGGGTAGGTAGAACTCCCAGAGGTCTGGAAAAAATGAAAATATATTCTAGTAAATCCAAATTACTACACACTAAGATACAGACTGACTATAAATTAATGTGTACTAAACGTCAAAATTGCCTATCTGAGCCTACCAAAACACATAATTTCTAAACTATACAATAAAAAAGATCTAAAAGAGAAGAACGGGAAATAAACCCTTTGCAAAACCTGTCTGGAGGGAGAAAAAAAGCCTCCATGGAATTGAAAGAACAGAAACCAAATAACCCCCAAAAAAGAGAGAGAATTCTGAAAAGCTGCGTACACGTTCTGCATACAGGAAACACACGAGCATTCGTTTTTCTCAAACATGTCTGAAGACTCCTTAATGCTGTCAGTTAACAAGGGTTCACTATACCAAGAATCACCCCCAGGTTTTCAGGAGCGACTGCGTAAACGCACGGCCGCCAGAGCGGGGGCTGAGCCCGGCCCTACCGTACAAGGACTCAGCACTGGCCGGGTCATTGTCCACGAGCGCCGAGGCCACCCACACGATGCCCAGGATCAGCAGAGCCACAAGGATGAGCATGACCAGGGTTTCCAACACGCGGGCTCGGAGTCCCTGGGAAATAAAACAGAGAGGCGGTTTTCATATTTTGCTTCATCTCGTGAACGATCGGGTTTCTGTGTGAAAGCACAAAAGTCCTTTGGAAGGGGAGGAAATTTACACTTATCCGCAGGACAAAAACCACTAAAGGCTTACAGTTTAGACTGACTTCAAAATGATGTAAAATACCATTAAGCTTTGAAAGAAGTACCAACAAATTTCACAAAACATGTTACAGAGCCATTTTAAATAACTACGGATTTTCCTGGCACCTTGCGCCGAGAAAGTAGGTTTAACAACCGTTATCGGCGGTTCTCCTGGGAGGTCTGGGGGGACCCAGTGCAGCCACGGCGCCACCCAAAACACCACCCACGGTGGCACAGCCGCAGCGCCGCCCAGCACGGGGCGAGGAGCTCCGCTGGCCACGGCGGGAGAAACTGGAGCGGTGCGGACCGGCCGGGTCGTTCTGTCCCGCGTTAGATAGAATTCTTAGTCCGCGGATAATCGCCTTGCACAATCTGTTTAGAATACAAAACAAGTTCTGACCTCGGGGTCAAACGAGAGGCCAGACTCAGGGCAAAAAATCAAAACATCCTTATTATCCCTGAAAAATCCCCAAATGATTGAAACAGTACCAGAATTTAAAAATTCGTATTGATATTTTAATGCAGTAATCTACGACATCTAACACAAGATTAAACGTATATCCACATTTCTTAATAATCCATGCACTCTCTCCTTCCGTGTTAAAAGTAGTTCAAAGATCTGAGTTATGAAGACCCTAAACACACACTTACCCCGGTCTTGTCCTGAATGTCACTTTGGAGTTTCTGGATTGAAGGGACAGGTTGCGCTTAAACTCACAGCCCAGCTCCCCCGGTCCAGCGGAGAGCAAGGGCGCCCCTGAACCCCGGGGTAGACAGGCCCATCTGCCCTCGATGGCAACTCGGAGGGGGAGTGGCCTTTCCTTGGGGTCCAGCCCTGCCACCAGTGACCCTGGGGTTGACACATGTGCTCAGGCGTGAGGGCTGGCGCTCCCGCACGCTCCCAGCGCGGGAGGCCGCTGAGCCCAAGGTCGCGGGACTGGCGTTTTACATCGGGCACGAGCTGTGACGCCAGTGACAAAGCACCAACAGTCACAAAACATGATACGCTGCTAACTTCCACACCCCCACTTGGGGGAGACTCCTGAATCCGCACTTCCCGACCTTCACACCGCTTTGAACAGCGATGTCTCCTCCTCCTGTCTCGGGGAGCACCTTCTGATCACCCTGGCCCTGGGTGCAGAGCCTGCAAACCACACGGACGAGGCGGGCGCGCCTCTGGGACATCAGTCTTCTAATGGCTCTGTCCTGGTCTTCCAATCTCCGCTCCCCCAGCCACGCAACCCCTCTCCGCATCTTGCGACCCTTGGCCTAGACCCGCCGGCGAGCCAGTGTGTCTAATGCCGGGCCTGCATCGACAGCGCCCTGGCGTTTCCGGCCCCCCTGACTTCCTCGCGGTCCCTTAACCCGCCGCAGCTCACTCCCGGCCCCCCGGCCCTGGTCGGGGAACTGACGAATCCACAAGAAGCGACCGCGGCCGCATTCCGAGGACAGCCGCGGAGTCGCCTGGGGATCCTGAGCTGACCTCGGGCCCACGGCCGAGCCCGCAACTACTTCACGTTCCCCTTGACCCTAGCCTCACCCCACTTCCTGCCGCTGACCCTGCTTCTCCCTCGGAAAGACGCCCTTGTTTCCTCCACTGCAGAGGGAGGCCATCGCACACGCC
>NW_011888949.1:1191157-1206833 GCF_000151845.1 Pteropus vampyrus
TTCTGTTTATGTTCAGAAAAAGCACATTCTTGCACTGAGAAAAACAGATCGTATTTAAAATGCAACCTAAGTATGACCCTATCTGAAAGTGGCACGAGGGTTAAACAGCCACACGCTCACCCACATGTACTTACACACTAAGCCTCCCCAAAATCCTGTATGTTTTAAAAATTATATGTGAACAATCTTTCTAAAAAGAAACAAGCTATCTCATTCCAAGAGCGTGCTTTTTCTATTATAGATCTATGAATAATATCGAGAAGAAATGTCTAAATTGTATACTCACGTGCTTAAGCCATCGAATAAGAAACATTTAACAAAAAACAAACCTCTGCAGTCCACTCATATAAACCATTCAAAAATCTACTTCGAATTAATATTTCTTTTGAAAGATAGTAAATAACTCACAAAAAAGAAATCTATTTTCAGCTCTCAATCTAAATAAAAAAGCGAATTAGCAATATTACATTTACAGAAAAGGCTGCCACAGAGCAAGCCGCCCAAATTATGGAATATGATTATGCCATTTATGAAATATGGAAGGTAACTGATGCAGCAAGAAATAACTGTTATTCTGACTTAATCCACTAGGAGGCAAGGACAGTTATGTTTTCC
The DNA here is from genome assembly GCF_000151845.1 of Pteropus vampyrus. NCBI lineage: Eukaryota > Metazoa > Chordata > Mammalia > Chiroptera > Pteropodidae > Pteropus > Pteropus vampyrus. Next base: position 1,191,773 of record NW_011888949.1, read on the forward strand.
TTTTGTGAATTTTATTCTCTTCTTGTGATTCAATGAGACAAAATCAGCCCAACTTGAAATCGATTAAGTGTCACATGTATACACTTCAGCTAAACCAATAAAAAACATAACAGATTTGTTTGTTAAATGCAACGTGGCAGATTTTTTTTACCTTCGGCAACTTTAGGCCAGAGAGAAAGCAGTGATGGGACTATAAACAATCAGATCGCACCGCTCATACAGGCACCGAAAATATATACACTGTCGCCAGCACCTTTCTTGGGGGTCACAAAAATATTACAAAGCCTGAAGAATACAGGCTTTGTGGCATGTAACGTGTGAGGTTTTTAAACTTCTGTATGTGATTCCGTCTGCCGAGTAATGAAAGGCATTGTGAGAGCTTTTATCGCCACCATTAATCACCAGCAGGACAGCATATAAGCGAAAACTATGCCGACTGCTCATTTTTCCATTAAGAGTCAGGATGGGGAGCAAGGAGGCCCCCAGGGGGAGGTCCTCTCAACTCCATTCTCCCATGTGCTGAGCTAAAAGACATGCCAGATGTCAGAACGACTTACTGAAACATCCTGCAAACGACGAAGTGGCCAAACGCTGTCACAGAGGAAGGTCTCCACTGCTCAGCCTAAAGAGCAGGACAAGTCTCCCGGATGAAAGGGCACCGGGCGCCCGCCGCCACACGTCCCCAGCATCCCAGGTGCTCCGGAACACGCTCATCTCCAGCATGAATATTCATCCCAACCCCTCCCAAAAACCAGGAACCTAAGTCCCCATACTGAAACCCTAGCACTTTAATTAAAGTCACAGTGTAATAAGCACACAGTGTAATGGTAAAAAACACCATCGAAACAAAGTACTTTCTGCCAGTGAAATACCATATGTAGTTTTAAGAAAAGTAAGCTGTATAATTAATTACCTGGTTTCGTGCCAGTATTAGTTTGGAAATTACAACTATCGCAACATTGTAACAGTTTTAATTGACTAAATAAACTAGGAAAGACGAAATACATGTAAACTCATAAATTTCTTTTTGGATGTAAGCGAGTACTGAATGAGGAAAGTTAAAACACTAAAATCGTTACAATCGCTTCTTGAAACGTCTGTGCTGGTCAATCACACATTTAATTGCTCTGCACTGAATGTCGATAAAGTGAGAATCGCAACGCACTTACGAAAGCCCTAACAATAAGCCGGTATGTTTCTATGGTGATGAACATTCAGACAAGACTGTGCCCGCTCATCTTGACCCCTGGAGGTATGTAAACAGCACTCGATACACTATGTCTCCACCCATCGGGAAAGCCTGGGAAAATTTTCCACATTCACAGAACATTTAAAATAAATATCAAACCATTGTTTTCATTTAACAAAAAGGGTCTCTCAGTAGCCTTAAGATAAGGTTTGCTCAGCATGACATCAAGACTGCACCAAGCATACACGCAGTCATCTGGGGAAGATGGATAGAAGCATTGATAAAGGACAGAAAATTAAGGCAGGTATCAATTATTTCAAACCATGAAAACACTACAAACAAGCATCTCTAGAGAGTGTCAGACATTCCCCGTTTTGCTCCCAGAGTAATTAAGAGTATGAACGAAATGGTTTTGGTCCCAAGTCAAAGAAAACAGCTTTCTAGAAAGCTTTCTTAAGTTCTACAGTGAAACGTTTTTTAATATTAACATTTTCTGCAGTCTCTTATATTGAATGTAGTCTATACGAGATAGAAAAATTAAAACTTATTAAAACCTGACAGAAAGTATTTCAGGAAAAGTTAAAATCAAATCACTAACACCACCGGTGCACTGCGCTGAGATATGCGTTGTATTCCAATTCGCAGGCAGAAATTTCTCACATTGGCTGAACAAAGATCCTCCAGACTATAAGTCGGTCAATTGATACAGCGAGTTTCCAACACGGAAATGAAAGAACTGAATTATAAAAACCTGCCGGAACTTCAGAGCGAACATTTTACCATGATTCTACATTTGGAAGAAACCTTTCTCAGTGCACGGCATCCGGTCAGCCAGCAGGAGTTTCGCCCCTAGTCCCGTCCTTACACTCCTCTGGGCATAAAGCTCACGGGGCAGAGGAGACGGGCCTGACCCGTGGCGAGCTCCTAGCAGCTGCCGCACGTGGCCCCCAAATCGTCACGACCGACCGAAAGGCAAACTTCATCGCGAACGAGGAGGCTCGCACCGGAAAAGTGAAACCATCTGCCTGTGGTCACCCTGTTGGATGGCTGTCAGCTCTCGGAGCCTGTGCCTTCCACCTCCCCACAGGACGGAAATAATACACAAGGACAAACTGCCGTGGAAATAGGGAGGTGAGGAGCTTAAAACACGCTTAAGACAAACCGACGATGTCAGTAAAGAAATCAAAGCAAAATACGTGAAAGCTTCTTTTCCTAGAACATTATCATTAAAATAGACTGTCGTGTTCGTCATTTATGTACTTTTTTATTATGGTAAAATATACATAACAAAATGTACCATTTTAACCACTTTTAAGTGCACAGTTCAGGGGCATTTGGTACATTCCGCTGTGGTGCAGCTGTCACCTTCATCTTCCCAAACCGGAACCCTGCACCCATCACTCCCCTCTCCCCCCGCCCCCAGTACCGTCTACTTTCTGACTCTATGAACTTGACCGCTCCAAGTACCTCATGTAACCGGGATTGCACAGTATTAGTCATACTGTGTCTGACAGGTATATAATGCTCTCGAGGTTCACGCACATCACAGCACGTGCCAGCCTTTCCTTTTCTGAGGCTGAGTAATATTCCACTGTACGTGCACACCACATATCGCTTGTCTACTTATTTACAATGCACTGATGGACACTTGGGTTGTTTCCAGCCTTTGGCTAGCGTAAACCACGCCGCCACAAAAATGGGAGCATAAATACCTGGGGAGCCTCACTTTCCACTTGTTTGTGTATTCACCCCGAAGCGGAATTGCTGGGTCACGTGGTGACGCCGCCTGTGATCTCTGAGCAGCCACCACCCTGTTTTCCACACCCCCACACGATTTCACACTCTCGCAGCAGCGCAGAAGGGCGCTGAGCACGCTGCATCCTCGCCAAGGCCTGTATTTTCTGGGTTGTTACCTTTCCCCACCACCCCCCATCTTAACGAGCGTGACGAAGTATCTCAGTGGTCTTGACTTGCAATTGCCTAGTGACTGGTGATGCTGAGGTCTTTCGTGTGCCTATTGGCCCTGTGTGTACCTTCTCTGGAGAAGTGTCTATTCGGGTCCTTTGCTCCTTTTTTAATATTTGATAGAGTAAGTTCCATCACCCATTCTTCAAAATTGCTCTGGCTGCTCTGGGCTCCCTGCATTTCCATCAGAATCGCTACGTCCTTGTCACGTTCCATAAGATAACCTCTCGGAATTCTCATTAGAATTGCATCGACTCTAAAAGATCATTTGAGAACTGACATTTTCACCTTATGAAGAAATTCATAAACATAGAAATAGCTATCCACTTATTTAGGCCTTCTTTAATATCTTTCAATAAGATGTTTTTGTTCCCATATATTATTTCCATGAAGGCTTTACATATTATTTGTTGGATTTACTGCACTGCATCTTAGGCTGTCCTGCTATTGTAACAGGTACTGTAGTTAGATTTTGTTTGCTGCTATCATTTATTGATTTTCTATATAAAGCCTATTTCCATCTGCCTTGCTAAATTTTCTTATTTGAACTCCTAATTTACCTTTAGACCCTGCAGGGCGTTCCGGTGGCCAACCTCAGTTGCTGACGACGTTCTCTGTCCCTGCTCCCTCTTCTCCGGCTGCGCTGCCGCAGCTGTGCTTACTCGTGGCGGTGAAGGTACTGAGGCTGGCACCCCGACTTCAAAGAAAATACTTCCACTGTTTCTCCGTCACGTACCACGTGTAGGCGTGGGGCAGGTATTCCTTACCCAGTTACGAAGGTTCCCTTTAGTTTTCAGTCTGTTTTTTCATCGTGAACGGTTGTTGACTTTACTGACTATGTTCTGTGCCCCTTGTGAGGTGCTCACTCAACTTTATTCTCATTCACAGGGTCCCCTAACAGGAATTATAATCACGGGCTTTCTCACGGCAAACCCGCCCTGCATCCCTGAAGTGAGTGTTCCCGATGGGGACCTTTAGTGCGCAGCGCTGGGTTCGGCTCAAGACTTTCAGAGTCACAGGCATTCATGAACACGGTGACCCACGATGTCCCCTCCTCATGCTCTCCTCCTTGTCTGCCTGCAGCATCAAGAGTCTACTAGTCCCTCCCCTAAGGCTGTGAATGTCCCGTCTCCAAGATTCCGGACAAATCTGTATGAAATTGGAGTTATCTGCCCTTTGAAGTCTGGTAGAAATGCCCTGGAAACTGTCTGCACTCAATTTTCTGTTTATCCGAATGAGTCAGTAGAACTTCGGCTTCTGGCGTTATGAGGGTGAGATAGCCTTAATTCCTCCTGCCAAAGAACGTCTAAAATGCTGGATCAAATATTCTCAGGTCTCCCTGAAATCTGCTGTGAGTGTCTATTAGCTCTTCGAGTACATTGAATTCAGTATCTCTCAGGGCTGTCTTTTCCCAAATGTCTTGTCATCTGCTCCTCTTTATAGCTAAGGGTTTTTGTCCTGCTTCATCCTCTACCATCTCCTGCCTCCGGTGACAGTGGATCCGGTTCTGGGTGTGGCGTCTCAGCAGCGTCCCCCATGGTGGCCTCTCGTAAGGACCGAGCTGACTCTCAAGCACCAGGACCACCTTCTCGCCCTGGGCCCAGAACGGGTGCCACTGCTGCTCTGACCGCGCCCCCCGACCCAGTCCCTTCCGCCCCTCACCGCCTTCAGCAGCACAGCCACGTGGCTTTAATTTTTGTTAAAACCACGTCAAAGGAGAATTTGAAGAATCCGGACTGACTTAGGCCACTGAAAATGCTACAATTAATTTGAGAATAGACGCGGAACTGGGTAACACCCGATGGGACAGTAAAATGAAAAGGCCGGGCTACCCGCGCGTCGGGAGCAAACCGACTACACGTCTACCAGACGGGATTCACCCCGCACGGCTCTCGGCCTCCTGCGAGCTTCCTCCGCCCCTGCGGAGACGGAGATGGAAACGGGCGAAGCCGCTGCAGGCCCCCTCAGGGCCCTGGACCCCACCAGCGGGCCACCAGGACTCCTGCGCCAAACGTCGTCAAAGCTTGGACGACGTTTCCTGCACCAGGAAATTCACGTACGTGAAATGCACGATTAAAGTAAGGACATAAAGTATATGTACACGCTAATTATAATTACACAATAATCCAAGGACAAATGTTGACAGGCAATTTGAAATGATATAAAATACAACGTGGGGTTAATTGGCTTTCTCTAAAATTGTCTCAATTAAAATTAAAATATTAATGAAAAACTGATAGAAGTCAAGATACACAGGAAAATCAGCCCAAATCATCGGCCTCGCAAGTATGCGTCACACGAGCCGAGCGAGACAGGGCATCTCAGCCTGCAGCGTCCCGGCATCCAGACGCAGTCAGGAGGGACGCGTGCGCTCGTGGAAACCATCTTGGAACCGTGAGAAGGAATGTCTGAGCCCCGGACTGGGAAAGTCCTTCTTTAGACACACAAAGGCCGTGAAAGGCCGAAACGGCTACAAAGCTGGGGGCCGGGAGGAGAGGCTGGGCCCCACACTTGTCGACGAAACCCGAGCTCATTCAAGCAGGGACCACAAAGCCTCTCAGACCTGGAAAAAAAGGTCAAAGGCTGCCCCAAATTAACAAATAACTGAGTCGCACTTCGTCCCTGATAAAAGGCCAGTAGAACTCACAGGAAGCGAGGAAGAGGGGCCAGGGACACGGGTTCAAGGTGCTGGGGTGAACACGTGAGCACGGCACCCACGGGCCAGGTGAGTGAGCTGTGTGACGTGATGCGCCAAGTTTAAGCTGCGTATCGGCAAACACTTCAAAGCGATCAGAAGATTAACACCATGACGTGCTGAATAAATGACTTTATAGACAAATAAATATGAGTTTCAATGCCAAATAAATGTAAGATTTTAACAATCTCAGCTCCAGCCTCTCGGTGAGCCCTTCCCGCAGGTCTGTAGGGGCGGATCGCGCTTACGGAAAAGCTCTGTGGTCGGCATTAAATCCGACATTTAATTTTACTTTCAAATAAAGTTCATTTTAACCAAGGGTGTAGAGTTTTCAATTCTCCAAAAAAAAAAAAATTTAGAAAAGAGACTCTAATTGACGATGACTATTTCTATAAAACTGCTTCACGAATATTGGAAGTATTAGGTCCAGTTTAATTAAAAGTACAATTACTTTAAAACCTAAACCTGGTGATTTTTTATTTCCTCCCTACCAAAACTTTTCCTCATTTAACAAAGAGCCCCGAATTATGAGACATTTGTTAGCAATTTAATCATCATATAAAATAAAGTTGGAAGTTTAGTTACCTATTAAACATAATACCTATTTTTTACAACCTATACCGGTATAAGATAAAACAATTCCGATTTCAAAAAGCAAATAAGGAAAGCTGGCCCTGTCTAGGCCACTATAACCGCTGATAGCGCTTTGCTATCGCATACTGCATAAAAAGTAATCCCCCACGAATCCTCTCGGTGTTTCATTATCGAGTTCATGTAGCTGATACATGTGCGCAGCTAATGATACCTGCTGCTCCCACTGGGTCCTGGGTGCCCAGCAAACAGATCGGGGGCAACCAACGGCCAGGGGAGAACGGCCAGCCCATTTCGCGGATGTGGACACCGAGACACGTGCCCGAAGTCCCAGGTCCGCAAGGAGAAGACCCAGGCTTTAAGTGCGGGTCTTCTGAAAGCCAAAGCTCACGGCTCTGCCACTACGCTGTCGTGCAAACAGAGAGACGGTCTAGCCCTCCAGGGGACATCGCCCTGCCCTCGGTAAACGGAGACCGAGCTGGAGGTGCTGCGTAACAGTCCAGCCCAAAGCGCCAGACCGTCACGAGGTGATGGGCGACTGAGTGATGCTCTTTCACGAAAAGAGATGTCCTGAAGTCACAGTGGATTCCCTCCACTACGCAACGGCACTAAGAGCCGTGACAGAATTAACGTCGCTTCACGAAGTAAACGACTTTCGTTCAAAATCTTTATAAACTCAAATAACTTTTAAATGGGGTAAATGTACTTTTCCTCGCTGTGACAGACACCGTGACGTCTCTGAGACCCTACGCGCCAAGCCGCCGCGTGCGAAACGCTCTGGTCACACCGCTACGCCCCCGCCTGTACAGTGGAGGGACAGTTCCAAAGGGGCCCCCCGCATAAGCGCACCCCAGAACCGAAAGTTTTGAAAATAATCCTTCTTACCCACGTCGTTTCTGTGGAAAAAGAAACGCGTGCTCCCGGCTGGGGGAGGGTGGAGGAATTCTATTAATAAGTTGCTGAATGATTTTTCTTCTCGAAGGTGTTGGAAAAATCAAATTAACACATAACAGTGGTCAGTGAGATATGACTCCATCTTCTGTAATAAACGAAGATCAAAACGCGACCCTGGGTGAAGTCCCCTGAAAGGCTCCCAGCGGGGGTCTTCCTTTCTGCCTGTGATTTCCTCTCGCCCACAAAAACATGCGAATATGCGCATGTGCCACTAACACTAAGCAGCACTTCCTTAATCACTCATTTCCAACAATTTATGGATGATCAGTGGCAAAAAACGAGCAAAAATAATGAAAGAACGCAATGAAAGCTGACTGAGGCCGGGCTGGACTTCCTTCTCGTTTCTGCATCTCTTTAAGATGGAGGCCTGACACAAATTAGCCACTGGGGGGAAAAAGTCATCTGGTCATAAAATACAGTACAGGGTCACTTTTATGTAAGTTTGCCAAAAGGGACATAAACCAGGACAATTTCAAACTGTGACACAGGAGAGGGACATATGAAAACAATCTTCGCTGCTCCTCCGTCGTGCTGACACGGTCCTCAGCTTTATGGACCCGCCGAGCACCAGCACCGAGCCCTTCGCTTCCACCTGGTCAGTCTAATTAATTAAGAAAGGAAGTTACCGCAAATTTTGTACTTTTTGCTTTTATTATCAAGCACTTCGTTTGAAGTTATAGGAGTTAACCTCTTAATCCCACAGACCGTGTGCTATGTTCTGGACGTTTGGGGATGTCTGCATGGTTTGGGTAATTGGTCAGGATGTTGCTGTCACTTATGTTAAATTTTATGCTATGATTTCAAATCAAAGATCGGCATTAAGGTGAGGCGCGAGATAAAGTTGCTGCCAGAAACAGCCTTAGTTTACGAATTCATCTGTCACCGGCGAGGTTTTTGCACTTGCGTTAAGTTGCTGAGTTGTTTCCCTCGTACCGTTTTCATTCAAAGTTAGATGGGGAAACATAACATGAAACAAACACATTCTTCACTCCGATCCCAACCCGGGCCGGGGGGTCGACCTCGGGGTTCACGAGGCGATCGGAAGCCATCTCCTGACACCACCCGGCCAGGGCGGCGGTCTCTCTGAGACGTGGAGAGAGGAAACGGCACAGCTAACCGGCAGCGTGACGGGGACGGCAGCCCCGTGGGCCCGAGACCCCCGGATTCCGGTCGGCGGCTGAGCGAGCGAGGTAGAAACTGCAGAGACGGCGTCTCGACCACAAACAAGCACACGCCGCAGATGCCGCCGCCTCATCGGAGCTGAAACGTCAAGATGCGGGCGTGGGGTCAGGCTCAGACTCAGGGAACAGATACGAAGCTCCACACAATACATCCTGGTGACGGCGGAATCATCCAAATTCGGTAAATATCTAATTGCTAATGGCAGGTTAGAGTTCCAAGATGAAAGCTGCCCTCTACCTGAAACAGACAGACGAACACGCTTTACCAGAACCACGGACACCCTCCTAGCCCTGAGTCAGAGACCAGCCGCAGCGAGGAGATGGTCTCCTCAAAACAGGACGCAGGCCACGGTCAGGAGGAAGCCGCAAGGCCATCTGAGGCCCTTAAAAGGACAGGGCCAACCCCCCAGGCTTAAAATGGCCTGTTTGAATTAACATAGTGGTTTAATTAAAAACTAAGTAGAGAATTCTGCTTAATTTGATTTCCAATTCAAGCTCTGCATCCGCCCGTGGCTAGTGGCCAATTTCCGCATCTCGGCACAATATGCGAGGGGCTGTTTTAACATCGATGGCCCAGGGGAATCAATGGGAGGGTGGTGGGGCCATGTGCCACTTAGGGACTCCACCAGACTTAGACACAGTAAAACAGCACCAGGAGGGTGGCCAACGAATATAAATGGACTTTAACTTACCCATACTACAGGTTTGTCATTACTGGAATTATTGCTGGCTCTACCAATTAGAGGTGTTTTCCAAGCTCTTCACCATCGCTGGGACTAACGCGTCAAACGCAGCCAACGAGCAAAGCGCCTCCGAGGAATACACACGGAGACACGGACCTGCCGGCCGGCTGCGTGACACACGCTGTGACTCGGTGAAGCAGCAGACGGAGCGGCTGCGACACCACCGTGACATTCAGAACTGAAAACCTTAACGTTATTCAGAACCTGCCCAGTACACGCCCAGTGCACGCCCAGGATCTTAACCCACAGAGGCAGCAGCCTGAAAGGCTCAAGTGTGTGCTTCGCACAACTACTTTTAACGATAAGATGCTAACGGCCCTTGGGACTTTCACGTAATTAATTTAAAACTGAAAAATAGGAATATTTTTAAATGGCATGTGTCGTGACCACCTTAATCGTAAAGCTTTACGACACTTCTAAGGTCTAGACTGCACCTCGTCGTCAAGCAGATTTGATCCTGCTCCGGTCCGTGCCACCTCAGAATGGGAATCACGATTCGGAATCTTCAAGTGGCCTAAGGTGATACGTGAACGGTTAAGAGCCAAGCGCACTGTACTGAGCCCCACACAACAGCGGCAGCTTCTAGAACACCTAGCGGTCAGATGCAGTAAGCTCCAGGACCACGCTGGGTGACGACGGCTGACATGCACTGAGCTGAGCCTGGCTTCCTGAGCAGTCGCCTCTCATTCGTCCTCTAGGTAATAAAGGTGGCCATCGTCACCATGCTCACTTTACAGAAAGGAAACCTCATGAAGTAAGAGCCCAGGCGGTCTGGCCAGTCCTCGGGCCCTGGGCCCCGGGTCCCCTCCCCGTCTCAGCTGGCCGCTCCCCAGCACACTCATTCCCTCCCCTCTCCCTGCTTCCTGCAACAGGACGAAGGGCAAGGTCACCAGTTCGGTGTCTGCCACCCCCGTTCATTCCGCTCCACGACGACCCAGGCCGGGCACGGGGTGACGCCCTGAGCGCTGCCTTTCTGAACTCGTGGCCGTGTCTGGGAAGTATTCGGATTGGTCCTATTCCCCACAACCACTCACCACATCGGTCCCTCTGAGGTCACGAAACGGAGCGGGTGACCCTGAGGCATTCCGAGGTGAGGAACGCAGTCAAAGACGTGCTTAGGAAAGAACATTTCGATCATGTATAAGACACGAGAAGGAAAAAATCTGGAGGAAGCATGTCGCGTGAGCGTCGGTGCGAAAGGCCGGCAGGACCCTCTGACGTCCCGCCTCGAGCCGATGTCCCCTGAGACCTTCGTTTGCAGAGGGCACACGAGAATACGGACGCGTCCCTGGGGTTTCGTGTCGGTTTATTGTTTTTTGTTTTTTTGTTTTAATTCTAGAGAAGGTAACTAATTCTGCTTCAATAAATTCAGCCAAGTTGCTTTTCTGGTTGGTTAGTTCACAAGGAGGGAGAAAAATAATTTGGAAGCGAGGGGTCTGTTCGTATTGGTTTTTTTTAATAATCTATTTAAGTAATGACTAGATTTTGATGAGCAGCATAGCTAGGTACCACCCAAGACACCGAGTGTGAAAATACATCCGCAGAGCTTTCCCGGCCGTGCAGCAGGAAGACACGGGGAGGGAGGGTTGGCATGTGCTGGAGCCCCTGCCCCCCGCCCCTCTTCAAAGGGGCCGGGGACTCGACCGAGTCTGCCTGGTGGCACCTCTATAAAACACGGGGCTCCTCCTATGTGACACGCCGTCCCTCGGAGACGCGGTTAAACTCGGACACGTGTATTTGTCCCTAAATGGACTCAAATAAAACAGAAGACGCAAAAATCCTTGGCGAAAGCCCTGCGCCAGCTCCCTCTTGCCTAGGGCATAAAACCCGCGGACCTAGCCGACTCCGGGCCTCGGGCCCCAGACGCCGGCTCGCCCCGCAGCCTCGGGCCGGCCAGAACCCAGGCCTTTGCTCGGCCACGCGCCACCAGCTACACCGGCTCAGCCACCGCTCTCAGCTCAGGCGCAGGCCGGCCCCCCAGGAAGCCTTCCGGACCGGCAACCCGAGGCTCCCCACGGCCCCGCGCCCCCACAGCAGCTCGGCGTGTGCAAGGTCACCGCACCACGTGCGTGCCGCTCGTCGCATCTCTGACATCCCCCTCGGGCGGCCTTGCAGGCAGGAGCCCCGTCTTTCCACTGCCGTCCCCAGCGAGCTCCTATGACAATAGCAATTACTGCGGAGCGAGCGCTTTATCACTGGCAGAGGAACGAACGCCCGTGGAAAGGCTCCAGAATGCCCCCAAACCTGTTCCTCGCGCATCTCCGATGACGTCATTCCTTCTGATGCTCGCTGTCGTCGGCCCTCTGGGATGTCACCTTTGCCGTGTCTCCCAGAAGCTTGGTGCCCTGGCTCCCAGGGGGTCACTCTGCCTCTGTCCTCCTGCTGGCAGATGGCACCCGTGCAGGAGTCTGCTCGTGCGGTCCCCGGCCAGCACTCGCCCACGGCCCCGTGCCCCTCCCCCCGGCTGTCCTGGGCCGGCTCCCCACGGCGCTGACCTGTGAAGGACGCGAGCACCAGGGCAGGGCACGAGCTCTGCGACTGGCCACGCGGGTGCTCGGGCCCCTGAAGAACACTTACTGTCTTTGGGCCCCAGTTTTCTCTTTATAAAAGGCGGGTCTGCACTGAGTCCCTTTCAGCAACAAAACTTCCTAGAGTTTCTTCAAGGAATGATGAACGGTCAAAGAGCTTTTTAAACCGAAACTATATAATTATTCACATGACATATGACTTAAATAAGTTAAGCACATCATCATAAAAAACAATCCCAATATATGAAACCAGTGTTCTCAACGTCAGACATGACTGCCAAACACAGCCTTCCATTCTGATCTCGCTCCGTTTACTGAATACGAAACCGACTGTCAGTTGTCCCAGCTGCAGACTGTCAGAGCACAGAGAGACACCCCGAAAACAGAAAGGGGAGCCCACGGAAACATCACCTTCACCGTCACCTCTCGGAGGCTCCTTCACGGCACCCCTCAGAGGAGAAGTCTAGAATGCGCCATACTACAGGTTTCAGTGAGAAGAGAGGTTGAAATGTTAGACTAAACAATTTCATACCTGAGAACCCACAAAAGTTACGAAATAACAGGGGCACACGCATTTACAACCTCCCGTGCCCAACTTATTTAATGGGCGTCACAGTATTACTCAGTAATAAGATAGTTACACTTTCACTATAAATTAAAAGGTGTAATGTGTCTGTAAATAAACTAACACCAGAATTCACTTCGTCAAGTTTAAAAATCACCCAAAAAGTATTAGCTGCTTAAATCTTTGCATTATATTCGAAAACCTGACTCCTTTCCTTTCATTTTAAAAGGCTGTATTCGAGGACAGATAACGTCATTGCCACTTAGCAAGATGCTCTTGCAAAGCCCCATGCTGCCTCCTTCTGACCCCGCCACCCCGGCTCAGGAGCGCAGTGTCCCGGTTCGCCTGGCCAGCTGACGGGGCACGTCTGATTGTATGACACGCTGCATCCTGAAAACACCGCCGATGAAATCGCTTTTACGTAGACATATTTTAAGGTGTTCAGAACTTCGTGTCATGCTTCAGACCAGAGGGGAGCGCCCGCGAACGAGGGGAGTAGCCGCTGAGCAGCAGGCGTGTGCAATGCACACGCGGGCTCCGCCACGCGCGTGCGCAGCACAAAGCACTGAGTCCGCAACGGCTTCCTGCCCGTGGGCGGGCAGAGCAACTCCGTGCGCAGCCGTTAAATGAACTTCTCACATTCCAGTCCGACGGCTGCGCAAGCCGACTTTTTATACTTCGCCACAAATGGTAGTTACGCCTTCACTTAACTGATTTAATTCCGAAACACGGTTCACTCACCTTCTTCAGGCCAGCGAAACCTTCGGACTCCAGGAAGAAAAAGGCAAAGGGCATCAACACAAACAGGCAAAGGTTGGAGAAGAGAGAAGCGAGGTTCCACAGACCTACAGAGAGGGGACACGAGAAGACGGACGGGTTAGACACCGACGGGCCTCGTCGAAGAAGTCACTGCACTGACGCGTGGCGCAGTCAAAGAGAGACACTTTAACGGTACAAGCAAACATGAACTTGGGGCGTAGCCTGACAAATGAGCTAAACTGAGAAATCAGACAGTAATCGCCTATTTATTTAAATTTTGTATAACTTCGTAACATGTACCTATTGGTAAAAAAGCCAATATAGAAATTATTTTCCTCGTGCCCTAAAAATAAATTCACTAAAGGTATGGCAGACGCAGAGATCCAAAGACACAGCCTCTTTAGACATATTGGCACCTGAATATTTAAATTAGAGCCAGTAGCATTTACTGAGCATTTAATAAATGCCAGATACTCTACTAAACATTTTACATGCATAATCTCATTTAATTTAAGCCTCATAAAAACCCTACAACTAATAATTAGCATTTATTGAGCCCTCATGTGCCAAGCCCTGTTCCCGGTGACTCACAGATGCGATGCACACTCATTTGCTCTTTGCGGCAGCCGCGTGCCAGGCGGCAGACCCTGCCGGTGGCAGCGCCGATCCCGCGACGTTTACAAAGCACCGCATCGCAGGAGTCCTAGCGAGCGGCTCCCAGCGGGAGAGGGAAGGGAGAGGCAGGGAGCGCGCAGGACCTGACCCGTCTGGGGCACGTTCTGCAGTCCTTCCTAAAACCACGGTCGAAAGCAGCTAAGATGATAATGAGAACAGATTCGGAAGAAGCGAACTTTAGATGTGTCGTCGGGATAGTATTTGGCCAAGTATCTCACATTTTTAAAGATAAAACTCAAGAGTAAAACATAAAAACTATGCCAAGTATAAACTCGACGTACTACATGCAATTACATTCGATGCTTGTGAAATGGGCAGCTGATTCTTTCCACGCCCTCATCGACGCCGGCGCCACAGGAACGAGGACACGAAACCTGTGCGCTCCCAGAGCTTACGCTCCGGGCGTGCGGCTCTGCCGTGAGGTCACCAGGAACGACAGTGCACGCGTCCCCAGCTGCGCCGGTCACAAACAGTCACGAACTCACGTAGCTGTCCCAGCAGCGCCCGAGGCCCTCTCTGGACCGGCGTGGAGCGCAACGAAAAGAACGATGCGCCCAGCACCTGTCCAGCCACCTGGGCGGCCCCTTCCCTCGGGAGGTACAGCGACGTAGGTAACAGACTCGATTTACAGTTTCCTACCCAAAAATTTAGATAGATTTAATGAGTTTTACAACCTATTTAACTTAGCAGGAAATAAAATGTTTTACAATTTTTTTTAGAAAACGTCTTGCATGCTTCAGTGGAAAAACCTTAATTTGAACTTTTGAAAATACAAACTGTTCTCGAGTACCTTCCCGCCTTGCTGCCTGTGCGCGCCTGAGCCCCTTCCCCAATGCGGGGGCCACGAGCACAGCCCGCTGTCTTCCCGTGCTCACGGCCTGTGCGCACGGAGCTGGTGGCCAAAGGCAGGCCCGGGTTCGAGCCCGTCTGCTTGTCCACGTGGCAGCCTTGAAAGTCACAGGTTCCCATCTACAGAGCAAGACTGAGGGCCCGGTCCACGGGTGGTGCTGAGAATTACGAAAATGATACACGGAGGACAATCGGCACATCTGTCACGCAAAAAAAACGCACGTAAGACTTGTCACGGCCCAGAAGGCACCAACACACAGCACTGCTGGCTGCGGTGCCCGCTGACCTCACTGTGAGTGACCCACATGCACTTCCGGCTTTTCCTCTTCTCTCCCTTCCGGGGGAGTCAGCTCGGTTTTTGTGGCCA
>NW_011888949.1:1206883-1211038 GCF_000151845.1 Pteropus vampyrus
GCGACGTAGGTAACAGACTCGATTTACAGTTTCCTACCCAAAAATTTAGATAGATTTAATGAGTTTTACAACCTATTTAACTTAGCAGGAAATAAAATGTTTTACAATTTTTTTTAGAAAACGTCTTGCATGCTTCAGTGGAAAAACCTTAATTTGAACTTTTGAAAATACAAACTGTTCTCGAGTACCTTCCCGCCTTGCTGCCTGTGCGCGCCTGAGCCCCTTCCCCAATGCGGGGGCCACGAGCACAGCCCGCTGTCTTCCCGTGCTCACGGCCTGTGCGCACGGAGCTGGTGGCCAAAGGCAGGCCCGGGTTCGAGCCCGTCTGCTTGTCCACGTGGCAGCCTTGAAAGTCACAGGTTCCCATCTACAGAGCAAGACTGAGGGCCCGGTCCACGGGTGGTGCTGAGAATTACGAAAATGATACACGGAGGACAATCGGCACATCTGTCACGCAAAAAAACGCACGTAAGACTTGTCACGGCCCAGAAGGCACCAACACACAGCGCTGCTGGCTGCGGTGCCCGCTGACCTCACTGTGAGTGACCCACATGCACTTCCGGCTTTTCCTCTTCTCTCCCTTCCGGGGGAGTCAGCTCGGTTTTTGTGGCCATAGCCTGCACGTGTCGAACAGCGCTGTCCCCTCCCCCAAGAGGTTCCGGGTATGGACAGGCACCATCCACGCGGCTCCTTGAGAACTGTACCTTACTAAGACTCGAGGGGCCTGGCCCACAGCTGTGCCCTCCAGGTCAAGTTCACAAACTCGGTCCACAGTCTTTGGCCTCTACTTTGACGGCTCAACATCATTTTATCACAGTTCCCAAGTGAAGTCACTGACAGATACGCAAGGTCCAACTATAATTAGTGTTACGTAAATTACTACATAATACCTTAGTATTCTTTATGGCTGGAGAACGATTGTTATATGTCGCTTTGCTCGGGCACGGTGGAAAACAAATGTCGGTTTTAAATCGTCTATGTTGAAAGGTAAAAGTCAGTATATTCAATTCACGCGAAATAGTTTCAGTCCGATGAAATATCTCACAGGACTTCAAAAACTGTGAATAACAGTATCTACCATGTACTCAGTACCCAAAGTCGGGCAGCGGTCTGTATACTCTGGGGTACCACCCCGGCCCTGTGTCATGAGGCCCTGAAGTTCAGAATCATGCCCGGGGCCCAGGGCTCGGAACCGGCTCTGCTACTCTCCCGAGTATGCTGCAGCAGTTCGGGCAGCGCAGACCCACTCTGCCTGCTCCTCTCACACTCTTTCCAGAGCCTGTGCATTTTTTCGGAGCCTTTCTCTAGACCGAGGCTCCACGAGACATGCGTCACGCTCCACGATGCTGGCTTCGGTGAAGAGCCAGGAAGCCTGAGCTGCATGCGCGAACGTTACTCTCTGCACGGCCGGATGTAAGCAAGGAAACGTGCGCTAAGTAAAAGCTCGTGGGCCCAACTAGAAAAACAGAATTCTCGACGGTCTGTGCAAAATGGAGGAAATCGCAACACGTATAAAAAGTAAAAATATCAATTTTACAAATGTATTGAGTTATAATTGACATAAATCGTGCACGTAAAGTGTACAATTTCATCAATTCTGACGTAAGTGTGCACCAGTGACGCCATCACCATAATCGAGATAATGAACGTATCCATCGCCGCTTCCTCGTGCCATTTATAATGGCCGCCTCCTGCCCCCACGCCGCCGCCCACCGCCCACCCATTCTGCGCTTCAGAAAAGAGCATCCTCCAGACTTTTACATAAACGGTACGTGTGACGTGCACTCTTGGTTTTCTCTGGCTTCTGTCCCCTAGAACAACTACTCTGAGATTTCCCAACATAGTGACGTGTATTAGTGTCTGTCCCTTTGTATGTATCAGCTTGAATCCAGTCACCAGACGCGGCCATTCACCGGCGAACGGCTCGCTGGGGAGTCCCCACCCTGTGCCCACTCCGACTAGAGCTGCGCCGTGCTCTCGCGTCCAAGCCTTCGCACGGCCACACGCGTTCATCCCTCGCGGGCGAGCGCCTGGCCATGGCATGGCTGGGACACACGGCAGGTGTGCGCTTGACACATTTAAAAGCCACGTCGATGTTCCAGACTGGCAGCAGAGTGCAGATTCCAGACACATCTGGCCCAAAGCCGGGGTCCCCGCGACTCCAGCAGGCGCTCAGTGGAGTCTCGCTGTTGTGTTCGTTTGCATTTATTTCCCTAATGAAGAAGTGACGCCCTGGACATCTCTTCTTGAACTTCTTTGGTGACGTCTCTTTGACTCGGTTGCCATTGCTCGTTGACTGGGTCGTCTGGGACTGAGTTTGGCAAGTTCCTTCTACGCTCCGAATACGAGTCCGTGACCCGGTGTGTGACCTGCCAGTCTGTGCACTGTCTTTTCCTCCCCTTAACAGTATCTTTCAAAGAACGAAATTTCTGGATTTTGAGAAAGTTCAATTTATCAATTTTTCCCTTTTACAGATCCTGCTTTAGCGATCTTACCCGAGAAATTACAGTCTAGCCAAGTGTCACGAAGACTTCATCGTAAGTTTCCTTCCTCATGGGCTACAGTTTTAGGATTTGCTTTTAGGTCTATGATGGTTTTGAATTACTTTTTGTATATGGTGCCCGGTATAGACTGCAGTTCATTTTTTTGATTATCCAAATGTTCTGACACCATTTGTGAAAAAGAATACCTTTTTTCCACCAAATCGCCTTTGCAGATTGATCTCCAATTAAAAGTAAATTGACAATACACGTGTGGATAATTCCTGACTGTCCATTCTCCTGATTTGATCTGTCTGTCTATCTTTACGCTGATACCGCGTGGTCTCAATTACCATAGCTTCAAAACAGTCTCTGAACCAAGTACTAAGGCCTCCAACTCTGTTCTCTTTCAAAGTTCTTTGAATTCCCATCTGAATTTTAGATCCATTTCCATTCCTACTGCCGGGATTTTGATCAGGATGGTGTTGACTCTACAGAGCGGTTTGAGGAGAGCTGACACCGGAGCAGTGCCGTCCGCTAACCCGTGCACACGCCCCCCACGCACTGCGGCACTCTCTCTCCTCAGCAGTATCCTATGCTTTACAGTACATAGTCCACACACCTCTAAGTATTTCACGTTTTTGATGCTACTGTATATAATAAATGGCGCTGGTTCTTAAATCGATCTCCAATTTTTCACGGCTAGTATACAGAAACGCAACTGAGTTTTCTATATTGATCTTATATCCTGCAACCTTGCAAAATTCACTTACTGGTTCTAACAGCTTTTTTTATAACAAACCCCACCAGAATTTCTACATACACGATCGTATCGCCTGTTAACAGAAAGTCGTCCTTTTCTCTCCCCAACCTGGATGTTCTTCGTTTGCTTAAAAACCACCAGAACAGTGGTGCCCAGAAGAGGTTCCCGATCTCGGGGGGAAAAGCGTTCGGTCTTCCACTGTTAAGCATGGTGCCACCTGCAGGGTTTTCAGAGACGCCCTTTATAGGATGAGAAAATGCCCTTCTGTGCCTAGTTGGCTCAGAGATTTTATCAGGAATGGACGCTGAATTTTGTCCAATGCTTTTTCTGCATATGTTGTGATGACCATACGTCTTTAGCATGTGAATATGGTAAATTACATTCATTGATTTTTTTCTAAAAGTCATGATGTATTATTCTTTTTATATATCGTTATATTTGATTTGCTAAAACTTTGTGCGTCTATGCTCATGAGGGATATTCGTCTGTAGCTTTCACATGTCATTCTGATTTTGGTACCAGGGTAATGCTGGCTTTGATGAGTCAGGAAGTATTTCCTCGTTTTTAATTTTCTGAAAGTCTGTGTAGAATACCTATTACATCCTCCTTAAACATTTGGTAGAACTGACCTGAAGCCCTAGTGGCCGGAAGTTCTACCTGTGAGAACGTCTGTAACATTTCCCGGTCTGTGAGAGCTTCGATAATTCTTGCCTTTCGAATTCTTCCATTTCTCTAAGTTGCTGACTTTATTGGCATAAAGGTGTTCACGATACGCACTAATCATCCTTTGGGTAGATGTGGGATGTTGAGTGATGTTGCCTCTCATTCCTTATTGGAAATTGGTGTCTTCTTTTTGCTTATCAATTTTAATGATCTTCTCACCGATTTCCTCTATGTTTTCTGTTCTATTTC
>NW_011888949.1:1211693-1216980 GCF_000151845.1 Pteropus vampyrus
CTCGGGGGGAAAAGCGTTCGGTCTTCCACTGTTAAGCATGGTGCCACCTGCAGGGTTTTCAGAGACGCCCTTTATAGGATGAGAAAATGCCCTTCCGTGCCTAGTTGGCTCAGAGATTTTATCAGGAATGGACGCTGAATTTTGTCCAATGCTTTTTCTGCATATGTTGTGATAACCATACGTCTTTAGCATGTGAATATGGTAAATTACATTCGTTGATTTTTTTTCTAAAAGTCATGATGTATTATTCTTTTTATATATCGTTATATTTGATTTGCTAAAACTTTGTGTGTCTATGCTCATGAGGGATATTCGTCTGTAGCTTTCACATAATGTCATTCTGATTTTGGCACCAGGGTAATGCTGGCTTTGATGAGTCAGGAAGTATTTCCTCGTTTTTAATTTTCTGAAAGTCTGTGTAGAATGCCTATTATATCCTCCTTAAACATTTGGTAGAACTGACCTGAAGCCCTAGTGGCCGGAAGTTCTACCTGTGAGAACGTCTGTAACATTTCCTGGTCTGTGAGAGCTTCGATAATTCTTGCCCTTCGAATTCTTCCATTTCTCTAAGTTGCTGACTTTATTGGCATAAAGGTGTTCACGATACGCACTAATCATCCTTTGGGTAGATGTGGGATGTTTAGTGATGTCGCCTCTCATTCCTTATTGGAAATTGGTGTCTTCTTTTTGCTTATCAATTTTAATGATCTTCTCACCGATTTCCTCTATGTTTTCTGTTCTATTTCACTGATTTTTCCTCTTTTTTTATTTCCCATCTTCTTCTTACTCTGAATTCATTTGCTCTCCTTTTTCTAGTTTCTTAAGGTAGGAACTGTGCAAACTAATTTGAGACTTTTTTCTTTTTCTAAAACAGGCATTTTAGTGCTATAAATACTTTGAAATGATTTTTTTCTATTTTTATTCAGTTCAAAGTACTTTCAAATTTCCCTTTGGATTTCTTGTTTTCCCTATGAGTTATTGTGAAATATATTATTTGGTTATCAAATACTTGAGGGATTTTCCAGTGTGTTCCTATCACTAATTTCCCGTTTAACTTCATCGTTAGAAAGCATCTCTTGGACGACTTAGATCCCTCTAAAAGTATGGCAGCCTGCTGTATAACATTTCAGGGTAGTACCTTGTTCCCAGTATACTTAAACACAATGTGCACTCGCCTATTTGTGGGCAGTGTTCTAGTAAGTGCAAGTTAGGCCGAGCTGGCTTAGATGTTAGTTAAGTCTCCTACGTCCTTCATTTTTTCCTGTCTACTTGCTCTATTAATTATTGGAAAAGGGGTATAGATATATCTAAATATAATTGTGATTTTGACTATTAATCCTTTCATTTCTGTAAGTGTCTGCTTCATATCTTTAATAGCTGTTTGTTAGGTAGATAAATGTTTATTATCGTGTTCTTTTGATGAGCGAATCCTCATCATTATGAAATGGTCTTCTTTATTCCTTACCTTTTCTGATAATACACTTTGCATGGTGTCTCCTGTTTCTCCTATGGCTGGTGACCTATCTGTGTGTCTCTATTTAAAGCAGGTTTCCTGTAGGCAGCATGTACCTGTGTCTTCCTTGTTCACTCAATCTGACAATCTCTGCCTTTTAGTTGGGGTGTTTAGACCGTTGATGTTCACTTCTTCGGTCAGGTTAAAATCTATCAACTTGCTCTTTGTTTTCTATTCATCCCATTGTTCTGTCTTCATTTTTTCTTCTTTTTCTGTGCTCCTTTGGATAAAATAGTTATGATTCCATTTTATTTCCTCCGTTTGCTTATTGACTATACCTCCCTGTCGAGCTATTTTAGGATTTTTTTAGGTTTATCATATCACTTCTAACTCATCACACGATCTGCCTTCAAGTGACATTACAACGCTCCACATACAGCCTAAGAAACTTACGACGGCGTATCTCCATTTCTCCCTTCCTGCTTTTGTACTATCGGTGTATGCGTTTTACTTGCACATTATAGAACTCTATCTGAACAACCAACCATCTCTTAATGAGACTTACATAACAAGCGAGAGCTCTGTCACACCACCGCAGATGGCCACTGCCAGGGAGCTGCCCTCCCGCTTCCGGTCTGGGCTTCGGCCTCCCACCAATCCGTCTCCCCCGAAGGGCCCGGGCTTTGCGGTGCGCGTCTGCTGGCGAGGGGCGGCGCCGTCCGTGCACCTGACACTGTCTAAGCCTCTCTGGATTCAGAACTAGCGTGGCAGGTTTTGTACTTGAGAAACGTTGCCTCGCTGTCATCTGGCTTTTTTATCCCCCATAAGAAATATGCTGGTTCATGTCACTGTTCCTCAGTACTTTATGTGTCTTCTTCTCTGGATGCTTTTAAGATCTTCTCTTTGTCACTGGTTCTGACCAATTTGATGATGTGTCTTGGTATAGTTTCTTGCACATAGTGCTGGTTGAGCTTCTTGGATCAGTGGATTTATAGGTTTCACCTAGTCTTGAAATTTTTCTGCCATTAATTTTTCAGATTTTTTTTCTTAACCTTCCCTCCCACAGGAACATCATGTCACGGATGCCCCAGTCAGATTTTCTGCCGTTTTTCTCTATGGGTGTTTCTCTTTGGGACAGTTTTCACTGTTATGTCTTCAAGTTCACAAATCTCTTCTACAATGTCTTATCTGCATTTATCCCATCCAATATTTTTCACGTCAGACATTACAGGTTTCATGTCTAAAAGTTTGATTTGGTTCTTTTTTGTATTCTCCATGTCTCAATATGTTCAATATGTAGCTTCTGGAACACAGAGTTATAAAACGTGTTTTAATGTTCTTGTCTACTAACTGTGAACCTGCATCAGCTGTGAGGTGGTTTTAACCGATTTTTTCTCCTGTTTGTGGGTGGTACGATCCCACGCTGTACTCAGCTATGGACTCAAGGTAGGCAGCAAAGACTCGCAAAGACATCCACACCTTAATCCCCAGAATCTGTGGACACACTACGTTACGTGGCGTATTAGTTTTCTAGGACAGCAGCACAAAAAGGATGGCTTCGAGCAACAGAAATTCACTCTCTCACAGTTCTAGAGGCTTAGAAGCCCAGAATCAAGGCGTCGTCAGGGCCACGCGCCTCCTGAAGGCTCCGGGGCAGGGCCTTCCTGTCCCTTCTGGTGATTGCTGCGATCCTTGGCAGTCCTAGGCAGTCCTAGGGGCACCGCTCCAGCCTCAGCCTTTGTCTTCACGGGCCTTCCCGGTGTGTCTGTGCCTCCATTTCGTCTTCTTATTAGGACACTAGTAACGAGATTAGGACCCACCCTAACCCAGTATGACCTCACCTTAACAATTATATCTGCGAAGAAATCATTTTCAAATAACGTCACATTCTGCGGTTCTCAGTAGACAAAAATTTGGGGGCTGAGGGGAGACACAATTCAACCCAGTATACATAGCCAAAAGGACTTTGCAAATATAATTAAGGTCATGAACCTTAATAAAGAGACAAGGAGATAGATCATCTTGGATTACTCAGGTGAGTCTTTAAGAGCTGAGAACATTCTCCAGCTGGAGTCAGAGGTGCAGCACAAGAAGTCAGGAAGAAACTCGACCCACCTTTGCTGGAGGGTCACATGGAAAACATGAGGAAAGTGGCAGCAGCCTCCAAGGCAAAGGTGGGCACCCGACTGACAGCCAGCAAGGAAATGGGGGCGTCAGCTGTACAACCAACACAGAACCAAGTTCAGCCCATCACCTGAATGAGCTTAGAAGCAGAGTCTCCCCAGAAACTCCAGGAAGGAATGCAACCCTGTGATACCTTCATTTCATGACCCTAAACAGAGGCCTTTCATTTTTTTTCCCCCAAAAAGAGGGTGTCAGTTTAATAAGATTATGGGACATGGTTAAACTGAGACCATGATAGCCATTAATTCTACCCCTCTGTGTAAAACAATGCTTATTAAGCTTCTGATCAGTTTGTAAGACACTAAAACAGAACTGAACACCTGTACTTGCATGTTTGTGTGCACACGGACACACGAGCCTTCTTAATGCATGAAAACATCCTTTTGAACACATCCAACTTCAATAAAGCATTGAATGTACTACGGCTACCCTGTGTACCGTAATGTCCTCTAAGAAAACCAGGGACCCCCCACCACGGTGGAGGAAAGGCCTGGCTGGTAGATGTCTGAGTGTGTGGCACTTTACGTCTGAGCAACCTGGGTCTGCGTCTGTCAGCTCCATGTGACTTAGAAAAGGGACTTCAACTCCATGCATAAGATAGGCCATATCCTAACTCATCGGGCTCTCGTGAAGAACGGGAGAAATAACACGCCACGTGGTGAACCATGCTGGTGCCTCTCCCGCCCTGTCGCAACTCAACACAAATGGTCCAAAAAGCTGAAAAATCCTAGTGCTCACCAGAAATGAGACCAGAGAAGACAAAGGAAGTGATGGGAATTACAGCTAAAATTACCTCTCAACCAAGTTTTTCTTAAAGAATTATTCTCATTAATTACACCAAAAAAAAGCTTATATGGCAAACATGTGACATTAAAAGTATATAAAAACAAGCAGTGACAAAAAGGAGGCATAGAAAATAAGTTGCAAAAAAATGCACCAAATTATGAACAATGTGAATGCAGTGAAATTATAGGTGATTTTTCTTCCTACTTTTCTACATACTCTAAGCTTTCATTAAGGAGCACATAAAGACCCTGAAAACCCACAAAACACACACTTAAGCCCCCTCGCAAAACTCAAAAGCCTCCACATCCCTGTGTCACAGGACACCCCAGAGAAAACACAGGGCAGAGGACACCAGGGCTGCGGTGGAGACGCCAGCTGGGCCCTCAGCCATGCCACCCCTTTGGTCCCCTCGGTCCCCTCGTCCCCCTGGGTGCACAATTCAAGTTCCAGCCTCAGTCGAGCGGCATGTCACCAAGTGGCAGGGCACTTCAGAGACTGCTCGCAGGCGGCTGCAGACAGGACTACAAACCCTTGGACGCGCAGAGTCACGGCAGGGGGACGGTTTACCCAGTTTTTGCAACTTGAAACAATCAACTATCATTTGCAGCACAAAAGGAGACTTTTCGCTGTTGTTGATCTATAAATACACATACTTCCAGAATTTCTCTTTCTGATCAGATGTGTCCTTTTCCTGAATGAAAACCACAAATTCAAATTTTTCTCTGTAAGTAAAAAGACCTCACATTCTGCCTTAGGCAAAAGCTCACACACCAGTAACGGAGCCTGCTCTGCCCGGCGCCGCGGCGAGAACCAAGGCGGCTGCGGAAAGCCGCGCCCCACTGCGGACGCGCGGGGACCGACGGG
>NW_011888949.1:1217535-1224814 GCF_000151845.1 Pteropus vampyrus
CCCTTGACCGGCGCCCTTGACCGTGCCTCCCGCTGGCGCCGCTGCCCCTGTGCCGGACTCGGTCTCCGCTGCTGCGCGCGGCGACCTGCTGTGGTGCTCGCCGCCAGCCAGGTGGCGGGCACGCCACCCAAGTGCTAAGCGCCTCCCTGACGGTCGTGCGACAGCCGAATGGCTGAACAACGCAGTTCCTGGGGTGCACGTGGCTGTATTTATTGCAAGAAATATTCACTTAACACTGAGAATTTAAGAGTTCAGGTCTTATCCCGCCTAACAGGATAATCATCCACATAAATAACCAACTTTCTCAAAGTGTAACTAATTAAATGAAAAAAATTTATTAACCAGAACAAATAAATGTGAAAGCTTTAGACTTAACTTATGCTAGTTTAATTATCAAATCGGCAACAGAAAGTTAGTTACTGTGAGAACATCTAATATATAGAAAAATAATATATCTAACATATATTCCTAAGTAGTAATTATGTTCTTAGCAGCTGTCTAAAACTTAGTAAGACTCCGGCATTTCACAAACATACAGCAGACATGGATACCTCTCAGATAGTCCACAGTTTTGATAAGCTGTTCCTAAATCAGGGCTAATACACATAACATACTACCACTGCCTTTATTTGATTATATGTCATTACATATTAATTTGTAAAATAAAAAGTAATATTAGTCGAATATTACTTCAGAAAGTTAAAATTACATGCTTCAACACAGAAATTCACAAACTCTGTAGTTTATCTAAATCGTGTCAATAACAACCTTTTTGAAAGATATCCGCCTATCCCCAAAAGAAGTATCTGAACTTAAACAAAGATTACTTAATAATCCTAGAAGAGTTTAAAACCAAATCAAAGCACAGCACTCTGAACTGCCAGAACAGCAGAGGATGCGTTAACATCTAGCGCCACCTGCTGGAGTCACAAAATATTTCAAAATACAATAGAAGATACTATGAAGTAAATTATCACTTTTCATCACAGTAACAAAAAACTTCATAAATTTAAATAAGAAAATTAACCAAATTCAGCTATATTCAATAACATCCAAAGTGACAAAACTAAGCTAAAACCAATATTTCAGTGGAAGTGAGGATCTAATTCAACTGTCAAAAAGTGACTAATAAAAAAATTCTACCAAAGAAGTATAAACTTAGAAAAAAAGACAACAGGTTTACTTTTGAAAGGTGAGTGTTATGAGAACTTCAGAATTAGAATAGCTTCTGCTTGCTTACTTAGAAGAAAAACAAATAAAGAATAATTTTAGCAATGACTTGTGAAATTTTTTACTTTATTATAATTTTTTTCTTATAACAAAAAAGCAATACATGCCCACCATAGAAATGTTACACAGTGCAAATACCAAAATAAAAGCTTATATCATATTAGCCTACCAACCAGAGGAAAAGAGTTTTTCAGCATCTTTCTATACTCATCTGCATCATCATCTGTAACAGCCAAAGGCACTCACTGTTCGGGTCCACCACAAATTAAGCAAGTTTCCTACTTTGAACATTCAGGCTGTTTTTTATTTTTATTATTTTAAACAATACTTCAATAAATATTAGTAACCATGGTGACGCACATTATAATAAATGGCTGAACTACTGAGACCAATTAACTAGAGATTGTTAGTAACATTTAACTATCACTGGTACATCAAAATTTATTAAGGGCTGACTTTTAATATTTACACGTAACTAAGTATAACACTTCTTTAAGTTAGAGTTCCTAAAATCTAAAAATTTGGTTTTTTCCAAAGCTTCTGTGGACTTTGAAAATGAATAAAACAAAGATTTTATATTGTTCCTTGGTGATGTCTACAACAGCATACTGTCTATTCCCGCTGACGAAACAAAATAAAGCACATGTACCTTGCAAAGACTAGTCACATCCACCGTGGTTACCTTTTAACAGACTGACCCTCAAACTGGGCAATCATGTTACAACATGTGTCTGGTCACAGTGAGTATGGATAGCCTGGCAAAAACTGGACCCCAATAGGGGAAATTACCTCAATAATTGAAGAATTACTTCCTGACTTTAAGGCTACAATTTTAATTCCATCATTCTGCCTTCCAACGATGTATCACTGTTTGGGTTTTAATTTTAAACTCATGACATAACATTACCATTTCAAAGTGAATAACGCAGCAGCATTTAGTGCACTCACAATGCTGTGCGACCACGACCTTGACCGAGTTCCCAAAGGTTTTCATCACCCCAAAAGAAAAACCCATTAAGCAGCTGTATCGTTATTTTTCAATTTATGGAACTGAAGAGTTTCATACTTTTCCTCTAACTGTTTAACATATAAGATATAGAAAGTGAATACAAATGGATACTTTTTGCTGTCCATTTTAACCTATTTTTTCCAATTTTCGTCATAATAAAAATAATAATACGAAGTTTTAGCTGGCATTTTAATTTGTCACCTCCGCCCACCTCGTACCATCCTACAGTAAACTGAAGAAGCCAGCATGCCGTGATGCATACTTGGGGAGCGATGGGATTCACCTCACAGCACCCTGCGGACAAGCGGCGAAGGCCCCCAGCTAAAACCGCCAATGCCCAGGGGAGCACCCCGGCCTCCCCCTGGTGCCAATGCCGTTTCTGTATATCATATTCTTCAAGCTGCTCTAATAACTTTGCGGTGTAGACAGAGATACTTCCTGCTACACGATACAGAGATTTGGAACTTAGATAACATGGGTAACACATAACATCTCAAGCCCGGGGCTCAGAATCCTAACACTGCATTCAAGACGAACAAAATATCCTTCCGCAGACTAAAGCATCATTGACACACACTCTAGCCTCTCATCTCTATGTGATTTACACATTAAAGGCACAATCCATCAAAAAACGTACATACTGATGATTTTATAGGATAAGCCATTAAATTTCCTTTCAAATTAAGTTCATTCCTTATCAAAGTATTCTAATGATACAGTCAAAAACTTTTATTCATCCAGTCAATGAATCTCTAGTGAACATTTGCGGTGCGTAAGCACCGGAACAGCTGCTCCACGAGAGACTGAGAACTTAAGACATAGTCCACGTCCTCAAAAAATTTAGCGTAAATTCATGCAAGGTTTAACAAAAAATAGACAAAAAGAATTCAAGAACACTCACTATATGCGGCACCTTTGACACATATACAGCTCTACCAAAGACTCAGAAGCAGAAACAAAGCTGGGGGTCGTGACAGCCTCAAGAGCGAGGCCGGCGTCCCAGGCCTCCTGAGACCCGTTCTGGAGAAGGCACTCGGAAGGGTCTCGCTCCAGTTCCCCCACTCCCAGCCAGCGTTGTTTACTGGGGAATGAAGATGCCGCTTCTTATATAGTTTATTCATTCACCATGTTTATCGGACTACCACTATGTGGGAAGCACTGTTCTAGACCCTGATTTATAAATAAAATAAAATGCCCGAGCTTACATACCTAACATTATAATGGAAAGACAACCAATACAAAAACACATGACTTCCAAGGGTAAGGCCTCTAGCCCAAATACATGGCATGTCACGTGCTGGCCGCTCTTACTTCCGGTCCATAAACAGAATAACGAAAATACCCCTGATTCCGAGTGTTTGAAGGTCATCACGTATAGCACGCAATTTCTGTTTAGTAAAACTGAAAACAAAGACCAGTTCACTTGCCGTACTGATTAGCCAGCCTGAGACCACCTGCCCTGCTGGCGAACACACCTGGCAGCCAGCCTTCGAAGACGCACGCACCTCAGGATCCACAGCCTTAGAGAAAGCTGGGGCAGAGGGGACGGCGCCAGCAGTCTTCAAACATTTTAGACAATACACACAAAAACAGCTTTGTAAATTACATATTGGCCACGTGTTTGCTAATAATAAATAGCACCGTCATCTAAAATTAACTCACCAGAAACATTACGGCCATTTTTCCCGGTTGCTTCCTGCCTCTCATAATAACAGGTGACTTTTCAGACTTACTTTCTGCGTCCATTTCAGTAAAGACCTTAGTTCGCTTACTTGAGTTTATCGATTGCTAAGCACCAATAACAGACTGATTTCTTTTTATTCACTTAATAATTAGTCCCAACGTCTTTGGATTCATTTGGTCTTCAGAGCATCAATGACTCCGTTTGTTTCCAGTTTCGAGCATGACAGAAACCACAAAGCCAGATGAAAATACGCAATTAGACTAAAATGTCAAAATTCTTCATGTCGAAAAACAGCCTAAGCAGTATTAAAGGACGGTTGAGAGGAAAATGTTTGCACTTAACCTGATAGACGGCTAATTACTTAAAATAAAAACCATGCAAAACTGGGCAGAGAGAATACAGGTAGGCCATCTCATAAAAAATCAGTATGAATGACCTATAAATGTGCTTTGTAAATGTCCACCTGCGCTAGTAAGTGCACTTAAAGGGGGAAATTCTTTACCTATTACACTGATAGTTTTTTTTAACTAACACCCAAAATTGGTATGGATACTTTCTGGGAATAGAGACCCCCCCACACACTTCCCAGGCAAGGGGAAATGCTAGTGGCGTTTGCATGGTTTTTCCGAGGAATAACAGAGAAATATCTTTTCAAAAAGGTTCAAGTATGCTCACCTGGAAAGTGAATTGCAGAAATTTAACCTATGGACAAATATTTGTTTATAAAGATGTGCAGTGTAGCCTGTCTCTCGAAAACTCGGGAACAAGCCCTGATTACGATGGCTCCAGGCAATACCTCAACGGCAGAGAAAGCGCTGACCCACCCACAGGACACAAAGTGCCCGTGAGCGCCACATGAGCACCGCGGGGCCCTGCTGCCTGGGTGAGCTCGCAGGCACACGCCACTGAAAGGCCACTGGCCACGGCGCCCACGGTGACTCTCTGCATCACGGGACTGTGAATAGTAATAACATTCTCCCCTCTAAATTTTGTTTTCCAAATTTTCTACAGCAAACGTGCATTTCTTTAAACACACACAATGGGATGAGAGAAAAGGTATGAGAGAAAACTCCAGGTGGATTAAACAGTGAAACAAGCAAAACCATTTTTTGAAAAGAGAAAAAAGAGAATATTTGTGACATCTCACAAAAGGGAAAAGATTTTCTAAACACAAAAACACTTAGAGAAACCAAAGGAAGAAAAAGATGACAACATAAAAAATATAGAACTTATATAAATCAAAAAGGCAAATAAAATTCAAAAAAGTATTTATAAAAATTGGATAAAAAGCTGACGTGTTTGACACATAAAGAGATCACATAATTCAATAAGAAAAGAAGGGGTACGGGACTATGAAAAATATAAAAAGTTATATGCATTATACCTTTCTATATATCTTATAAGTTAAAGTTAAAATATTCTACCTCACCAAAAATTGCCAGCACGTGGCAGAGCCAAGACTGGAATGCAGGTCAATCTGGCTTTGAAGCATTACGTGTTGCCTATAATGAGTCAGTCGTTAATTTTTTTAAAGCCACATTAATTTTAAAGTTTGTACTTGAGAAAAGAGTTTTTCCGCTCTTGTACCATGCATTTTGAAACGACTAAAACAGCTAGCAGCGAATAAATCAAATGGAAACCACGGCTACCTTTTTTTAGGTCTCAAATGAAGGCTGAGCTCTTCTGACGTGTCTGGGCAAACCAAAGTTCTCTTGCTAAATATTTAAATGAAAATTTACTTATCGAAACCATGGTAAGTATAAAAATTGCTCCTTGATTAAAATAAGAAAGCCTTTCACAACTAGCAAGGAATAGGGGTGATAAGTAAAGTCTGGTTTGGGGGTTTTATTAAGGGCTCAAATGGTCGATTGCAGGAAGATGCACGTTATGAAGAAAACTACAAAAAGGAAAATCTAGAACTGCAGCGCGGTAAAAAGAGAGGACGCGAAAGGCGATCGTGAGGCGCCGCGCACTGACCGTGAATCAGAGAGCCGTTCAGCCACTGGATGTAGTAGTTCTGCGGGAAAGAGAGCAGGACCTCGTTGCTGATGATGGAGAAAGGCAGCAGCAGAACCGCCCCCGCCGACACCGCCAGCGTGAACGTGCTCAGGGACAGCCTGGGACAGAAGACAGGCACCGTCACTGGGGTCGGAAAACGCGAGGGGCGTGGGAGTCATTCGGGGAGGACAAAAACTCTTAAACGCTTAAGTCTCAAGGGAGTTAGGTAAGAATCTCATTAAACACACGTAGCTGGCAGACAAACGCTCCGTGGAACTAGATGAACTCTGACCCCTTCCTCCGAAAGGCCGCCGACTCCAGGGCGCGGGCCCGCAGACGCGCATGCGCCGAAGACAGGCCGCCGCGCACGCCTCGCGGAGCATAAACTGGCGCCGTCCTTCTCCTACACTCAAGTATTTATTTCACAGTTGCATTTAATGAACAACTTTGGCAATATATGCTAACGGCAATGCGACAACTGTTTCAGGTGGAAAAAAAGACTTGTGAAAGCAGTATGAAATTATTTCAGGGGGAAAAACTCACAAAGCCATTGGCCTGGCACTTCTTAAAATAAGTACAGTTAAATAAATTATACTAGTAAACAGTAGGAAACTATTAAACAATATCATACATTAAACAGCATTTAAAACACTTTTGTTATTTTTTAAAATAAGATCTATTATGTACTAATAAAGATATCTAAGTAAAAAAAAAACTGAAAAGCATGTACGACAAATAGAAAACATGCCCCTCCCCCCCAAAAAAGTGCATATACACACACAGAAAATAGTGGTACAAAAAAAATCTGGCATAAAATATGGATAAGGGGCTTTTGCTTTCTGTTATACATGTCTGAAATGTTTAAATTTTTATATCTAATTTTTTAAAGATATTTTTTCAATGGCAAAGAAAAAGAGCACCTCATTAACATTAGAGAGGGAAATGTAATTTAATACCCGCCCCATTAGAGTAAGCATACGAATAATCTGAAAGAAAATGTAAGATGTAAGAAAAAATCATGCTAACCGCTCAGAAGCCACAGCGGACAGTGACCGTGCGGCCATCGCCATCTTGTGGCGACCCACGGAAGTGTTTTCCCACTTAAAAGCCAAAACCACCACAAACCCCCGGCCAGTCAGTCGCTGATACATTTTTCAGCGTTGCCCCATGACACACACTGGAACCATGATTCAAATCAGACACAGGCAAAGTCCTAGGACCGGTTCTGCCAGACAGACAACACGCCTCCTGGGACAAGCACGAGGACAAGCCTTCGTCCCAGATCCACTGCCCACTCAGGCAGTGACCGGCCAGAGCGAGCCTCAGTTTTGTCCTCAGAAGTCCAGTGAGGGAGCTGT
>NW_011888949.1:1226117-1228553 GCF_000151845.1 Pteropus vampyrus
CCAGGAGATGCAGGTGTGAGCTAGGCATGCACGGGCCCACACACACCCTCACTCACGTCTGCACTCGGTTCCAGAACTCTGTGTGCTCGAAGCCACGGATCCACGCTGATGCTTCCAACTCTGGCGCGCCAACTCAGCGTTCATCTCCGTCGCCCCCCACAGCTGCTACCTGAGATGGGGCCCCATCGTCTGGAACAGCCCGATCCCGTACGCGACCAGCCTCCTGTCACACTGACACCCCACCCTCCTGCTCAGGTGATCCCCCATTTTAGACTATCCTGCCCCATGGACGCCCTCGCTCCCCTCCTGAGCTGACGCCCCACACCAGGCCACCCCACTGGGGACACCCTCCTCAACCTACCTGGGCTCTGCCGCCCTGCAGACACTCTCCCCACCCGGTGCGGGCCCCGACTCCATGTGACAGGCTCCGCTCTGGGGCTCTGCCCCCAGGCCAGGCCCCCCGCGCACAGAAACCCTCCTCGCCTGCTGGGCTCACAGGCCGTCCTTAAGGCAGTGTCCCCACTGGGCACTGAATTTTCACATCAACTGCTTTAATCTGAACCAGACCGAGCCGTAAGTAGCTGAGAGCAGCTCAAGGGGGAGCCAGCTGCTGCCTGGGAAGGCAGAGGGAGCCGGTCGGGGCGCAGGATACCCGGGAACGGGCCTGACGCGCTGATGGGCGCTCAAGGCGCTGTGCGGGTGAGCCGTCCAGACCCCTCAGGAGGCTGAGGGCCGCCACTGCCACTCACGGACAGAGGGCTGGCGGGGGGGACAGCACTGAGCACCCGCCCCTAGCTTCTTCTGCCTGGCATTGCATCCACACGACAGCACCACGAAGCAGGTGGCAGATCTAGCGCACATATGCAGGACACGAGCCCGTGTCTCTCCATCTCTTCTGGACTCAGGTCCATCTCGAGCTCAGAACTGAACCCCGATGTGCCTCGCTCTTCAGTTCTCACGCGTCCGCCACGGAAGGAAAAAGGCCGTGAAAGACAGAGGCCGGGGCGGGGAGCAGGGGCTCAGCCCGGGCCCAGCTGTTCTCCCAGGGGCCCCCTCCCGGCCTCACAGGAAGTACACACCCGGCTACCTGGGAGGCGCGCCTGTGCGGAGCCCCGCTGGGAGGGCCCGAGCCCCCGGACAGGAAGACGAGGTGCGGCCGCCGAGCGTCACAGGAAACGGCCACTTCTCCATGAACTACACTGCAAGGTGATGCCAAGCGCCGCATTCTTGACTGTTTACAAAGTATCGATCTGCAAGTGCATTTCAGTAACAGCACCTCCGAAGTGGAGCACACAGCGAATGGGGAGCGGCATGTCACCGGCACGTCGCACCAGAGGGTCTCCTGGGGAAGAGCTGACACCGGCCCCTCGCTCAGGCTGTGACGCCCTGTGGCTTTTCAAGGGAAGTGACTTGCTCTGTGTTTACAGGAGCAGTAATTGAGACAGAGGAAAATGATGGTTCACTTAAGGGTTTCCCCAGATGTCACGATGCTCGGACAAAGTAAGACCCCTACTCCTGCGATTTAAATTACCAACTTATGGGCCTAAGTTTCAAACCCACAGAGCGTGAATTCCCAGTAGGAAATGAAGTTACGGTTGTTTTCCCTAGGGCATTTAAAATAATTTAAATAATCAGATCTAGTGAAGCGGGGTCTATTTACATTCATTTTTCAGTTACTAACCAAATCGGCCCTACTCACTTATTGGTCACGAGCTTTCGGTTTTTTACTGAGGTAACATTCACATGACGTCAACCATCGGAAGGCGAACAATCCAGTGACATTTAGTGCATCCACGGTGCTGTGCCACCACCATCCAGAACATTTTCATCACCCCAAAATAAAACCCCATTGCTCCCCACTCCCCTCTGCCCCCAGGCCCCGGTACCCACCATTCTGCTTTAGCTGGGCCTGCCTGTTCTGGATGTTTCTCACAAATGAAAGCCCACACAACATGGCCTTTCATGACTGACTGCGCTCGCTGAGCATCACGTGTCCAAGGTTCACCCACACTGCAGCGCGTGTCAGTGGTCCCTTCCTTTTCACGGTGGAATATTCGAGTGTGGCAAAAGCACATGTGTGTGCAAGTGTGTGCGCACACGTCTCTCTCGCCCCTCCCCTCCTCACATCCTCCCCTGCACCTCACAAAAGATGCGCAATCGGACGCTAATCATGGAGGAACATCAGACAAATCCACATAACTGGCCTGCAACCTTGGAAGGCGTTAAGAAGGTCAGGGAAGCCAAGGAAATAGTGAAGGAGTGTTTGGGTCTGCAGGAGCGTGAAGAGACATGACAACTCCCTGCACTGTGGTCCTGAGCCAGCGCCTTCTGCTACGACCTTCCGGGACAACGGGTAAACCGGAAGGGCGCGTGACTGGGACCGCACCGAGGTCAGCTCCATTATTCTGTGGCTGTCTAGTAGTCATCAGGAGAATG
>NW_011888949.1:1229038-1232567 GCF_000151845.1 Pteropus vampyrus
CAAACAGCCAGAAGCTTTCTTTCTTCTGGCCCAGAAATTTTCCCAGCCTGAAGCCCACTTCCTGAATTTTCTGAAGATAAAATCTGTCGGCTCCTTAAATAAGCAAATTTTAACAGGAGATAATCAAGCCTCGGTTATCTGTGCCTACCTGGATTAAGGTCGATAAAGGTGTTATAATACTTCAGGTAAATTTTTCCATATAGACAATTAAATTTTGAGGACTTATGACTTGAGAATTAAAAGAACAACTGAACTTTAGAATACGTACGAAATCCTGTTGACTATGGCATCTTCATCTTCTTGTTCATCTGCAAAAATGTTTAAGGTATTAATATTCTCATATCTTCCAACAAAATGTTTCATTAATTTATTAAAAACATACATGAAAATATAAATTTAAAGAAGCAACTATTGAAGGTAAAAAATTTTCAGATAGCACTGTGTTTATTTCAACAGAGACCCAAATGTAAATCTCACTAAATCAGATACGACAGGTTACGGTTAAAGAATAGTGTTTTGTTCAATCAAAAACCCCTAACGCAGCGGCCACAGGTAAATTAGAGTGTCCCAGATATTCAATGCTCAGGAGAATAAAACTCGGTAGACCCTTAGGATCACTGACAAGGTTACTGCCACATGGAGCAAACAAAATTGCTCGTGAATGAGATTTTCTAGTTGATAACAGCCAAAGAAATGTTTATACGAAATGAAAATCCAGAGCCTGAGACCCGTGTGCCTTTCTGTACTCTGAGGCCGTCATCCGCAATGACAGCGTGGGACCTTTCTGGAGCATCCCAAACCACCTTGGACCCCACTGCCCCACATGCCACCATTAGTGCACAGGAGTGCCCTGTGGTACCTTTTGCAGGGAGCAGGTGGCCCTTGTGCCAGCGCTCGGTCGCCGTCCCCTCTCTCTGTCTCGTGGCCCTTAGCCATCCCCTTGGCCCTCCTTCTCCTGGACACCTAGCCAGCTGTCGTCAAACGCTCTCTGCAGGTCCCTGCAAGTCTGGGTGCCCACCTGCCTCAGTGTCAAAGGCATGTCTGGGCCACGCTCTTAGTCCAGTCTCTGCTCTTAACTGCGGGTACCCAAAGTGGCTCTGTGGCCAAGGGGACCACAAACACACACAGTCGCCCCTCATGTTTACAGGGGTGTGCCCACAGCCAATCCAC
Source organism: Pteropus vampyrus (assembly GCF_000151845.1). Classification (NCBI taxonomy): domain Eukaryota; kingdom Metazoa; phylum Chordata; class Mammalia; order Chiroptera; family Pteropodidae; genus Pteropus; species Pteropus vampyrus. The sequence continues at coordinate 1,230,209 of NW_011888949.1, forward strand.
TGTCAAGCCTTGACGAATGCTTTAATGTCCCCGTATCCATCTCAGGTCTGTTCCCAACACTTTGCCACCTGGGCCAGAGCCCTCCCCACTCCCTGTGATCACCCTGAAATGCACCCAATAAATCTCCAACTATCCTGCTCACCGTCCCCGAAGTTCCCCTAAAATGATGCTTTATATTTACTTATTCTCTCTCGCTCTCCTCTTGCGTCCATAACCTATGAAGCCTGAAACCAAAACATCTTTAAAAACAGCTAAGATATTGTCTTGGATCCCGGGCCTTCACGATTTTGAGAGGCTACAGAATCCAGGGAGTACTTTAACGCAGCCACGTGACAGTACTGAGAGCTGCGCGGGAACAAGCACTACTTCCTGGCTGCCTGTCAAAGTCCGGCACGTGCGACACGATGGTGTGGTGTAAGGAATCTGTAACATGAGGAACCCTTAAGTAGTCACGTGGCACCTCCTACTGGCCCGGCTTCACAGGTGGAAAATCCCGTGATTTATAAAAGTTAACGGAAGGCAGTAAAGCAACTGCCTAGGTACTTAAAAAACCCGGCACAAAAACCTGTGCATCCATCAGCACGAAGCCCATCAAAAAGGGAATAAAGACACGGTGGCCCCTGGCGAGGTAAGGACGTACACGTGAAACAATACAAGGACTGTAAACTCCGTGTCGCCTTAGAGAAAGAAGGGCATCTCGGCGGTCAAAGAAAGGACGGGTGGGGGTGAGCGTGCTCAACCTCAGTGCCAGGCACAAGGAAGCACCCTCGCCACGCCGGCGTCCCCAGACACTGACCAGCCCGCACTTGGCCGGGCCTGAGAATGTGACGACCGAGGGCTCGGCTAGGAGGGTGACCCCAAGTCTCGGATACCCTGGCGGGTGTCTGTCTTTAGAGCTGCGCACCGGCGGCGGCTGCCTCAGCACGGGCACTCCGAACGGACCGCCACGCTGACGGGCACTCCGCAGCCACGGACCGCGCCGGGACCGCTCGGCGCGGAAATCAAAGTTCTCATCACGATGTTTCTACTTGCCTGATTTCCTCTTGTATCTTGTGATGATGAAGTAGGAAACGACATAGAGAACAGCAAACAGAAGGAAACATATCTGAAACAAACAAATTTAACAGATCGTTTAGTTTCTGCATATCTTTGTTTACATAATAGAAGCTACATCTTTGGTATTTATAGGAAAAGACAACCTATTACAAAGTAAACATTTCAGTATTTTGCTAACGTGAAGTTTTGATGAAGTATTAATTTACATGAACTAGTCAGTTTACTACCATTCCAGAAAAAAAAAAAAGCCCAATAGAGGTTTTCCTTTTCATAACCTGACCAAATTGTTTTCAAAATTGTTATACTTCATGTGGAAGCATAAAAAACCAGAACATCACTAAAAATTCTGAAAAATAAAGTCAATGAGAAGCTACTGTCTCTACCAAGGATTAAAACATACTATAAACCATCAATAATATTTAATCAATGTGCTGGCACCCAAACTTAACAGATCAATAAAACAAATTCTATTATATAAAAATTCACGTGATTATGTACAAGAGGCAAGAGGCTGAGGCCTGGGCTCTCGGGTATTTAGACGTCAACTTGACTTAAGAGGTCGGCACGAGCTGAGAAACAGCACGTGGGAGGCAGACGAAGGGCTGGGTGTCCTGAGAGCCAAGTGAAGAAAGCTCGTCTAGGCAAAGGGAGGTGCCAGCTGTGCCGAACGCCGCTGACAGGCCCCGAAAGACGAGGCTGAGAACCAACAACCGGATTCACAGCGTGACGGCCATCGGGACGTTGGCAAGACTTGCTTTTCCAGAGGGGTGGCCGCAATATCCTGATTGAAGTGGATCAAGACGGAAGAATCGGAAACGAATGTTTCCAGTTTTGTGGGAAGCAAAGGAAGAGTGAAGGAGGATGTGAAGTCGAGAGGGTTTTTCAAGATGGGAAGTGACAGATGGGTGTCGGGATAATCCAGGAGAAGAGAAGTGTGCTCAAGCTGAGCGCTGGGTCTCGAGGAGCCAGAGCAGGAGACAGCACCGCGAGGGCGAGGCAGGCGGTGGCGGTGGGCGGCAGGCAGGTGGCAGGCAGGTGGCGGTGGGCAGCAGGCGGGTCGCAGGCAGGTGGCGGTGGGTGGCAGGCGGGTCGCAGGCGGGTCGCAGGCGGGTGGCAGGCAGGGAGGCGGATGAGTGCTGGGAGTGGACGCTCCCTTCTGATGGCGTGCACTTCCTCAGCGCACGGGGAGGGGGAATGGAGAAGTATGGCAGCCGTGAGAGGCACGGGGAGACTAAGTGGCCCGTGCAGTCCCAGGCCAGCCCAGGCCAGCACTCCGAGCAGCCTGGGTGGCCCGATGATGCCC
>NW_011888949.1:1234097-1236780 GCF_000151845.1 Pteropus vampyrus
CAATTTCCTGACGCATCTGAAAAGAGCTTTTTGCTGAGGATGGCGGCGATAACTGGACTGGAAACCAGGAGTCACCACGTTATCGCTCATAGTTTGATCTCTTCCGTTGGGTCCATCATTTCACAGATGCCTGGGACTGTCCAGTCTCTGCAGAGTGAATCCGGAGAAGTTAGCCCAGCACTTCTCTGTAACTGATTCTGTTTTGCTTTGAATTTTAAATAGTTGTTGATGAACATGGTAAAAATTAATCTTTTTGCAAAAGAACACAAGGTGTGAGATCATAATGGAAAGTGGGGGTTTTTAAATCCCTTAACATTAAGTAGTTTGGAATGCTCTGGCCTTTAATCTGCCTCCAATTTTTTTTTAAATAGAAAGGGATCCAATTATTACAACATACCAATGAAATTAGCATTAACATTCCCTACTGCGGCAACTCATGATAGCAGATAAACATCCCCAACCAGGGGCCGCTCGAATCGTGTTGTCTATTATGTAATCCTGTGCTTATCTTATGTACTTTTTTGGCAATTAGTCTAAAACCAAGTTTCTCAACCTCAGTACTGTTAACATTTTAGGCCAGATAATTCCTTGCTGTTGGGGGACTGTCCTGTGCATGCAGGATCTTCGCAGCATCTCTGTCCTCTACCCACTAGATGCCAATACATGATCCCCCTAGCTGTGACATTGCTACATGTGTCCTGGGGGGACATTATCACCCCAGCTGAGAACCGCAGGTCTAAGAAATGTGTGCTAAATAGAGGAAAAGGCAATAATACAAAAATTTTATTATTTGGTGTTAATTTTTTCAAATAACATGAATTTTTAAGTGAAGGAATGGTAGATAAATCTCTAAGGCACGACTTGAAAACCGCATGTCGGAGACGCACACGCAGGCACTCTGGTTTCCTAGGTCACGGCCACACGCGAGGCAGTGTGTTTTGCTCGCCGGCATTAACCATGCATGAGGGTTCAGCTGTCAGCCTCCCGACCCTAGGGGCTCACGCCACTACATGAGCACTGCCACCACTGCCCGTCTCTCGCTCCTCGCCCCCAGTCTGCCTTGGGGGAGGCAGATCCCAGCCCTGCGAGGACAGAGGGGAGCCAGCTACGTACAAGACAGCAAGCACTCTGACAAGGAGCCGCCAAGGCAGAGAGGGAGGGCTCTCCTCCATGGCTACGAAAGGCCACCTGAAGCCTCTCCCGCCTCGGCATCCACCCTACTATTCCGCTGCAAGTGACACTGTACGACCATGCGGAAAAAGAGAAAAGCAGCCCCTGCGTGCGAGCTGCCCGGCTACGATCGGCTCGGCTTCAGTGTCGCTAGAAGCTCGCTGCCAACTCACGGCGCAGCCCCGATGGTTCTCCTGTTGAAGGTGAACGACTTCGGAGAACATCGACGTCGGAGAAGGCCACGCCGCGACCGGAACGGAGTACGAATCAGCGAGGCCACGCCATAATCGTGCCTGAGCACGGCGGAAAAGATGAACGCGGTCCGATGTCGAAATTACAAGAATGCCCGATCGCTTCCCCGCCCTGGCTCACACAAACGACTTGCCTCTCTACCGCGGACAGTGCGAGCATCTCGCCACTCTTTTTTCTTCTAGGTAAGATTTATTAAGATACCCAGTCAACAGCACCCAATACAGATCGAAGCCTCACGTCCTTAAACTTCCCAAGGTACCTAACACAAGCCCGACCCCTAATTTTACAAGTTCCTTTCTAATACTCTCTCATGGAGATGCATTTTGCCTCAATACACGATGCAATCGACCCAACTTGTCCAACTTCAGGTGTCTCGCTGGTGGTCCTTTGCTGGAAGGCAATTTAAAAGGTCAGAAAAGACTATGGACCCCCAGACCACTGCATTCCAAATTTATATACAAGACAGGTGACTGGCTCCCACCTTCTGCCCAACCCCTCTCAAGCGGCGAATGAACGATGAGGGGTTTGGTACAGTTCTGTATTAATTTGTGATCATTTTAAAGTAATAACTATACTGGTGAAAGCAGCATCGATGGAAGAAAAGCATTCTGCAGCTATCGCCTAAGCAAACGCACCCAAAGCTCGGGTGTGCTGAGAGGCAGTGTCGCCGTGCCGCTGAGGCAGGCACAGGGGCGGGCGGTGGAAACCCCTGCCTGCGTGTCAGCTCCGCGGGCCATCAATAATTGCGCCAGTCACTGCTTTAGAGTCCTGGGTGATGGCTCGTGTGTGTACATTATCTGAAAATACGTTAGTCAAAAGGTCACACATAGACCAATAAAAAGTTTTTGTGTGTGAACCGAGGCTTATAATTAATCCAATTCTGTGCACCTGTAAAGGACTTAAAAAAAAAAAAAAGACAGCAAAAGGAAGAAAGGGAAAGTATCATTACTACCTGACATTAATACCTAAAGCCCAATGTGATCATTAAAGTCAGAGGTCCCCAACCTTCCTGCTCCACTGAGAATCTAACGCCTGAGGATCTGACGCGGAGCTGAGGCGGTGATGCCGGCGCTGGGGAGTGGCTGCAGATACAGATGCAGCTTCGCTGGCTGGCCCGCCACTCACCTCCTGCTGTGTGGCCAGGCTCCTCACAGGCCATGGACTGGTACTAGTCTGCGTCCTGGGGGGTAAGGGCCACTGATTAAAGTAACTAACAAGAGAACTCTGAAATAGTCATAATATTAGAGACAAAATAAGGTCA
>NW_011888949.1:1236830-1241523 GCF_000151845.1 Pteropus vampyrus
TACCCAGTCAACAGCACCCAATACAGATCGAAGCCTCACGTCCTTAAACTTCCCAAGGTACCTAACACAAGCCCGACCCCTAATTTTACAAGTTCCTTTCTAATACTCTCTCATGGAGATGCATTTTGCCTCAATACACGATGCAATCGACCCAACTTGTCCAACTTCAGGTGTCTCGCTGGTGGTCCTTTGCTGGAAGGCAATTTAAAAGGTCAGAAAAGACTATGGACCCCCAGACCACCGCATTCCAAATTTATATACAAGACAGGTGACTGGCTCCCACCTTCTGCCCAACCCCTCTCAAGCGGCGAATGAACGATGAGGGGTTTGGTACAGTTCTGTATTAATTTGTGATCATTTTAAAGTAATAACTATACTGGTGAAAGCAGCATCGATGGAAGAAAAGCATTCTGCAGCTATCGCCTAAGCAAACGCACCCAAAGCTCGGGTGTGCTGAGAGGCAGTGTCGCCGTGCCGCTGAGGCAGGCACAGGGGCGGGCGGTGGAAACCCCTGCCTGCGTGTCAGCTCCGCGGGCCATCAATAATTGCGCCAGTCACTGCTTTAGAGTCCTGGGTGATGGCTCGTGTGTGTACATTATCTGAAAATACGTTAGTCAAAAGGTCACACATAGACCAATAAAAAGTTTTTGTGTGTGAACCGAGGCTTATAATTAATCCAATTCTGTGCACCTGTAAAGGACTTAAAAAAAAAAAAAAGACAGCAAAAGGAAGAAAGGGAAAGTATCATTACTACCTGACATTAATACCTAAAGCCCAATGTGATCATTAAAGTCAGAGGTCCCCAACCTTCCTGCTCCACTGAGAATCTAACGCCTGAGGACCTGACGCGGAGCTGAGGCGGTGATGCCGGCGCTGGGGAGTGGCTGCAGATACAGATGCAGCTTCGCTGGCTGGCCCGCCACTCACCTCCTGCTGTGTGGCCAGGCTCCTCACAGGCCATGGACTGGTACTAGTCTGCGTCCTGGGGGGTAAGGGCCACTGATTAAAGTAACTAACAAGAGAACTCTGAAATAGTCATAATATTAGAGACAAAATAAGGTCATCACATGAGTATTTAAAAGTTAAACACTACACTACATACAAAAATTTACTAAAAATTAATCGAAGACCTAAATGTAAGAGTTAAAACTATAAAACTCTTAGAAGAAAATATAGAGGGAAACCTTCATGCCTTTGGATTTGGCAATGATTTCTGGGACATGACGCCAAAAGCACAGGCAACAACAACAAAAAAAAGAGACTGGACTTCACCAAAATTTTAAAATTTTTGTGCATCAAAGGACGCTATAAATAGAGTAAAAAGGCAACTCCAAGAATAGGAGAAAATATTTGCAAATCACATATCCAGTAAGAGATTAACATTCAGAACATATAAAAAACTCCTAAAACTCAACAATGATACAATGACTCAATTCAAAAATGGGCAAAGGATTTGAATAGACATTTCTCCAAGGAAGACATACGCATGGCCGATGAGCACATAAAACAATGCTCAGCATCACTAGTCATCAGGGAAAAGCAATTCAAAACCACTGTGAGATACCACCTCACTCATCAGGATAACTACTATTTTTAAAAAGCAGAAAGCAGCGTGTGCTGGCAAGGACGTGGAAAAACCGGAACGCTGGTGCCCTGCTTGCCAGCAGAGTGAAATGGTGCAGCCACGTGGGAACCAGTGTGACCGTTCCTCAAAAACGTAAACACAGAGTCACCATAGGGTCCGGTGATTCCACTTCTAAAAGATCTGAAAGCAAGGTCTCAGAAAGACATGTGTTCACCGATGTTCATGAATTATTCACGATAGCCAGGAAACAACCCAAATGTCCATCGATGGATGACTGAATAAGCAAAAGATGGTAGATACATACAAGGGAATATTACTCAGCCTTAAAAAAGAAAGAAATTCTGACATATGCTACGACATGGATGAAACTTGAAAACATTATGCCAAGTGAAATAAGCCAGTCACAAAAGGAGAAACAGTGTGTGATTCCATTTAAATGAGATACTTGGAATGGCCAAACTCATGGAGACAGAAAGTAGAATGAAAGTTACCAGGAGCTGGGAGGAGGGAGGAACAGGGAGTTATTGATTCATAGGGACAGAGTTCAATTTGACAAAAAAAGTTCTGGAGATGGATAGTGGTGATGGTTACACAATAATCTGAATTTACCGCATGCCATCGAATTGTGCACTTAAAAATGGTAAATTGTATATTACGTATATTTTATCACAATAAAAAGTTAAAAATTACTGCATTATATGACAAAACCAAAGAATTGAATAATTAAAAGAATTGGCAACAAGTCCTAGAGAAAAATTAAGCATTTATATTCACTCCAAACATGAATAGTTTAAGAAAGGAACATCGAAGCCTAGAAACTCACTGAGCTTGGTCAATGTCTGGTCTGGTTCTGCAGAGGGTGGGGTACACTCACCACCCAGGGGCGCTGGCCCAGCAGAAAACGGGGTGAAGAGGGGCAAAACCAAGGAACTCTGATCGGGGCCAAAACTGAGTTGTTTCCAGGGGAGTGGACAAAGATAATGAAGCTCTTGGCTACTTTCTCAACCCAGATGGCAAAATACCTAATTAAAAATAAAGCCTAGAACAAACAGACCAGCAGAACAGCACAGGTCCGAAATTAAACCCCACAAATATAGTTACCTAATTCATGACAAAGGTCATAAATGGTGCTGAATCAATAGGACACCATGTGAAGAAATATACACGCCTTCTACTTCACAGTATATACAAGAAATACACTGCAGATCAACTGCAGATCTCAATGGGAAGAACAAATCGATAAAGCATGAAGGGAAAAGCACAAGAGAACATCTTTGTAACCTTGGATTAAGCAAAGATTTCTTACACAGGACATAACACACAAAAAAAGCACTGGCCATAAAAAGAAAAAAAATTTGATAAAGTGAACTATATTAAAATTAAGAATTTCTGCTCATCAGAAGATATTGAGTGAGTGAAAAGGCATCCACAAAATGGGGGGCGGGGGGGACGGGGAGAAGAGCAAAGTATCATATCCACAATACATAAAGAACTCTTGCAAATCAATATTAAAAGATATACAAACTAATTTAAAAATGAGGAAAAGACTTGAGATAGTTCACAAAAGATTTCCAAATGACCAATAAACATATGAAAAAGTGTTCAAGTTCATAAATTCATTAATCATCAGGTACATGCAAATGAAATCTTTTGTGTAATAAATACCACGACACACTAGAGTAGTTAAAATTTTAAAAGGACAGCGAACACTAAGTGCTGTAAGGACTGGAAACAGCCACGCCTCTCATACAGTGCTGCTCAGAGGAGAAATTCGTACGACCACTTTGGCAAACTGTGTTAAAAGTACGTACTAAAGACGAACAAATGCACAGCCTATAACCTAGTGGTTCTAGGCCTAGGTGTACACCTAACAGAAGTGCACACACATGTTCACCAAAAGACACGTTTAAGAATATTCGTAGTCAAAATCTGGAAAATACTAAAGCGCCCATCAGCAGTAAAATAAAAATAAACTGTGCTATAATCGCAGAACTACAGCACTGAGAATGAATTATAACCACATACAATACAAAGGAATTCCACAAACACTGTTGAGTGAAAGAAACCAGAAACAAAAGAATGCATACTAGAAGGTTCCGCTTACATAGTAGTTCAAAACTAAGCAAAACTAATCTGTGAAAGCGGGGACAGTGGCTGCTCTTGGTAGAGCGGAGTAACCACAGAAAAGAAGGACCTAGTAATAGTCTGTTTCTCACTCTGGGTTCGGATTACACAGATGCGACTCGTGTGAAATGCTTCAAGTGTACACATTTGATTATGCACTTTTCTGTTTGTTTAGCTTTAATAAAAAAATTAAAATTAAACTAAGTATGCTGTATCAAATTCCACTAGTTCAGGACTTAGATCTCCTCTTTATTCCACAGTATGACTTGGCAAAGCGATTCTCAATTTTCAAGATCAAGAACTACACAAATTAGGCAATTCCAAACCAGAATTTTTTCACGTGGAAATAAGACCGTGACAGAGAAAAGTTAAAAGAGAGAAGGGTAAATACAAATGCACCGAACAAATATTTTACACCGCTGCGAAAACACAAATAAACACGATTCTAATGTGTTCTAGCGCATCATGAAACGGTCAAACAGCCAGGTCGATTGCTAAGGCCACGCCTGCTTCCTGAGCCCGGGCAGCAGCGCGCACCCAACAGGGCACCAAGGAAGGACGACTCCCCTGAGAAGTCGCTTCCAGGGCACAACAGACGTTGGCTCAGGCCCTCGATGTCAGAAATCGCGGCTCTTCCCACCCGAAACAGAAGGTTTGGGACTTCGTACATTAGGTGCGGCTGGAGAGCGACGGGCGAGGGACCGGAAGGCGTGTGCTAAGGTGGACGGGATAACCGGCCCGGCTGGGGACGCTGGCTTCTCGGCAGAGACGGAGACCCCGCAGCTGAGCGCGGAGACCGCGCCAGGCCCGTCGCCAGCGCCCGCGAGGGGCCACACAGGTCCTGCCAGGTGCCTGCACGAACACCTGTCCACGCGGCCAGGGTGGGCACGCGGGCCGGCGCGGCCACCGTCCGAGGCTGCCACCCGAGTGCGGGAAGAGCATGGGATGCTGAGGGTGCAGGTGGCGCCGCAGCACCGCCCGTGG
>NW_011888949.1:1242813-1245665 GCF_000151845.1 Pteropus vampyrus
ATATATTAATTTAGAGTTTGAAGTATCTTTTTGCAATATTGAGTTAAAATTTTTTTCATGACTCAAACTTTTTTATGGCCCTTGTAAAGCTTGCGGCTCCCAAATACTGTGCCTACCATGCCTTATGTGGATAAGCGTTGGTAGTGGAAGAACATGAGGCTTGTTCTGAGCAGTGCTGAGCAGTTCTCCTGCTGCAGAGGCTGATAAGAAATCAGAACTAACTTCCAGCTGGTTAAATTCATTTTTCAACTTTAAAATGTCTCAGAGCCCTCAAGAACCAAGGAAAGACAAAGAAGCATTCGAGTCTGTTTTTCTGGACACCCAAGACCTGAGCTGGGTAAATAAATAACTGCTTGAAGTGCCCTCGATAATTTCTGGGTTACTCTGCAAATTAGAGTGTAAGCAGATTAGATTGTAAGCTGTGTGGCCTTTAGACACTTATGCTGGAAGGTGGACGCCTGTGGCACTCAGATCTTCCTAATCCGACATCGCAACCATCTAGACCTTTTTTTTCTTTATGTGGTTGCCTGTAGAGATTCTCCCAACTTGGTCTTCGTTATTTCCCTGTCTTTGGTACTCACAGTACTTAGCCCAGGGTAGTAGACTTAAAAGAGCCACAAGCTCCCCCATCCCTATACACTCACGCCCTTGCCTTGGGGCTTTGCCCCTCCCCCATCAAGAAGCAGAGTCTATTTTGTACCTCTTGGATCCAGGCCTGGCCATGTGACTTCCTTTGGCCGAAGAAACAATAGAAACAGGAAGCTATTGAGAAGTGCTTGTGCATTAGGGCATGTCCCTTCTTATGACTCCTGGGCACCCTCCCAACTGCCACTGTGAAAATCCGCCCCAATCAAGCTGGAGATGGGTGGCCCGGCTATCACCGTCACCCCAGCCAACAGACACCCTCTTTTCTGTATCTCTCTAAAACATGAATCTCCTCCCAAAATACCCTTTTTCTCCCATGCTCAACACACTTCAATGCAGTCATTCTCATTAATTATAGAATAAAATCAAACTCCTGAACTTGGCATTCGAGACCGTGACTTTTGGACCCCACCCTTCCAGCCATTCTCCCCACTTCTTTCCACAGGGAGGCCTTTCCCGCAGCCTGGCTTCCTCTCCTCTCCAAGCCCCAGTGCCCTCCCAAGGCCAAGTTCAAATCCTCTTCCCTCCTGCTCAGATTCAGGACAGCCGTCCTTCGGAGGTCGCACCAAGACCTTCCTTCTGCAGCCTTTCCTGACAAGTCCAGTCTCTTCATTCACTTTTTCATTCAAAAATCTGGGCACACTGGAAAGAAGACAGCTTCGGTCCTGCCGTCATGGAGTCCAGGGGTAAGACAGAAATTTACGGGAATTATACTCCCAACCATTCACTTGACACTTAGCACACATGTCCTTGTTTTTTAAGTCAACGATTCATATATATGTAAATAAGAGAGAGAAAAGGTAGCAGGGAACCAGCTTTTTTAGAATAATCACTACATTGTAAGCGTTTCACATACATTACAAAATTTAGCCATCGTAATAAGGCAGCGAAGTGGGTGTGAGCTCCATTGTTACCGTCGGAGGCACTGAGGCTTGCCGAGGGTAAGTGACCTGACCCAGTTTCCACAGTCCACCTTCGAACCTTGATCCACGTGACTCATTCCCTCCTGGTCTTTCCACAGCGTCACCGCTCGCCACCATGCAATCGAGCCAAAACTTTGCATCGGCACGGGAGACACAGTAAAACTCCCAGGTCCCTCTAGTGGAGATTCTGCCCCAACCACCAAACCTCCCCGCCAAATTCTTCTGCACTCATCAGTGTGCGTGAGCATGTGCCCAAGCATACCAATAGGTACGAACTTCTGCCCTCAAATTCCAGGAGTGGTGTATTAGTCAGAGAAACAGAAACAGTAGGAGACAGAGATAGACAGACATATGGACGGAGAGATGACTGATAGGTAGGTAGGTGGGTAGGTAGGTGGATGGATGGATGGATGGACGGACGGACGGACGGACGGACAGGCAGATTATGGAGGATGCCATTTCTTCCAGCTGGAGCCCCAGGAGAGCTGATGGTATAGTTGCGTCTCCAGAGCAGAAGGCTGATGTCCCAGCTCAAAAACAGGCAGAAAGGTAAAGCTCCCTCCCCGCCTCTGTCCTCTTCACCCCTGGGTGACTTGAGGACCCCACCCACCTGGGGAGGGCCATGTGTTTCGCTCAGTCTACAGATTCAAATGTGAATCTAATCCGCGGAACTACCCTCCCAGACACGCCCCAGTGAACGTCTGACCGGTCCGGTGACCGTGGCGCGCAGCCGAGGTGACACAGAATTAACCCGACAGGCAGGGCCTCTGTGCCTGACTCCACTCCTCACTAGGCTCAGGGAGAGTTCGGCCTCGTGTGTTCACCACCGGGGACCTTGGAGAGCTCCTACCGCGGGTCCCGCTTCCTGGCGATTTCGCGAGGCGCTGCTTGGCGTCAGCGAGCTGAGAGCCAGTGTCCCGCAGTGTCTCAAGGCAATATCATAAACACGCATTAACTCACTGCAGGTCGATTTCCATCATTTTTATTGGCTCCTAATGAATGCAGTCATGAACCATCTTTCTTGGCTTTAATTATCCATCTTAACTCTTTTTTTCTTCCAACTGCAACACGCAAAACTTAAGAGGGAAACGAAGCAGAGTGGGGAAAAGGAACAATCCGTCACACGAGCCTCATCGCGGTACAGCGGGAGCGAGACCGCCGGGGCCCCAGGGGAATCGCCGCCCCGCAGCGCCAGATTGAGAAACCTCCTCGTCTCTTTGCAACCAAGACCCAGAGAAATTTAGGGACTTTCCTAAAGGGATACAGGTTAGTGACGCGGGCCCA
>NW_011888949.1:1245715-1248453 GCF_000151845.1 Pteropus vampyrus
TTCCTCCCAGCATCCCATCCCCACGGGAGGAAAGTTCACCACTGTCCAGCGCCCGCTGGGTCCCTTCACGATCCTGGCTTCGCCCGCGGCTGGAGGCACGTCCACATCTTCTTCCCACCCCGGCTGCCGCCCCTCCTGGTCCTGCAGAAACGGCTGGAGCTGCAGCTGCCCTGGGCCCCTCTGGCTGGCGTGGGGGCCGCTTCTGTTTCTCCAACATCTCGCACCCAAAGGCCGCCCTGCCTTTTTAACTTTCATTTTTTTAGATTAAACAGGAAACATTTCCAAACAGCTGCTGTTTGCCAGGCACTGTCTTAACCGCCTGACGCGTGCTATGGAATTTGGCGGTCGCCGGCGTTCTTTGCGTGGGAACTCAGCGCGCCAACTTCCCGGGTTAGAAAACTAAAGCGCTAAGAGGCTAAGACTTTGCTCAAGGTCACACGATAAGTAGGTGGCAGAGCCAGAACTGAAATTCACAGGCTATTCCAATACTTCTAATCGTGATATATTGCCTCTTAAAGGCTGATGTTCCCAGAGCAAAGATCTTTAAAGTAATGCGGAGATCATGAGCTAACTCAACAGTTAATCTTCTTGGTATAGATAAAAATGTAATTACGTAGCTACCTCCTAATTTTACTGAGGATTTAAGGCAGCTTATAAAGAAAGAAAAAAAGATGATAAAGAGATAAGTAAATAGCTAGAGATATAATAGATAAAGTATTTTTAAAAGTAAGACCGAAGGAACGTATATATTAGAATAGTAAATGATGGAAGAAGTTAAACTTAATTCAGCAGATCATAAAGGACTCCAGTTGCTAGTTTGGAATAACAAGTTTTTTGAGCTTCCTGGCATCAAAAATGAAAAAGAAAATAAAATCTGTGACATCATTCTCATTAGCTTTAAGAAGACAGCCTATCTGCTCCTTGGGAGAAGCAAAGCTTTCCCCAGCTGTTTGCTTGAGAACAGGGGTCCTCAACCCCCAGGCCGCAGACCGGTACTGGTCCATGGCCTGTAAGGAACTGGGTTGCACAGCAGGAGGTGAGCGGCGGGCCGGTGAGCAAAGCTTCAACTGTATCTGCAGCCGCTCCCCAGCGCCAGCATCACCGCCTCAGCTCCGCCTCAGATCGTCAGACATTAGATTCTCACAGGAGCACTGGTCCCTGGTGCCACAAAGTTTGGAGACCACCATTATAAGGGGTTTTAGCGATCAGAGTTCTCAGCTGCAAGCAACAAAAACCAACTTTGACCAATTTAAACAGGAAAGAGATTTATTAAAATAATTTTATCTCATGCCTAACACAAAAATTAACTAGAATGAGGGAATAATGTCAGCAAAAATGACTGAATAAGAACCTCCAAAAATCTTCTCTATAAAAGCAGTGAGAGCACTGACAAAAAATGTCAGAATCGATGTCATCAACACTCTCTAGAAATTAACCAAGGGTTCGCAAGAATGTAGGGACCACACGTTTAGGCAAAACGGCTGAATCTTGGTAAGAAAAGCTAATTTCACGGTGAAGAAAAAGGAAACAGGTGTCCGTACATTTTCATGACCTTGGATTAGGCACTTTCACTCAAAAGCACAAACAACGACAAAAGGTAAGTCGGACTTCATCAAAAATTTTTTTAAATGTTCATCAAAGGATACTATCAAGAAAAGTGAACGTGAACCCGTAGAATGAGGGGGAACAGTTGCACATCATGCCTCTGATTAGGACCTATAAAGAACTCTTACAGCTCAACAGAAAAATCGACAAACGACCTAACTTAAAAATGGGCAAAGAACTGGAATATATGTTTCTCCAAAGAAGACATGCAAATGGCCGATCAGCACACAAAAATATGGTGAACGTCATTAGACATCAGGACAATGGAAAGCAAAATCACAATGACATTCCACGTCGCACCCGCTAGCACAGCCAGGATGAAAACAGGACGGGACAGGACAGGAAAGGGAAAAGAAATGTTGGCAAGGATTTGGAGAAATCGGAGCCTTTCCATGCTGCTGGCGGGAATGTAGAATGGCGCAGCCGCTGCAGACAACATTTTGGCGATTCTGCAGAAAGCTAAGAGTTCCCACGTGACCCAGTAATCCCATCCTAAGCACACGCCCGGGAGAAGATGAAAAAATGTTCACTCTGAAACAAATATGTCCATAGCAGCATTATTCATAATAGCCAAAAAGTGAAAAAAAAAAAAAAGCAAAATGTCCATCGATAGATGAATAAATAGACATCATGCGGGGGTTTTTTGTAACTTTTTTTGTATTTTTTACATTTATTTACTTTTTTTTACATTTTTTTTGCCACTTGACGTTTAGTTAACAGCAGGTCATGGCTGTGTTGCGGCATCCTGTACAGACTTCGCCTGTCCTCGTCACGGCTTGAAGAGCCCGCTGACTAGTACTCAGTGTGACATTTAACGAGCCTGGTGTGGGTAGACACTCTGGGTGTTTCCACTTTGCTTTGTATCCCTCGGAAACGACTCTGTGCCCTATGTCATTGTGTTTCTTTGCATCTTTGTACGCCTCCCGGAGGCAGTGGCCACGTGGGAGTTGCCTCTCATTTGCCCCAGAGGAGGCTGAAGCCACCCAGAGGCTTTTGGAAAAGGCGGCCCTGGAGCCGCCCATCACAGCAAAGGGTTCCACGGAGCCAGAGCTGGCCAGGAAGGAAGCGGGGTGCATTTTGAGTCATTTGCCATCAGGAACCTTGGGGAAGTCTCACGAGGCAGGGAACATGGG
>NW_011888949.1:1248503-1260581 GCF_000151845.1 Pteropus vampyrus
GGAACATGGGCCTGGTCCAGGTGTCCCCTGGGGCTGCCAGCCCCAGAGTTGAGCCCTGGAACAGGCCCACTGAGGGCAGAGTCAGCACGGCGGGCGGGGGGGGGGGGGGGGGGGGGGGGCAGGCAGCTGGGACTCTCCTCTTCCTGCTGAGTTGTAACCTCCAAGAGCCCAGGCCACAGACTGAGAACTGGGCCCAGAAGGGAGCACGTGGAGGCAGGAGGGCCAGTGGGCTAAGATGGAGGGATCCGCTGACAGTGTCCCCTCGTCCCCACACTAGGATGTCCTGGTTACTTTCTCCAGATGAACTTTGAATCATTTGTCATTACCTCCTAACCCCCCAAATCCTTCTGGCATTGGGTTGAAACCGAGTTAGGGAGAATTGACATTTTTACATCTGAGTCCTCCTATCCGAAACAAGGCATATCCTCACATGCATTTAAGTGAACGGACATCTTTTCGTCAGCTCTTGGCTCTTGCGCTGTGAGCCACACCAGCGGACAGAACACTTGATGAGTTTTCCTGGCCCACGACCACCGTGAGACGCCATGAAAAAGAACCAGCGTCGGCTGTAACCTCACGGGGCACAAAGCAGGTACCTCTGCCAAGCGTTACTTCAGGAGCTGAAAGGCTCATCCAGGTAGCTTGTTAAACCCTGACAGAATTATCTTGTCAGCTTTATGCACCCTCGAGCTGTGGCATCCTGCTGCTAATGTCCCTCTTTTACAGCATTTTAAAACTAATTTTCAAGTGAGTGTCATAAAGCCACTCCATCCAGGAAATCGGCTCAGTAATCTCCACGACATAAACGTTAAAAGCAAGATGTAAAATGTTGCTGGGGTGCCTTCACCCTGTGCGCACCTGGAGATTTACCAGCGAGTCATGAGGACACGCAGACACAGGGAGCTGAGTGACAGCTGCTCCCGGGTGGAGCCGGGCACCTTCGGTTTGAGGACACAGTGGAACTGTGGCCTGACACTGACTCGCCCTGTGCGGGGCTTGCTGGTTTCCAAAGCCTTCTCCTTCTGGGAAGGTTTCTATGACGATCGTCAAGACAAATGCACCAACCAAACAGTCTGATCCCTGTGTTGCGGTGCGCTCGGATGTGCCGGCTGGCAAGGCAGCCGTCCTTGCTGTCACTGTTTACCTTTTCCCGCGTGTGACTTGTCTCCCCTGCACGGGTTTCGTAAGGGCAAGGACCACGCCCCGCCATTTCTCTACCTGGCGCGCACGCGGTGCTTCTGGGAAAGGCTTGTTGTCGCTCAGGACTCGGAGGTCACAGACTCGTGGAGATGCCTTGTTAGTTCACCTCCTCAAGGAACCTCCCAGCGAGCGAGCAAACGCCCCCGACCATCCTCTGGGACCATCCAGCACAGGCGCTTGCCAGGAAGGCTCAGGCTGCGGGAACCGCTCCGTGGGCGCGACGTTGGTCCAGCGGCGCCTCCCCCGGGGCCGCGAGGGCGCGGCCACCACATCGCTGCGTCCCCGAGGCCGGTCCCGGGGAGCGCACGGGGCGACCGCACGGCGGGCCCCAGCGGGCTAAGGGCCAGCAGCGGTCCGCGCAACGCCGGCGACACCGCGCCGGCCACTCGGCCCCGCCAACCCCCCCCCGGAAGGCCCCCCCCCCAGCATCGGAACAGCGGGTCACGCTCTCTTCCGGCCGGGCCGGGTTTTGCGCCCAGGAGCCGGTCACCTATCGGAGCGCTGGCCCGCCGTGCGCCGAAGGTCATGGCATCGCTTCTACTTCTATTTACACTTAGTTTTCCCTGAATCGTGGACTCGGCCCGGATCTCGGGGTGGTTGGCGTCTTTTAGTGAAGTCAACCGACGATGTTACAGAAGAGGCACCTGAGGCGGAGACGGGGCGAGCGCTCGGCTCGGTCCGCCGCGGGGTCCCGCTCCAGCGTCCGCCGGGGGCCTGTGCCCCGCTCCTCCCTGCGCCCCACGTTCTCCCAGTGAGCGAAGCACTGTGTCTACAGTCGTTCCCTGGAGAACAGGCCTTAAGTGAGAATGTACCCTAATTCCTCACCGCCTCCCAACCAGACCCAAACGTCTCGTCAGTAATAACATGTGATTTTTGTGTGATGTTTTGTAGTCCACGCACATAACGAGGTCAAATAACATCCCGAGGGGCACACAGCTACCACACGCAGAGGCGATCGCGAAGGCCGCACCTCGATTCTGCCCAGAGCCCAGTCCAGGGGGCCACCAGGCATCCCCCCAGGGAGGGAGAGCGACAGGGCCGGGGACAGGTGGCAGGCCTGAGAGCTACATATACAGATGGGGATGGAGCGGAGATGAATATCGAGGTAGCGTCACGGGGCTGGAGAGCGAGGTAGACGCGGTGCTGTCCGTGGACGTGGACATGGATGGAGGTGTAGGGTGAGACCAACGGGAGACGTGCGCAGGGTCCCTTTGAGCTGGGCAAATTGGAGACGGGATGGGCAGCTGGAAAGCCCGGGGTACAGACTCTGTAGCTCCTGGCCTCTCCCCTGGCTCCAAGGGCCTTGCCAAGTGACAGGGCACCTAGGAACAGCGCCCGCCCAGCCCGAGTTCTGGGCTTGCTGGCTCCATCTCCTACTGAAAGGGACCGTGAAACCCCCGCTTTCTCTCGTTCATCAAAATCAGCTTTTTATACATTTAGGAAATTTTGGAGCTGTCTGGGATATCTGTTCATAAACAGTCTTAGTCTGTCCTTATATATGTGAGGAGAAAAGGTGAAACCCAAAGGGAAAAAAATATTCATTATCTCTTTTACTGTTGTAAAGTTAAATTATAATTGAAGAGCTCCAATACATTCCGAACTGTGGTAGATTTTAAGGTAATTATGTGTCTCTTCAGTAATATATTTGCTATCAACTTATGGCATAAAAGGATTGCTTGTGAATTCAAGATTATTTTTAGATTTATAGCCCTTTCAGGGGACAAAAGCGTTTTTCAGAAGTACTTCCGATTTCCAACGTCTGGTGAATCTTCCACTTGCCATCAATAATGCCACCTGCAGAAATCCTCCTTCATATAAATCCAGCCTGACAGTCCTGTAACGTTCGGGGCCAAGGGCGGCTCTCAGGGCGAGAGACAGCATCCTGTCTGCGAATTACAGCAGGCCAGCCCGCGGAAGGCGGTCACCCCGCGGAAGGCGGTCACCCCGCGGTTTACGAGTTCCGCTGCTCCCAGGACACGCCCTGTTTCCTAAAGCGACGTGGGTGATTTCGTGTTCGTTGGACGTCTTGGTAAATGCTTTTTGTGGGCACGGTGAAAACTGCCGATTTGAAAAACCATTTTAGTGACCGTTTTCCTGGTGTCCCTCTAAGGTCTCAGCACCCGCATCACCAAAACTGCGTCCTCTGTCCCCAGCCGACAGTCAGTTTTGCTGTTTTGTTTTCCCAGCATAAAGGCTCTGTCGATGGCACCGGCAGAAGCTGGGAGCCTGTCCTTCCCTGCGCTGCGCTCGGAGCTTGGACGTCACGGGCCTCCCCACCGCCGCCTGGGTCGCCGTCCAGGAGGAAAGGACCTGGGGGCAGCAGAGATCCAGTCAAAATGTTACGCGTGTCACGTTACGCCGTGTCACTGCGTTGCCTCATGTGGCGTCATGCTGTGTCGTGTTGTGTGGCATCGCACTGCTTACGTGTGTCATGCTATCGTCTGAGACTATGAAACTACAGTCGCAAAACAGGCCAATAATGATTTTGTCTGAATCGGGGGTGGAGTCGGCGGGCTGGCGATCGCACTGTCTGCACCGCCTGCGTCCACCGGGCAGTTCACCTTCTGCCCTATGACTTTATCATTAAAATACGCATTTCGGTTGTTCACGTGGCTGTTTTCAAAATTCAAGGCTGAGACCTTAAACTTTCCCAGCCTCCTGCCTTCAGTAAGTGCACGTGTGTGTGCGCACGCGTATGTGCATGTGCGCGTGTTCTTAAAGGTCGCAGAAAACTGGGATGCTGTGATTTATCTTAGTAACCAGTTTTAGCGTCTGAGCTCCCGAGTCATTGGCCTTGATTTGCACAAACGCTGAAGCTGGCAGACGCTCTTAATTCCCCTCCCGGGTGTACCCCAATTCCTCTTACGATGACGTCTGTCTAGCCTAGCTCCTGGCCTGTGTCTGGGGGTGGAATCAAATCTGTTATTTGAAGAACAGTTACGAGAAAAAGCATGCAAATAAACACGTAGCATTAAATGAATTCTTTTTGAAAGTCATTGAGTCACTTTCTGAAGTTAGGTCATTGAAAAGCAAGTGCGCGGTTTTCTTTTCCTGAAAGATTTGTTTCGGAAGCATTAGAAATCCAAGTGGAAGTAGATCAGATAAATTTCAAAATTACGAGGGATGAGCTTTATCTGAAATCCTGGAGGTTCTCTTCTAATTAAACTCGAATGCGATTAATTCCTCTCAGGCATGTGACAATGATAAATAGTTGACTCGGGGTGGCAGTGAACACCCTTGGTCCCTGTAAATAATTAGATTGGTCGGCTGATAAAGCATAATGCCTAACATTGTAAAAATTCCCACCTCTACTCCTGTCTCATTAGCAAAAATAAATAGGTTTGCATTGGACTCACGCCGGGGTTCAGCATCATCCAAGGACATGCGGAAGGGGGTGCAGGGCAAGAAAACACCGTCAGACTGGTCGCTCTGCAAGTGACACTGCCGGTCATCGGCCCAGAGACAGGGACAGGACTCAGCTCTCCAAGAGTCACAGGGACATGGCAAAGAACTTCCTTCTGCTCCCCCGAAGGTGAGCGACGCGGGTCCAGAGAGAAGTCGGCGGCAGTCGCTGTGAGTGTGGCCCCAAGTCGGGGGGCACAAACCCGCGGCTGTCCGCACGTCCACTCCGTCCCGGATGTAGCCACAGAACCAAAGGGAGGTTCTTCCAGGTCGCAAACGAGAACAGAGCCAAGCTCGCCCTGTGGGCAGTGGTCACACCTGCCCGGTCCAAACCGGGACCCTGCTGCCCTTCCCTCCTGCCCTAAGTGGGGCGAGCCGATACCCAGTCTGGGGGCGAAGAAGACATCGGTGGTCGCTGCCTTTTCGTTCCTCTTAGTTTCACTCATTCAGGTCAGGTGTGCTGAGGACACCCCCACAAACGGAGTTTACACACACGCACAGCATAGGGAGGACTCACAGGTCTCCGCGGGCCTCTGCTGGACTTCAGGAGAGGGACGCGTCTGATGAATAACCGCGTCTGATTAATCATTCATTGTCAGAGTGCTGAAGCGTTGGGATGTGCTTCGTCTGGACAGAGGGTGTTTTCTGCCAAGCCCACAACCAGAGGCAGAGAGGCTGTGACTGACTAGTGGGAAGATGGACAAACAGGACGAGGGGCAGTAACAGCGCAGCCCAGAGGCAGCCCCGAAGGTGGCATTTCAGGATGTGGCCACTTCAGGGGTGGTCTTCCGCCCAGACTCAACCTAGGAGGGGCCGCAGCTTGGGACCAGGCAGCCGTAATAACAAAACAATGCTGCAGATGCCCACGGGCAGCCACCTGTCCGTCACACGTGCCCAGTGTCCTCATCCTGTCCCGGTTAAGCCTTTCCCCTCTGAGCCCGCCCCAAAGCCTCTGCAGAGAGTGGGGCTGCCCCCACCCCCAGAAGAGGTGTCCGAAGGGGACACTCCCTCCCAACCCTCTTTGGCCTTTCGCTTTTTTTTCCCTGCTCCTTCTAAAATAAGCGATAGGCTCTGTGAGGGGGTCTGTAAGGTTTGAGCCAGTTTTAGCCTTTAAAAATCCATTGGTAAACCTTAGAGACGTTATCGTAAGTGAGGTAAGCCGGACACGAATGGACAAATGCTGTGTGATTCCACTTCTGTGAGGTCCTAGACTCGGCAGACTCACGGGGACAGAGGGCCGGGGGGCGGGGGCGGGCAGTTTGGTTGGATGGGGACAGAGTCTCGGTTGGGAACATGAGAAAGCTCTGAAGATGTGGGTGGTGACGGTGACGCAATGATGCGCATGTACCACACGCCACGGAGCTGCACGCTTTAAAAACGGTTCAAAAGGTCAATTTTATGTTACGTCTATTTTACCACAATAAAATAATGTTGCAAAAATATCCGTCTGTAACATGCTGAACTATTTCCAGGACAAGATGAAGAGATGTCAGAGATTGCTCCCAAATAGTCTGGTGGGAAAGGTGGAGGTCTGGGTGGGGCTGCGGGCGCAACAGGGTGGGCGACAGTGTCCCAGCCGAGCGGCGGGTGGGTGCGGGCCACTTCCACGCCACCTCCTCCTGCACATCACACAGTTTCCCACGTCGGAAACTTGGGAAACGAACTAAGCGCCCACGTGGTGTTTTTCAATAATATTTACTCTGTTGCAGGATGTTTTCTCTGTAATTCCTCTGAGATTCACCATAATGCCTGAGATTTGTAGAAAAATTCTACAGTCAAGAGTTTTGTTTATAACAGTTTTACCTACAGCAAAAAAAAAAAAAAAAAAAAGACTCTTTTTTATCTGCTGTGGATAAAGGGCGGCTGTTAGGGAGTGAGAGGGTTCTCCTAAAATTTTGGAAATTAGGGACATGAGGGTTCCCTCTCGGTTAAACCGTAACATCAGCTCAAAACCGATCGGGAAGAGGTACAAAAAGCAGCACTGTTTCCGGGCCTGCAGGATGGAGTGCAGCCGCCGTCTCGGCTGAGAAAGGCTGAGACCCTGAGAAGCTGAAGAGGTCCGGGCGCGGGCCCCCCTCCTTCCGTTCTCCTCTGTGGTGCAGCGGGGAGCCGCCTGTGTGCGGCTGTGCCGTGCTTCTGTCTACACCTGCTCACGGATCCTTCTGGTTTGGGTCACCTCGGCCAGGCCAAGCAGGTGAAGGCGTTTCCGGTATAGGTAAGTCTTAGCTGACTGAATACTCTAACGCGTCTAAATCATCAACGCACCATCAGTGGAGGCTTTGGGCAAGCCACGCAGGCACGGCCCCCACACTTGGACTTCAGGTCCTGCCTCACTGGGACCCGGGCACAGAGTCTGCAGTTAACGGACACCAAGGCTGCCCCTACGTGAAGTGCCTCCAGCCCCCTGGGCAACGTGATGGGAAGCACATGGGGAAGCCAGCCAGCTCCCTTCCCTGAGTCCTCATGCCCCAGCAGCCCTTGATGGCATTCAGGCTTCCCATGGAGCCTCCTACAGGGAATCAACGGCCTGCCCTGTGACCACCTCGCCATGCATTAAATAGTCCGTTTCCATCACCACCGTCATGAACCCGGCTGCTGTGATCTGTCCCCAAACTGATTTGCCCTAGGTCTGCTGCCGAAATGACGCTTCTGAACCTAGAAAGCTCAGGGCAAGAGCCTGACCTGTGAAAAGCTCCCCGAATTAAGGTTCCGGGCCTGGGGGGGGGGCGCAGAGGGGAGGTTCCTGGGAGAGGCCGCCCCTGACCGAGACTCTGGGGGCCGGAGGCAGCAGGTCCTCCATGGCCTGAGGCTAATGGGGGTGAGCCTGAGCACCCCAAGAAAGACACTCTGCTGGGGTTCCATGTGCCCCCCCTCAAATAATCCTGGAGACAGTGAAAATGTGCCCGGGCCCCGCTGCCTCCTGGGACCATCCTAGGTGAAATCTGCTCGCTGGCGACAGGGTCCAGGAGCCCAGCACGGCCCCTCCCTCCACCGCCTTTCAGCTTTAAAGCGCATTGTCACACGATAAAGCTCATTGTCACACGATATGCAACTCTCTTTGCGCTGTTCGCATGTGGAGGTAATGCCACGAATAAAACACTAGATGGGAGACTTTCAGAGAAAAAATATGAACCCAGAATCTTCTGAGTTAAACTCCTCTGGAAAAGGGGACGGGATGGTGGAAGTGTTAATATTTATATTGTGTTTAGACCACATTTTCAAAGGTCAGGTTCGTATGTGGTTGTGAGATGTATGCAAACGGCAGAATTATTATAATTCAGCCATAATTTACTGCTTGACCAAAATAAACTAATAAGATAAATAAATACAGCTGCTCATGCCCAGTTGACTAATATGACCTGAATGGAAATAAAATATTGGATGAGCTGGAGAGGCCAAGTTTAAACTAGATTAGCCACAGAATCTCAGTGTACTGTTTCAATATAATTAACGTGATGATTTAATGTGTTTTTAGCTCAGAATCGTCGCGAGACGGGTTTTTTGTAATAACGTAGAAATGAATACACGCTCGTCCGCGCTGCAGAGGAATAAAAGGTTGTAATATTTTTGAGTTCTCTTGGCAGAGTAATCCATTCTCATAAATCTCGCACTCTGCAGGAGAACGTGAGGGTGTTCTTCGTCTGGTCATTCACCGCTGTTATTTAATGTGGGGTAACAGCCACAGTCTTCATTAATATATTAACCTATGGCTCAAAAAGGCCTTGCAGTAAACCAACTGACGACTCCTGCTGACAGGTTTATATCACGGGGCTCGGAGATGTTAGCCGTCAGAAACACTGACCTCAGGGATAAGCCCGAAGTCGATAACCCGTTGAAGAAGGCTAGCCGACCGGCGAGGAAGAAAGTCGAGAACCAGCTCGCAAGAGACACTCACGTGCTCTTCGGGACACTGCTTAAGAGCACGTGGTGCAGCCTTGGAAGGGACGATTTTCAGCTCCAAGAAGCATGAGATAGACCTACGCGTCACAAAACGGAACGCGTGATACATATGTGTTACATGAACGAAAAGTGGGCCCGTAATAAACGCTATCGGCTCAGCATTCTAGCACGAAGGGGTCCCCAGGAGAACGATCGACTCTTAGCCTGCTCCCCAAAAGCTGTCGAGGCTTCTTGGAAAGCACGCTGCATTCTCACTGGCTCCAGCTCTCGGTCCCATGAAAGGAAACCACGGACGCTTGTAGAAGTGTAAGCGGATGCAAAGCGCCCGTCTGCGGATTCCGTTTCTCTGTTTGCAAAGAACGCACAGCGCAAGGTTCGTCGCCCACGAGCCCGTAGGTCTCCCGCCCGCTCCCCCTCGAGCGCAGCCCAACACCACCGAGCCCTGACGGAGATGCAGAGCACACTCACCACTCACCTTGCCCTTTCTTACCTGAAAGGCAAACAAGGAAGGAACGGACATCCCGGGAAACCGGAAGCATGAAGGGGAAGACAGAAAAAGGGAACCAAGAGACCGTAGGTGCCCTGATGCCCTTCCCATCAAAAACGCGCGCGGTGTTTGTAAACGCGTCGACACACGTGTGTTTACACGTGTGCACACATGCGTGCGTGCCTGCAAAGATGCACGCCGGATGCTAACAGTGCTGATCTCCCCGTGGGGTGCGACATGATTTTTTTTTTCATTGTTGCATGTTTTCCATTTCCGTTTTCCAAATTCATTTTCCAATTACGTGCATGTATTCTTCCGAAATTATACGAATTTTTTTCAAAATAGAAACAAATAAAACAGTATTGTAAAAACCTAGTATGAGCTGAGACCGTGCAGGAAACAGAACAGAACTTCACACGAGACTCGAAATAGCATCCTTAGAGATGCCGGGGGGACGCACCAGAACAGGACACTATGAGAAAGCAAAGAACAGGGACAAGGCCCTTTACGAAGAAGGCCAAATCGAAAAACTCCATAGCAAAGATGGACGACAGAGCCGAGGAGCAAGGTGTTAATGGATGGGAAACGCGGGAAATGATAGAGGAGTTAGAACGTCGGTTCCCCCAAAATCCAACCTCTAGCAAACGCGTCCCGGAGAGAGAGCATAAACTGAGGGGTGACGATGGCCAACGAGGTCCTATGTGGGATTATCAGAACCGAAGACGCAAGTCCTCAGATCTAAAATTCTCGGCACAATAAATGAAAAGAGACCCACGCTTCTGGACATCGTTTCAGAACACGGAAAGGGGCAAGAATCCGACTGGCGTCTGATTTTTCAAAAACAACGACGGATGCTAGAAAATACGAAGCGACATCTTATCTTAGGAAAAAAATAACATTCACCCGAAAATCTCGTACCCTGCCAGACCCCCAGCCAAGTGTGAGGTAGGATAGAATCCCGGGTCACACAGATACAGAGAGTTTACCTCCTCCGTTCTCCAAACCCTTCCTAGGAAGTTAGTCAAGGATGTGAATCGGGGGGAAGCGGGGGGGCAGGGATGAGGGGAACAAAAGGAGGGACGTTTGTCCCCCTCCACCTCCAGGAAGCAGCCCTACAGCTGAGGCCCACCCCAAAGGAGCAAAGAAAGCCATCTCTGGGCGGCCACAGTGCACTCCGTGGCAAAGCGCCAGAAAGCACCATCGACCAAATCCACGCGCGTGCTGTTAAGTCTGAGGGTTTCTCCTGGGGACGGGGCGGAGTGAGACCGGCTAAGCATGCAATTTCCTGAAAACGAGTTAATGAAGCTTAAAGGATGTAAAAACTAAATTAATTTTTTAAGCTGTGCATCTCCAGTATCCATTGTCTAAGCTAAGTTTCTTTTTTCTTTAATGGCTTTACTTTTTAAAAGCAGTTTTAGGTTTATGATAAAATCGTCGGGAAGGTAGAGGGGTTCCTTACGAAGGCCCCACCCCGCCTCAAACACAGCCTCCCCCGTCATCGGCGTCAGTCACCAGATGGCACATTTTTCACTGCTGCTAAGTCTACAATGATGCATCTAAATCACCCTAAGTCCAGAGTTTACACGTGGGATTCCTTCTCGTACTTGTGCATTCTATGGGTTTGCACGGATGTGTAAGAACATGTATTCATCATCGTAAAATCATGGTGTATTTTCACTGCCCTAAAAATCCTCTGTGCTCCGCCTGCTCACCCTCCACACCCACCGCACCCACCGCACCCACCCCACAAACACTGACCTTTTCACCGACCCCAGTTTTACCTTTTCCAGAGCATCGTATGGTTGAGATCACAACACGTGGCCTTTTCAGATGGGCTTCTGTCACTTAGTCACATGCGTTTAAGGTCCCTCCGTGTCTTCTCATGGCTCGATAGCTCATTCCTTTTTCACAGTAAATAACACTCCATTGTCTGGATGGACCAGTCTGTTTATCCATCCACCTGCTGGAGGACACCTTGGTCACTTTGAAGATTTGTAGATTTTGAACGAAGCTGCTGTAAACATCCACGTGCCGGTTTTTACGTGGATGTTTCCAACCCCTCTGGTGAATACCGAGGGGCACGGCTGCCGCGTCGTGCGGTGAGAGTTTGCTCAGTTTGGTAGGAAACCACCAAACCACTTTGCATCCCCACCGGCATGGCCGGCGTGGTCGCCGGCACTTGCCGTTGTCAGTGTTCGGGTTTTGGCCGTTCTGACAGGTGTGAGCTGGTGTCTCATTATTTTAGTTTGCGTTTCCCCGACGACACGTGCTGTGGGGCATCTTTTCATGTGCTCGTTTGCCATCTGTGCGTCTTCTTTGGGAAGGTGTCTGTTTAGGTCTTTGGCCCGTTTTTTAATCAGGTTGTTTGCTTTCTCATTGCTGAGTTTTAAGAGTTCTTTGTATATTTGGGATAATAGCCCTTTATCTGATGTGTCTTTGCAAATATTTTCTCTTAATATGTGGCTTATCTTCTAGTTCTCTTGATACTGCCTTTTTGCAGAGCGGGCATGTCTTACTTTAATGAAGTTCAGATTATCGATTGTCTTTGGTATCTGGAAAGGCGTCACCAGGCCCAGCAACACCTAGCTTTTCTCTTAGGTCATCTCCAGGAGTTTTGCATCTTCCACTTAGGCCTGTGATCCATTTTGAGCTAATTAGGCTAGGCCGTTGACAGTGTTTATACCACAGACAGCTCAAAATTAAAACGGGTAAGGTCGATCGGGTTCTCAGACAGCTAACTACACTCCCGAGTTCTGTACAGCAGGATTCACAGCAGCCAAGATACAGAAACAACCTAAATGCCCATCAACAGATGAACGAAGAAAGACAATGTGATGAATACATACAATCGTACATTATTCAGTCTTAAAAAGGAATCTGCGTTACACCCTGGCATACGCTACAATGCAGACGGGACTCGAGCGCATGATGCTCGGTGAAATAAGCCAGTTACAGGACAGATGCCGCAGGATTCCACGGAAGGAGGCGTCTAAAGCAGCCGGACGCATAGACGCAGAGCAGAAGGTGGCTCCGGGGGCCGGGGCCAGGGTGGGGGAGCTGCTGTGCCACGCGTGTGAAGTCCCACTTCC
>NW_011888949.1:1262656-1264588 GCF_000151845.1 Pteropus vampyrus
ACAGGAAGAATCGCGTTCCTAGAAACAGAAAGGTCAATCGTGCATTTCTCAAAGGAGACACAAAGTTCAGCGATGCGAGGCCCCGATTTACCGCGGCCTCCTGATTTGGTGTTGTGTGTTTTCAAACCGCGCCATTTAAAACACGGCTAACATAAAAGCTGGTGTTTAGGCACCGTCCGATGGTCGCTAAAGATTCGCTCTGTGCCAATAAGAACATTTCTGTCTGCATCATCCCCAGTTCCTCCGGGCCACGATCCAACCTCCAATAAAATTGCTTGTCAGGTGAGAGATACTGGTTTTCTTCTGAGTGGTTATTACTCCTTTGCCTTCTTGCTTTTCAACTGCAGTTTAAATGTCACAGAAGCCACCTAAGAAAGCTGCCTTGTAACCGCAGCCTCCCTGGGTGAACGCGAGTGGCAGGCATCTGTAAAAGGACTCTTTTCCAGCAGCACGGCCAGCATCACTGTGCCCTCTGTCTTCGAGGAAGCACTTGCAAATGGCTGGTGTCAGTCATCTCGGAGGGGAGCCAGCCAACACCCTCCTTCCGTGGGTGACGGACCACTGGCCCCCCTGGGCAAAGTGCGTGGGCTCTTCCGCCACCCGCTTCTACTGCGCACCTTTCTACTGCTGCCTCCACGGACTTCAGGGAAAACTAAATCAAGTGACGCTTTACAGAAAGCTCAGAACAGTGCCAGGCTCGTGACAAACAGGCGATGAATGTGTCCCTCTACGGCTAACCCGAGACATTAACTCTGTCCGAGCTCGCGGCGCTAAATGTTAGGACGAGACCAGCAAATATTTTAAAGGACCTGTTAAAATTCTCCGAGGTCCTGAAGGTGTTGCAGTGCGAATGATTAAAATAACCAAAATCGGCCCACAGTCTCCTATGAGACCTCAAGGTCCGAGCGACTAGCCCGGGAGTGCCCAGCTCCGCTGTCGTAAAAATGTAAAGCATCCCCACTTCCGGCGAGCAGCAAACAGGTGTTTTCTAAAGACCTCTATGCCAGGCCGTGAAGGTCAC
This sequence comes from Pteropus vampyrus, assembly GCF_000151845.1. NCBI lineage: Eukaryota > Metazoa > Chordata > Mammalia > Chiroptera > Pteropodidae > Pteropus > Pteropus vampyrus. Next base: position 1,263,678 of record NW_011888949.1, read on the forward strand.
GTGTGTGCCCAGGTCCCCTCCCTGAATGAAACCGTGAGGACCGTGTGTGGCCGTCACAGAGGCTCCAAGAGAATTCCGGGCGAGCGGCACGTTTGTGAATAGAGAAGAAGAGGCTCAATGTCCATTTCAAAACAGAGGTCGTATTTGTTTGGGGCAGGTGGGCGAGCAGGTGTTACCGTGAGGAGCAGGGCGGGAAGCCACGCTGGGTGGAGGGAAGGGTGACCAGTAAGCTGGGGTGCAACGCTGGAGGTTCTGGGGGTGGCAGGTGAGAAGCAGCCACCTGGAATGTAGGCGATGCTGTATGCCCACCTTCCTGCCCCCACCAAGGACATCTGCGCCCTCCGCAGATCCTGGAACCTTCACCAGTGTCACCCCACAACCCTCCTGGGCACAGCGAGGCCTCTGGGAAACAGAAATAATAAAATATGATTCATGATCCCCCCACACACACTTTTCCCATAAAGGAGTGTGCGTGTGTGTGCATGTGTGGGTGTGTGTGCATGCATGCCTGTGAGTGCATGTGTATGCAAGTGCATGTGTGCATGTGTGTGCATGTGTGTGCATGTGTGTGTGTGCATGTGCATGTGTGTGTGCGTGCACGTGCGTGTGTGTGTGCACGCACATGTGCGTGCATGTGCATGTGCGTGCGTGTGTGCACGTGTGTGCGTGTGTGTGCATGTGTGTGCGTGCGTATGTGTGTGCATGTGTGTGTGTGCGTGCATTCATCTGCGTGCACGTGTATGTGTGTGCATGTGTGTGTGAGTGTGTAAAAAAGAATTTTGTGCTGAGGGAGAAGGAAACCAAGATTGGGTTTAGGAAGAGAGGAAGAATACTCTGCATCGGTCACTTCTGGGTCACTCGTTATTACAAGGTTTTGTGTTTTGTTTTGTTTTTAGCTGCTGAGTTGAGTT
>NW_011888949.1:1264638-1267156 GCF_000151845.1 Pteropus vampyrus
AAGGGTGACCAGTAAGCTGGGGTGCAACGCTGGAGGTTCTGGGGGTGGCAGGTGAGAAGCAGCCACCTGGAATGTAGGCGATGCTGTATGCCCACCTTCCTGCCCCCACCAAGGACATCTGCGCCCTCCGCAGATCCTGGAACCTTCACCAGTGTCACCCCACAACCCTCCTGGGCACAGCGAGGCCTCTGGGAAACAGAAATAATAAAATATGATTCATGATCCCCCCACACACACTTTTCCCATAAAGGAGTGTGCGTGTGTGTGCATGTGTGGGTGTGTGTGCATGCATGCCTGTGAGTGCATGTGTATGCAAGTGCATGTGTGCATGTGTGTGCATGTGTGTGCATGTGTGTGTGTGCATGTGCATGTGTGTGTGCGTGCACGTGCGTGTGTGTGTGCACGCACATGTGCGTGCATGTGCATGTGCGTGCGTGTGTGCACGTGTGTGCGTGTGTGTGCATGTGTGTGCGTGCGTATGTGTGTGCATGTGTGTGTGTGCGTGCATTCATCTGCGTGCACGTGTATGTGTGTGCATGTGTGTGTGAGTGTGTAAAAAAGAATTTTGTGCTGAGGGAGAAGGAAACCAAGATTGGGTTTAGGAAGAGAGGAAGAATACTCTGCATCGGTCACTTCTGGGTCACTCGTTATTACAAGGTTTTGTGTTTTGTTTTGTTTTTAGCTGCTGAGTTGAGTTGGAGTCTTCCAGAAGCAAACCGTGAGACAAAGATTTGAATGCAGGAGGCCCGGAACCCGGCAAGGAGGCGGGATTGAGACAGGAAGGTGGACACCGTCCCGAGGGTGTGGATGGCCAGCGGTCCCCTGGGTGGGATATACCACAGCCCTGGGTATCGGCCCAGCGTTGATGCCCCAGGACCCACCAAGATGGGGTGCAGACTGCTCCCGGGGGCACCGAGTCTCCACCCGCGGCCCCCTCCTGCCCCTGGAGACACTGGGCAGAGAGAGACTCACTGCACCCTCTTCCAAACTTTCCTGTGTTTTCCGAAATTTTTACACCAAACTTCTCATAATTAAAAGAAAAACTCTTTCCATGTAAAGACTGAAATGTGCCTGCTTGTCATCCGATCGCCAGGGTTTCTGGTGGAGAAGACCGTGTTGGCACTTTGTGGCCTGAGCAACGTCAAGGGGGTGGTGACTTCAGCCAGCGAGGATGCTGAGTAATGTTTTATGCCGTTTGAAAAAGCTGAGTCCAAATTTTATTAGTTTGCTCCAGTGTAAGCAAAATGTAGTATAGGCGAGATAAGACGGTCGTACAGAAAGACCAGGAGTGTTTTACTCATAAAAGCAGCTGACATCCTCGGTCTAACGTTGACCCAAAGCACAGTAAATGCCAGGCGTGAGGACAGGTTCTTGTGCAAGCATATTAACAGGAAATAAACCACATCCGAGATTGCCCTGCATGAATACAAAACCGCCTGATGGTAAAGCCTTTCATGGAAACAGCAAAAACGAAGATGGTCACAAAAAGTCAGGAGAAATCTTACATAAGGAACGAAATGGGCTTAACTTTTATCAGGAAGTCAGTGTGCTGACCTCGAAAATGCAGCTGCCGACCCTTATTTCACGAGCTTTCAGGTGATACGCACTGGAGACGGGGCAGGAGCGTCTCTAGATAACAGACAAATACCCTGAAAATGGGCCGAGTACACAGGAAGGACAGGAAGACCTAATGGGACTTAACGTCGCATCTGAAATCCAGCCGGGAGGGGATGGAGCTTTACATCGCCCAGACGCGCGCGTGACAGCTGACCGCGTCCCGCGCTGGGGGCGAAGGCTTCGCGGGGCCTTTGGTAATCAGGGACGAGACGGAGAGTCGCAAAAAAAAAAAGCCACAACATTAATAAAAAAGGGATCGATGACACAGACAAACATATTTACAGATCATTGCCTCAATGTGAGGCTCGCGGAGGCCCAGATGTATCACTGCTTTCAAATTTATTTATAGATCAGTGTCTTAACGTGATAAACAGTTGGCTTGTAAACTAAAAATACTGAAAACCGCAACGTATGACTATAACTTTCTTTGCTGTTCTTTACTGGACAAGAGAGGTCAGCACAGGTCTGTGACCCAAGGACATCTCCTTCGTCATCTGGTGAGCGGTGTCAAATGGTGAGCCTACCCAACAGCGATCGTCTCTTAAAGAGCCAAGTCGAGGTGGCGTGGACAAGCCCGGCCGAGGCTGCGTTTCACCGGGAGCCTCTCACCCAAAATCATCCTTCTCCAAGTGTGAGCTCCACCTGGGCCCTGCGGCCCTTGGCTCGGCGGCCTGTCCGAAAGGAACAGCCCAAGAATGTGCTGGCTCTGGAAAAAAGTTTCTGCCACGAAGCTATCTGTCAAAGGTGTTCGCACAGACATTCACTCCTCACTGGCTCACGCACCCAGCAAATACCCGAGTGCCTACTGTGCGCCAGGAATTGGGCCCTGGGCTTGCAGGTGGGGCGGGAGGGACGAGCTAGCAGCCCAGGAAGACTGACTCTGAGCCCTCCCTCAGCAGAC
>NW_011888949.1:1271396-1273640 GCF_000151845.1 Pteropus vampyrus
TGGGGGCTTGTACGAAAGCAGCAGTGAGGAAGAGGACGCTGGGCCGACGCTCCCCGAAAGCGACTTGGAGAGTGACACCGAGGACGACAGGGTGGAGGACGAGCAGGAGGTAGAAGCGGGAGCGCAGAGCGAGGAAGAAGAGGAGGGGGACGTGCGGGAGGAACAGCCAGAATCCGACGAGGCAGGAGGGAGAGCGGAGGCGGCGGCGGCGGGGAAGAGAGTCCGTTTTGCAGAGGATGAAGAAAGGAGCGGAAACTCCTCGGAGGACGCTGACACAACAGCTCAGGTGTGGTGCACGCGGCCTCGTCCCGCGAGATTCCGTTCAATATACCGTGGGCGCAGAGCGTGGGACAGGGTGACACAGTCGATGTATTGGTAATTGTTTGAGTTGAGTATGGGTAAGTCGGGTTATTCTGTCCACTTTTTTTTTTCTTTTTTTTTAACTTTTCCATAATGAAGAGTTAAGGGAGAAAACCTCTCTAGAGACCTTTTTATCCCAGGGATTTAAGGGCCAGTCCCACCAGTTGTCCTAAGGGGACATCTGCATTCTGAGTTTACTGCCACAGTCTCCAAACCTGACTGAGTCCCCTCCCGCCCGCTTTGCTCTTGCCTCTGCCCTTCACTAGGCCTTTTCCTGTCCCACCGCTGCGGGTTTAAAACAGAGCAACCTGCATCACTCCCTCCGGTACAGTCTCACGTGGAAGGTGGAGTTCAGAGTCCACGCATAGCAGTCACGGCCCTCACCCCCGCGTGCGCCCGAAGTTAACCCCACAAAATGGCACGCTTCCTTCTCCACAGCTGTGACCGGCGCCCCTGCCTCATCCGCAGCCTCCCGCTCTGCGGTTGCTCACCCACCGTCAGCCATGGTCCAAAAGCCATGGTTTAAAAGGAAAGTTCCAAAAATCAGCAGTTCGTAAGTTTTTTAATCATGCACCGTTTTGAGTAGCGTGATGAAATCTCTTGCCATAGCACTCCGTCTGGCCCCAGGAGGTGAATCTCCCCTTTGTCCGGCTTATCCGTGCCGTGGACGCTGCCTGCCTGTCAGTCACAGCCGTCTCAGTTATCAGGGGGGCTGTCTCGGTATCTCAGTGCTTGTGATCAAGTGACCCTTATTTCAGTTAGCGATGGCCCCAAAGCTCGAGAGTAGTGATGCTGGCAGTTCGGGTATGCTAAAGAGAAGCCGGAAGTGCTTCCTTCGAGTGAAAAGGTGTGTGTAGGAAAAACGCGCCTGCGGAGTTCGGCGCTGTCTGTGGTTCCAGGCATCCGCGGGGGGTCTTGGGGCGCATGCCCCGAGGATAAGCCGTAGGTGCACGCACTGCCTTCATCTCTCTCCCTGGTGCCTTGGCCATGGCCTGGCCCTTCCTGAGCAATTCTGAGCGCTGTCGGCGCCTCTCTCCGGACATGGTTTTTTTGCTGTTTGTAAGTTTCTTTTCCCTACCCACTGAGAGGTAACTGATATGCAGTGAGAACTGATGGGTGTCTCAAGAGTAAGTTTCCATGGACATCAGTGTGCTTTCTCCAACTAAGTCTATACTCCCAGCAGCAAGGGTCAGCTTTGCAAATGTTTCTACAGGCTTGTCACTCAGGTCCACCTGGAGTGTTGGACGGCGATCATGGTTTGTAACCCTCCCAGCTGACAGTCAAGGGGATAGTGAGCAGTCAGTCCATTTTGATTCTATCATATAAATTTAGATCTAATTTTGAACAAGTTTGAAATTATTTTAGAATACTTGTCCTCCAAAACTGGTGGTATGTTTAACTTAGGTGTTTGTGTACTGCAGTGCCCACCACAAATGAAACCTGGTCAGATGTGTAGAATGTCAGGCTCTGTCGGCAGGGCCTGGAGGGGTCTGAGGACTACACAGGGGCGAACAGGACGAGGAAATGGGCTGGCGCCGACATGAACAGTGACATCCACATGTGCCCAGTGGACTGCCTGTCTAGGACTAGTCTAGGCACGCAGCGAGTGGCCGAGGTTATTAAGCAGCCACGGTCAGTAGTTACCGCTTCTGCCAGTTTGAGGGAATTTAAAAAATTTAACGTCTGAAGGTGAATATAGCAAGGAAAAACGTGCGATTTGTTCAATGTACATTTTTTTATAATTTATTTCTGTCATTTCAAGGAGCTTCTTTGCGAAGATGGTGAAAAGTACATCCCACCTCACGTGAGGCGAGCTGAGGAGACCGTGGATGCCCAGAAGCGGGAAGAACGGGAAAGGCTAAAGAAGCACGTCAGAGGCCTGCT
>NW_011888949.1:1273690-1275916 GCF_000151845.1 Pteropus vampyrus
TTTAAAAGGAAAGTTCCAAAAATCAGCAGTTCGTAAGTTTTTTAATCATGCACCGTTTTGAGTAGCGTGATGAAATCTCTTGCCATAGCACTCCGTCTGGCCCCAGGAGGTGAATCTCCCCTTTGTCCGGCTTATCCGTGCCGTGGACGCTGCCTGCCTGTCAGTCACAGCCGTCTCAGTTATCAGGGGGGCTGTCTCGGTATCTCAGTGCTTGTGATCAAGTGACCCTTATTTCAGTTAGCGATGGCCCCAAAGCTCGAGAGTAGTGACGCTGGCAGTTCGGGTATGCTAAAGAGAAGCCGGAAGTGCTTCCTTCGAGTGAAAAGGTGTGTGTAGGAAAAACGCGCCTGCGGAGTTCGGCGCTGTCTGTGGTTCCAGGCATCCGCGGGGGGTCTTGGGGCGCATGCCCCGAGGATAAGCCGTAGGTGCACGCACTGCCTTCATCTCTCTCCCTGGTGCCTTGGCCATGGCCTGGCCCTTCCTGAGCAATTCTGAGCGCTGTCGGCGCCTCTCTCCGGACATGGTTTTTTTGCTGTTTGTAAGTTTCTTTTCCCTACCCACTGAGAGGTAACTGATATGCAGTGAGAACTGATGGGTGTCTCAAGAGTAAGTTTCCATGGACATCAGTGTGCTTTCTCCAACTAAGTCTATACTCCCAGCAGCAAGGGTCAGCTTTGCAAATGTTTCTACAGGCTTGTCACTCAGGTCCACCTGGAGTGTTGGACGGCGATCATGGTTTGTAACCCTCCCAGCTGACAGTCAAGGGGATAGTGAGCAGTCAGTCCATTTTGATTCTATCATATAAATTTAGATCTAATTTTGAACAAGTTTGAAATTATTTTAGAATACTTGTCCTCCAAAACTGGTGGTATGTTTAACTTAGGTGTTTGTGTACTGCAGTGCCCGCCACAAACGAAACCTGGTCAGATGTGTAGAATGTCAGGCTCTGTCGGCAGGGCCTGGAGGGGTCTGAGGACTACACAGGGGCGAACAGGACGAGGAAATGGGCTGGCGCCGACATGAACGGTGACATCCACATGTGCCCAGTGGACTGCCTGTCTAGGACTAGTCTAGGCACGCAGCGAGTGGCCGAGGTTATTAAGCAGCCACGGTCAGTAGTTACCGCTTCTGCCAGTTTGAGGGAATTTAAAAAATTTAACGTCTGAAGGTGAATATAGCAAGGAAAAACGTGCGATTTGTTCAATGTACATTTTTTTATAATTTATTTCTGTCATTTCAAGGAGCTTCTTTGCGAAGATGGTGAAAAGTACATCCCACCTCACGTGAGGCGAGCTGAGGAGACCGTGGATGCCCAGAAGCGGGAAGAACGGGAAAGGCTAAAGAAGCACGTCAGAGGCCTGCTCAACAGGTAACCCTGCCACACGGTTACGTCTTGTCACTTAAAGACATGGTCTCTTCTGAAAATAGAGAAACTGCCCCAGGAACTGAGCTGTAAGTGAGGGGTGGGGCCGTGGCCATTGGTTGGCTGCTCCTGTCCCTGTCTCGATGAGCGTGACCTGGCCAGGCAGGCCACCCGCCTTTTCTCTTTGGCCGTTTGGACCCTTCAGGACTTGAAAGCAGTGGCCGTGTGCACGTGGTTATGCCGAGAGGTCCCAGGCGCGGGGGGCGGGGCTGGCCCGCGGTGGCCCCCCCGGGCAGGAATGCGGTCCTCCGTCCCCTTGCCCTTCCCCAGTCTGTGTGTGGGCAGCTGTCTGCAGCGCCTCCCACCGGAGGCCTCGGTTCCCCGGCCCAGAGTCAGGACACAGCTCCCTCATGCTGCCCCTCTGTGGTCACTCCCAACCCCGCTCCCACCCCTATGGCTTTTTAAAAATTTCTTTTCGATTAAACAATGTGTCCATGGTGCATCCGGGGATTTTACAAAACAGGCCGTTTGAATCCTCAGTGTTAGCACAGGAGCGGTGCGAGTCTCCGCGTGCACCTGCGTCCTTCCCCTGCCCCGTGAACAGGCAGCTTTTCTCAGCGTGAGGGACTAAAGATGTTTATGCCAGCTGAAGAGTGGAAAGTGGGAATTTTTCCCGACAGCACGTACTGATGAGCCGGGATGGTTTCCGGCTCTGCCAGAGGACCGCGGGTCGGGACCACTGGGGCATCCCCAGCACGTGCCTGTGGTCCTAGGAGCCCTGTGTGTGCTTCCCAGGGGCGCAGTTCAATTGCATGACTGCCAGACTCCTGAGAGCAGCTCATCGTGTCCGGCGAATGCTGGCT
>NW_011888949.1:1275966-1278385 GCF_000151845.1 Pteropus vampyrus
GCCTAGGGAAGTGGGAAACGGTCTCTGAGCAAAGGGGAGAGTGTCCCCGTGTGTCCTGCCAAACCCAGGATGGGGGGCAGGCACCCCAACTGGGCAGAAATGAGCATCCTGGGCAAGGCTGCGCACTTGGTTCTGCGGGCTGCACGGAGCCCAGCCCGGCGACATGCAGATCAGATGGATGGAGAGGGCTGGGCGAGGGGGTTCGGGGAGGGGGCTCGGGGAGGGGGCTGGGGGAGGAGCCCGGCTGGGCTGCACTGGGACCCTGGCCACAAGGACAGACAGATGGAGACTGGGCAGCACCCAGAGTCTGACCGAATGTTCTCAGTCGAGGTCAATGGGATGGGTGCGAGGGAGGGAGTCTGCGTGGGCCTCGGAGGCCGGAGGCCAGCTGGTGAAGGAGGCTGGTAAAGTGGGTTTGGAGCGACCTTGCAGCCCGGGCCTCCTCCGCTCCCAGCGCCTCTCTGCGCTGACCTTTCACCCAGCGAATGGGCGAAGAACCGAGGCTGGTCAGCGAGGGAGAGGGTGAGGGGACAGGCGCTCACTGTCAGCCTGAGCACAAGCTGGCACAGCTTTGGCTTGGAAATCTGGCGTCATCTGTTACTGAAAAAAATATTTATACACTTTCTCTAAGCAATTTCTAGGCTGAGAGCCTTGTGAAACACTTGCACGATCCAGCAAACACACAGACACACACACGCAGAGGGATGTTTGCTATAGCATTTTAATAGTGCAAAAATATGTATGTTTTTAAAAGGAAACACATATTCACCATTAGCAGATTGGTACATAAATTATGCCCATAGAGCCATGGGAAAGTGTGAGGGGTCCGGACCTGGCGATTCTCAGATGTGAACGTGCCTGCATCGCCCTGGGTGCCGTTAGCCATTAAGCACGGTCCTGACCACGGATGGGGTGAGGACACAAACCGCCCTCCTAACAGACTCCAGGGACGCTGCAGCCAGCACCCAGGTCGCCGATGCAGAAAGAGACCTAAGCTGCAGCACCCAGAGCAAAACAGAAGCTGCAAACTCTGTGTCCTGTTTTGGTAAAAAAATAAAATAAAATAACCGTAACGCAGATTACTATCGGCATTACGTATCTGGAAGGCTCAGTATTTCCAGAAGGAATTGCTTATGTAGGACTTGCCCTTCCACGTTCCCTAGAGAGCTACAATAGCTCCATTTTCATGGTGAGCAGATTTCCTATCGGAAAACAAATGTTTTTAATAAGCAATCAATAAATGATGCATTGAAAACAACAAAAAAAGAAGTTTGTGAACCTGAGTGTCATGGACTGAACGTGTGTGTCCCCCGAACCCACATGTTGAATCCTAACTCCCAAGGCAACGGTGTCAGGAGGCGGGGGCTTTGGGAGGTGACTGGGTCACTGGGTGGGGCCCTCCTGCAGGGGGTTAGTGGCCTCAGAAAGGGTCCCCAGAGAGCTCCCCGGAACCTCCCATCGTGTGAGGACACGGCGAGAAGGTGCCCTCACCAGACACAAAAACTTTCGGTACCTTCTGGCCTCCAGAACCCTGAGAAATAGATGCTGTGTAAGCCACGCAGTCTGTGGGATTCTGTTACAGAGGCTCCAACGAACTCAGACACTGAGTTAAAGATCACACTTTAAGTTGTATATCATAGTACTCTTAATAGATCGTTCACGCTATTATTTTTAAAGAACTGTCAGGCCCCACCAACAATTTTTCCCGGCTGGGGAACAAGTGTCTGATGCAAGAGCCTTCTGTCTGCCCATGAACCTCACCGCCTCTGTCCTGTACAAACAGCCAGGCGCTTTTCCAAATGCAGATGGAGTTAGACCACTCCCCCCACGCTTTTACCCACCTCTCCACCTAAAACAGGTCGCTGGCTTCCCACTGCTCCCAGAACACACACGAAACATAGCGTGTTGCCACGCCTTTCATGCCTGGCGCCTGCCCACCTCTCTGACCCCATCTCTTGCGTGCACAGGCGGGCACACGAACACTCACGCGTGAGCACACACCAGCACTTGGCATCCCTCCCTGTCAGTGATACGCCGTTTCATGTTTGCAACCAGATGGTAGAGTCTCCTCATTCCCACCTCCCCCCGCCCTTTCACGGGGACCAGAGAAGCTGAATTTCCTGTCCACCAAGGGCTGCAACACCTGGGGAGGGCCCTGGGGAGGGCCCTGGGGAGGAGCTGCAGAAGTTTGCAGGCTCAGAGGTGCAGGGCTCCTCCAGGTGAGAAGCAACCATAATAACTGCCAAAGGCCTCCATCGCATTTGAATCTGGGGGTCGAAAAATTCCCCACAATTTGCCCACACCTCTCTCCCACAAAGTCTTAGAAGCTGTGGCTTCGAAGCAAAGAAAATCACACACCACCCCCCCACACACCCCGAGGAAGCCAGAGAGGGCGCAGCACCCAGGTGTCGGGTGAGCA
>NW_011888949.1:1278435-1284170 GCF_000151845.1 Pteropus vampyrus
GCCCCCTCCAGCATGTCCTTGTTAATTCCGATGTCGTGGACTGGCCGTCACCTTGGTGTCAGCCACTCTGACACTGACGTTTTTCAGATGTTGAGGGTACAGTGGCTTGTGTACGCTCACCAGAGAGTTTGTGCTGGTTGGGAGATTGTTTTTATAAGTAAGAAACCACCAGCACGTGAGGTACAGATGACCTCCAGTGAGGAGATGTGTGACAGGCCTACTCTGCCACACACCAGCCGTCACCTGGCCACCTCCGCGTCCTCTGTACAGCTGGTTGAGCGAGTGGCATCAGCAACGAGTGTGTTTGGAGCCTAGCCCGAATAAGCGCTATCGAAGGTTTGTCACCATTGCCTCCTGCGTGAAGGATGGAGAGTCTAGGACCCTCTGGGCGCGGGGCCGGGGACAGGAGAGGGCACAGGCTCCCAGGCCTGTGGGCGGCAGGACCCTTCGGCTCCACGTGCACCACTGTTCAGGGACTCGCTCTCCCGAAGCACTGGCTTCCACCCTGAGAGCCACACACACATTCACACACCACGCGGAGTCGGTCGCGGGACGCGTCCCCAGGGCCTATCCTGCCCCGATTCACTGCCATTCCAGGCCTGCCTTAGTGCCCCTGGTCACCCCGCGTCAGACCAGGGCACTTAATCGCCAACTGGCTCAGCGCAGGTGGCACGTCGTGGCGTCCGGTGGAAGCCGTAGTCCCTGCCCCCGCTGCATACCAAGCACTCAATGCACTTGAGCACGTGACATCCCAGCTTCTCACTGAGGGCGTAAAGGACACAGAATGACCCATGCCGGGGCCACGATGGACCGCCAGCTCACACGTCCCCTGCAGCGCCTGCCGGAGCAGGGCGAGCTCCCCGACGCCGCCTCCGTTAACGCCTGCTCCGTTCCATGGTGTGGTGGGCGGAAGGCCCGTGCAGGGCTCAGGGAAGCAGAGGAGGGTCGTGGGGACCTGGCGGCAGCCACTGCATCACCGAGTCACTCCAGCACCAATATCAGCTCCCTGCAGGCTCACGTGAGCACCCCCAGTCTGAGTTCCTAGGCACACTCGAAAACTCCGCAGCGTGCATGTCACTCTCCGTGAATGCTGTGCTGAGTCACGTGAAATGGAATCTGACAGGTGTTGATGCCATTAATTGCATTCACGTGCCGAGAACATACCTGAGTGTATCTCACGCCTGAACTTTCTCGACGTGTTCGGAGTTCTACCTTTTTGTAGTTATGTTTGAACATAACGTGGGGGATGTAACAGGAGCGTGCACTCCTCAGGTTTGTCTGTAGAGAAGGCGCCAAGCGCGGAGTTCCCAGGTTCGACCTGTTACCTCCCAGGCCTCAGACACGAGAGAACACACGCGGGCTGTCACCGCCGGCCCCCGTGGAGTCACTGCTCCCTCCCGCCCCTCCGTTTTTCTGGGGCCTCCGAGCACTTGTCTTTGCAGTCTAGTAGTGACCTGTGCATGTCACACTTTAAGCTGTGTGGGTGACCTCGGCACTCACGAGTTTACCTGCCACTCGCATTTGTAGAACCAGCCGTGCCTGGCATCCTGCGGCTCAGCTTGACAGGTCTCAACCTGCCTGCAGCCCCGCGAGTCTGCTCTTTTCCTGGGTTTCCTGTTCCAGTCAGAGCTGGCAGCTCCTGTCACCCAGACGCCTTATCCTTCTCCGGTGGCTGGCCGCACCTGCCAGCTCTGTCACCAGCTCCCTCTTGTGCCCAGTCTCCCTCCCTGGGCCAGCACAGCTGCATTGTTTGGGTCAGCAGTTCTCGACTGGACCGTCACCGTTACACCACGCGTCACCCTGCCCTCCCGCCTCCCTCCAGCCTCAGCCTGACCTTGAGAACGGAGTGCCGGTCAGCAGCAGTACAGTTCAGAGACGTGGACGGTGCGCTCTTACTGTTCCTAACGATTTCAGTTCTCCAGGGACCCAGTGGCTGCTGGCCGGAAGCAGCGCCCTGTTGGCTTTACAGGCGGGAGGGTGGGCTCGCGTAAGGCGGGAGCACGCACTGCTCCGTGCTGTCGCCTTCCAGCTAGTGTTCTCGGCGCCGGGGCACTCTGCGCTAGACTGACATTTCCGCAGCTTGTGCCCGAGTGGACTTTGCGTTCTGTCATGTGTTTATTTGATGCTTCGATTTTAAAAGTTCTCATTCTTTCAAAGAGGAAGAGGATCCCTGAGAATAACTTGCCGACATGGACGTCACCTATTTGCGATGATGTTTGGTCTGTTTCCCTCGTCCAGGTTGGAGCTCACTTTCTGGAGGCCGTGGTGAGGAAGTTTGATGACGTCTACAGAAACGGAAGTGAGGGCAAAGAGTGTGACAACCTCTTCACCATTGTCGCCCATTTATATAACTTCCACGTGGTGCATTCTCTGCTCGTCTTTGACATTTTGAAAAAACTGATCAGAACTTTCACAGAAAAAGATATTGAACTGATCCTTTTAATGCTGAAAAACGTGGGCTTTTCGCTGAGAAAAGATGATGCTTTGTCACTTAAAGAACTGATCTCCGAGACCCAGGCTAAAGCCAGCGGGGCGGGCAGCCAGTTCCAGGACCAGACCAGGGTACGAGCGCATCACGCCACCTGCTTCCTAAGTGTCTAACGCTCACAAACTGACCAGAACGTAAAATAAGTATTTGGGGTAAATATGCTTCGTTTCTTCGTGACTCCTGTTACTGTCTGCCTCGTCCGGTTTTATGGCTGTATCTGCAATGTGTGAATAAGCCTTGTTTCTTTACTAAGAGCGCAGGTATGTTGTGAGTTTAAGAGTCAATTTATTTAACATTTATGTGCTCAAAAACATGTTTACTGAGTAAGGCCGTGTGGCCCCAGGCTCAGGTGTCAGCCCACCTGGCGTTCTGGCTCCGCCACATGACAGCAACGTGGCCTTAGTCTTTCCCAGTTCAGTTTCCTCATCTGGAGAATGCAGCCATTCGTGGCTCGCACCTCGTGTGATCAGAGGCACAGGAGGGCTTGGGAAGCCCCCGAGGGAGGAGAGGGTGCCGCTGTGTGAGGAGCAGCAAGGGGGGTCCGTGTGGGGCACCCACAGGCCGGGCAGAGGCCGTCTCGGCCCTCATGAACCTCGGGCCAGGGCACAGTGGTGGGCAGGGTTTGCATAGTCGCAGCGGACGTGAGTTTAGGGGTTGGGAGTGACCAGACCGGGGGCGGAGGGGTCAGGGGTCAGCCCAGGTTCCCTGCTTGGGCCTTCAGTGGACAGTAGCACACGCAGGGGGAGACCCAGACTCGAGGGAAGGCTGGCCCACTTCTGAAACCCCGAAATGAGAGCCCCTGGGTCCACAGGCGGTGTGGACCGAGCCCTCCCCCACAGGCGAGGTGGCCAGTGGGGAGCCCCAGGGTTATGGCGCCGGGCCCCTGGACCACCGATGCTCTTTGGGGGGGCGGAGGCAGGAGCAGGAAGAAGGTCACGGAGCCGGGCCAGTGTCCCAAAGAGGAGCTTTCCCTCCGTGCAGAATGCTTGGAGGTCAAGTTTAAAAGGAGTCAGCAGAGAAGGGAAGTAGACTCAGTCGCCTGGGGCTGGGGTGATGGGGGTGACAGGAGTGGCTGTTGATGAGCTTGGAGTTTGTTGGGGCAGCATGAAAACGTTTGGAAACTGACAGTTGCGCAACCCGGAATATAATAATCGTGCAACTTTAAAAGGGTGCGTTTTATGGCACGTGAGTTACATCTCAGCAGAAAGTTAACATTTGGGGAGATCTCAGAGAAGGGTATTTGGGAATCCTCTGTACTGTGCTTACAACTTTTCCCTGAGTACAATACTGTCATTTAAAAGTTGAAGCGGACGGGCCAGGAGTGGGGAAGCGCTTGACTGTGTGGGGAGGAGCGGGCAGCTCGGAGCACAGGGCCTGGAGGATGGAGAGGGCTGCGGGCGGCAGCCGGGAGAGGGACTTCGGATCTCTGGGTCGAGGTCAAGGTCCTGGTGGAGGTCGGGTGACGAATTTATCCTAAAGCACCGCAAAGCCCCGAGCAGGCTGTTCGGGTCGGGGGAGGCTGCGCCCGAGCCCGTCTCTGAGTGGCCATCAGCGGGGCCTCGTGCGAGTCCCTTGATTCCTCCCCAGGTGAAGGTCGTTCAGACAGCTCAGTGGATGGTTTTCGCTTTTGTCTTGTAAGATTCGATTCATGCTGGAGACGATGTTGGCCCTGAAGAACAACGACATGCGGAAGATCCCGGGCTACGACCCCGAGCCTGTGGAGAGGCTGCGGAAGGCGCAGAGGGCCCTGGTAAGGCGCGGCCACCAGTCCACCGCCAGGGTCCTGGTGGGAGCGGGAGCCGGGAGCACGATGCCCTGTCTGGTTGTGCGAGTCCCCAGAGACCAGGCGGAGACTTGTGGGAGACCCTGTGAGTGGCCCGCGTCTCCACACTTAGCCCGTGACACTGGACTCAGCTGCTCAGTGGAACCCTCCGATGGCTTTGGAAGAGAGCCCGGGCCGGGGTCCCAGACTTGTGACAGTAGCATGGGGAGCCAGGGACCCATCTGCTGGAGCCTCCCGGGCATTCCTAACCCAACGTGGAGCGCGGGGCCACGGCGGAGACCCCCCAGTCAGAGCGAGCCCTTCAACTGTGGGGTTGGTCAGGTCCACAATGGTGGCTCCAAGCCCTCCCCGTCGCTGCCCCACCGCCAGCCCGACGGCGCCCCCTTGTGGCCTGAGTCTGGGCCTCTTTCTTTCTGTGCAGACTTTCCAAAGACAGTGGGTATGGAAGGATGGACCCCAAACCCCAAATACAAATGCAGGGAGTGCCCTCTGACTGGGCATTACCCCAGACAAGCTGCCCCCCAGTCATCACTGACTCATCACAGTGGTCACACAGCAGATCTGCCGTCATGAGACGGAGGAGGCCAGTGGGCACGTGCAGACTGGACAGCTGCCGTGTCCACAGCTGCTGCTCTTTCCGTCAGGTGCGCAGCGCCAGCTCGGGCACGGAAGCACAGCTGCGGGTCTCCTGGGACAGCGTCCTGAACGCCGAGCGGACCGGGCGCTGGTGGATCGTGGGGTCCGCCTGGACTGGGGCGCCTATGATTGACAGCTCTCAGCAGAAGGTCCCACAGAAGCAGCTTGCAGGCACGGTATGCGCCGCGTGCTCACTGCCGCCAGGCGTGGTGCGCTGTCCCTGCGGCGTCTCACAGTGGCCTTCCCCAGAGCAGCCACCCTGGTCTTCGGCAGACGTTAGCTCCCTAACAGGCGGGCGGGGCTTACTGAAGACCTAGAGCTTGCTCCTTTTGGTATACAATTTAATTAAGTTTCTGTTGTTACTTTTTAGAAGATTTGTTTGAAGACCCAGAAAGTGTTACATAAAAGACTTCAAGGTTAGGGGAGGGGAGCAGACAGACACCTTGCTGACCAGGGTGTGTGGATGCTGAGCCATTAACCATGGGGTTCAGCGTGTCCAAATTCTCTGCACTTTTTTGTATTAACTGAAATCCGCGTCATTTGGATTTCTTGTTCTCTCCCCTGATATTACCCCTTCTCTGCCCTCGTGCCGGCTCTTCCAGCTGTGACCACTCACCTCTTTTATTTCGTGGTTTCTTAGGCTGACCGGCCGCACTGCTCCGGAAAGCCTCCCAGGCCCAGCGGCGTTTGCCTCCAGTGGCTTGCCGTGGCTCTCGCTGGTTTCCCTTTGTGGGGTTGCCCAAGCATTTACGTACATGTGTTTACGTGTCACTTACAGTTCTGCTTAGGTCAAGCCACAAAATCATACAACATAGTTTTTAGATAGCT
>NW_011888949.1:1284220-1288484 GCF_000151845.1 Pteropus vampyrus
CACGTGCAGACTGGACAGCTGCCGTGTCCACAGCTGCTGCTCTTTCCGTCAGGTGCGCAGCGCCAGCTCGGGCACGGAAGCACAGCTGCGGGTCTCCTGGGACAGCGTCCTGAACGCCGAGCGGACCGGGCGCTGGTGGATCGTGGGGTCCGCCTGGACTGGGGCGCCTATGATTGACAGCTCTCAGCAGAAGGTCCCACAGAAGCAGCTTGCAGGCACGGTATGCGCCGCGTGCTCACTGCCGCCAGGCGTGGTGCGCTGTCCCTGCGGCGTCTCACAGTGGCCTTCCCCAGAGCAGCCACCCTGGTCTTCGGCAGACGTTAGCTCCCTAACAGGCGGGCGGGGCTTACTGAAGACCTAGAGCTTGCTCCTTTTGGTATACAATTTAATTAAGTTTCTGTTGTTACTTTTTAGAAGATTTGTTTGAAGACCCAGAAAGTGTTACATAAAAGACTTCAAGGTTAGGGGAGGGGAGCAGACAGACACCTTGCTGACCAGGTGTGTGGATGCTGAGCCATTAACCATGGGGTTCAGCGTGTCCAAATTCTCTGCACTTTTTTGTATTAACTGAAATCCGCGTCATTCGGATTTCTTTTTCTCTCCCCTGATATTACCCCTTCTCTGCCCTCGTGCCGGCTCTTCCAGCTGTGACCACTCACCTCTTTTATTTCGTGGTTTCTTAGGCTGACCGGCCGCACTGCTCCGGAAAGCCTCCCAGGCCCAGCGGCGTTTGCCTCCGGTGGCTTGCCGTGGCTCTCGCTGGTTTCCCTTTGTGGGGTTGCCCAAGCATTTACGTACATGTGTTTACGTGTCACTTACAGTTCTGCTTAGGTCAAGCCACAAAATCATACAACATAGTTTTTAGATAGCTAACTTGACCGAAACAATGGCGTGATGGTGCCTCGGCCACTCGTCCTTCCAGGTTAGCACGAAGATGCTGGACCTCGCCCGTAAGCAGAGAATGAACACCGATGTCAGGAGAACCATCTTCTGCACGATAATGACTAGCGAGGACTTCTTGGACGCATTTGAGAAGCTTCTAAAGTAAGCATTTGTGGGAGCATTTGACCAACATGCTAGCTGACGATGTCGGTGTGGGAAGAGCCACGCTCGCACTCTGGGGTGGGGCTGCGCTGTCCGCCTCGCGCCCCGGGGCCTGGCGCCCTGGGCTCCTGTCGGCTGCCACTGCTGCTCGCAGCGAGAGCATCTCACGTGACGCTTTCATCGAAAGTATTAGACGACCGACGAGATTCTCGGAGGCCGTTGGTTGTCATGAACGGCTGAAAATCTTCAGATTGAAGTTGTCTTTTTAATTTTAAAGTGAAAACTTCCTGGTACAGTTTCTGTAATTGTCATGGATTTTAAAAGTACCTGCGTACGTTTATAAAGTACTGCTAAGCAAATCTAGTATTAATTTTCTTTATTTGCTTCAAATTCAGAATGAAACGTAGGGAAATTTTACAGGACTAGAAATGCTTGTCCAAACCCAACCCTGCACAGTAAAGGACGGATTTTCCTGTAATGACTTGTTAGATCGTATGTTTCTGAAAAGAAAAGAAAGTCGCTGTGTTGGCCAGAGCTGACTCCAGGGGCCCGCTGCGCAGCGCCGGTCCCGTCACTCACTCGTCAGGGGTCAGGTACCGGCCTCTGCAGCTGGCACAGAGCTCAGGTCGGGTGTCTCCTCCCAGTTCACATGGTCGAAAACACCGGCCGCGGACACCGGGATAGGGGCCGGCCTGTCGCTCCTGTCCTGGCGCCCACCTCTGCTCTGCTCCCCATTACCCGGACTGCGGGGCAGGGCGAGTCCTCCGCTGGGTCTCTGCCTCGAACCTGGTAAACTGAGGCAAGTTGGAGCTTGGCCATCGCTGTTTGTGTCTTACAGGCTTGGACTTAAGGACCAGCAGGAGAGGGAAATAGTGCATGTCCTCGTGGACTGCTGCCTTCAGGAGAAGACGTACAACCCGTTCTACGCGTTCCTGGCTGGCCGGCTCTGCGACTGTGAGAGGAGGCTTCAGGTAACTCGGGCGCGAGGCCGCCTGTCACCCCTGCCCTGCACTGAGCACCTGCTGGGCTCAGCCCACCTCTGGGCGCCCCGAGCCGGGGGTCCACCCTGTGCGAGAGCCGTGTGCAGGGGGCCCATCTCGGGTCCGCACCGCCGCCCCAGGGAGAGCAGCCAGGCACTACCACAGCGGAAGCCGTGTCCGCCACACAGCAGAGGCGTCACAGCCCTGTGACCGGGCTGCCTCTCTGGCTTTACTCCACACCGTCCTTTGCTGACATTCTTTTCTGACGCGTCTGCTGAGGTGCAGTGTCGCCGCAAAGCTGTCCCGGACGGCCGTGCCCAGGGAAAGAAGCGGGGCCGCTCCGAAAGCCTGATCTCTGCCTAGCACGTCACAAATCAGTGACTAAGCAGGCGCCTTTAGATTGTATTCTTAGTGATTTATTCTAATAATTGGTTGCATTTAAACTTCTTTTCTTTTTCATTGTTGTCTTAGATGACTTTTCAGTTCAGCATATGGGACAAATTTCGAGATTTAGAAAATTTGCCAGCCACTAACTTTTCTAACTTGGTTCATCTGGTGGCCCACCTACTGAAGATGAAGTCACTGCCACTTTCCATTTTAAAGGTTTGTACAGTAGACGAAGTCGTCGAGCAGCGAGGATGATGCGCCGTCGTTTCTGCCTGGCGCGTTCCCTTAGGTTCTAAAGGGTGTGCGTCGTCGTCGTCGCCCTCAGAAAGCAGCCCGACCCGCCGGCACTGGGGGCCCCCTGAGCACGTGACGGCACGGCGACAGCCGTTTCCTCATCTCAGTGCCTCTTTCAGGGGTGGGGTTCCCGTGCAGGCCCTGACGAGTTAGGAGGAAGGCGGGGCGGGGGCTCCACCTGTCCCCCCTTCACTGTGGGGTGGTCAGCGGGGTCCCGTTTGCACGCTGCGTCAGAGCCAGTGGAACGCAGGCGCCTGGGGCTGGTCTGCAGGGGACGGTGCAGCCACGATGCGGGAGGTGGCTGCAGGTGGCCAGCCAGGCCCGAGCAGGAGGCCTCTGGTGTCTCAGCGTCCTGAGGGGCAGAGGTCAGGTCTCTGTCATGTGATCTATTTATGTTTGTCGACGCAGTCACCAGAGCATTTACACTCAGGGTGACCTGTGTCTCTTCAGAGTGTGGTGCTGGGTTTTGGCCACTGTACTGAGAATGAGGGCACCAAGCCTGATACAGTCGATTTCCGTCGTCCCCCCTTATCCACGGGGGACACATGCCAAGACCCCCAGTGGATGCCTGAAACCGCGGATACACCCTGTGCGTGCTGTGCTCTCTCCACACACACCTGCCTGTGACACGGTCGGTTTGTAGATGAGCCGCAGGGAGAGGTTAACAGCGGTAGCCAACGCTGGACCAGCCACGACATGCCGTGGTAAACGTGTGGGTGTGGTCTCGCCCTCTCTCAAAGTACCTGGGTGTGCCGCGCTCACCCTGCGATGACGTGAGATGACACAGTGCCTGCGTGATGAGACGAGGCGACGTGAATGATGCAGGTGCGGTGACACGTGTCAGTCCGCTATGGAGCTGACTTCACGTCAGGAGCATCTGCTTCGGGGGAGCCCAGGTCCTCAGGACAGTGCTGAGGGCTGGGCGTCGGGCGCGGACCGTGCAGGTGATGGGGAAATTTAACGTCTGACGAAGACTGACTGCGGGTGACCGAAACCGCGGAAAGCGAGGCCGCAGATGAGGGGGCCCCGCTGTGCCCCGCTCCGTAAATGGGACTAACTCAAAACAGGAGTCGAGCCTGCTCGTTGAGGGACCGCGTCCTGCCTCCACTCCGCTCCCGCTCTGAGCTCAGCAGGGGCCAGGACGTGGTCTCCTGTCGGACGCCACAGCAGGACCGGGAGGCGTGCCTGCCCCCGCCATTGGTGGCCTCGAAACTGCCCCTGCACCCTCTTCCCCCCACAGCCTGTTTCCCTCCCTGGCGAGCTGGGCACGCTCGCTGTACCTGTGCATCGCAGGCACACGCGACCTCGTCTTGCGATCTTTAACCTCTAGAACAGGAGCGTCAGGCGGTCCCCATTCTGTTGGTGTCCTTTTACAGTTCTTTCAAATTCAGCTGAAGTGCGAAAGTTGTCCACGTTGGCATCCATAGTTCTGTCCCCTGGTCTTGTTACTGCTGGGCGGCACCCCACTGTGCGAGGGCGCTCGCGTTTGCACACTTCCTGGGGGATATATGGATAGATGTAGCTGTGAATCAGTCTCAGGTCAGAGAGAGAGAGAGAGA
>NW_011888949.1:1288534-1290549 GCF_000151845.1 Pteropus vampyrus
AGCTCAGCAGGGGCCAGGACGTGGTCTCCTGTCGGACGCCACAGCAGGACCGGGAGGCGTGCCTGCCCCCGCCATTGGTGGCCTCGAAACTGCCCCTGCACCCTCTTCCCCCCACAGCCTGTTTCCCTCCCTGGCGAGCTGGGCACGCTCGCTGTACCTGTGCATCGCAGGCACACGCGACCTCGTCTTGCGATCTTTAACCTCTAGAACAGGAGCGTCAGGCGGTCCCCATTCTGTTGGTGTCCTTTTACAGTTCTTTCAAATTCAGCTGAAGTGCGAAAGTTGTCCACGTTGGCATCCATAGTTCTGTCCCCTGGTCTTGTTACTGCTGGGCGGCACCCCACTGTGCGAGGGCGCTCGCGTTTGCACACTTCCTGGGGGATATATGGATAGATGTAGCTGTGAATCAGTCTCAGGTCAGAGAGAGAGAGAGAGATTTAACTAGCGGGGAGTTTCCTTAGGCGTGGACGTGGTCTGCGTTTCAGTTCTAGGGATGAAATCCCTGATTCAGACGGTGCGCACCCCGGGCAGCAGGAGGGGGTTCCCAGGGCCCTGCCAAGCGTGCAAGCGTGCTCCCTTTATAAAGCTGGAAATCCCCCCATTTAAACCTTTTACTCTAATTATGTTTAGAGAACACTGAAAAAGCTGTCTCAATCAGTGTAACTGTTTTTCTTTCTATGTTGCCTTTTTTAGGTGGTTGAATTCAGTGAATTAGACAAACCCAGAGTCCACTTTTTACGGAAAGTGTTACATATTCTGTTAACGGAAACAGAAGTTGAAGATCTTGGTGTAATTTTTACAAGGTACGTTCCCAGCAGGTTCAGATAACACGTGGAAAAGAGATGAAGCAAAACTTGTCACTTAACGTTAATTTGGGCAAAGCAAGGTTGTCGTATTTTGCATGTCGCTTAAATCATTTTCAGCTTCAGTTTTAAGCTAGCGCCTTATACATTAGATTTGGGGAACACGAAACCCTCCTAATAGCAAACTAAAAATATTGTTTTGCAAATGCAACATATGAGCTCTGCACTGAGAGTTCTGTTTTTAGAAGGAGCGAGGTTCCGCCTCCCCAGTGGCGACTCCAGACGGGGTACGGGGGCGGACGAGCGCGTCGCTGACGCCTGCACGGTTCCTTCGCAGGGTGGCCGACAACCCGAAGCTGGGCGTGCTGCGCGAGGGCCTGAAGCTCTTCATCAGCCACTTTCTGCTGAAGAGTGCGCACGGGGGCGCCCAGGAGGCCGGCGTGCTCAGAGCGAGGGCCGACCTCGCAGCCAAGGCCCTGCACGGCCGGGCCACCGTGAGGATGTAGTCCACAGGACGGGGCCGGGGCTGGACGCCCTCGGACCCGAAAGACAGAGCTCGGCACGGCTACTTCATCATCTGTCGTACGGAAGATATCATGGAAGAATTTTTTTATCCAAGGCAATACTGTGCGTGTGTGTGTGTTAAACCATTTTCACGCATGGGGGTGGGGCAAACGCTGGACAGACTGGGGCGTGGGCGTGCGCACTCCATGCGGTTCTCCTGTAACAGACAAAAACGGGCCACTAGAGGGTGCAGTTATAAAGAAATCGATGCATTTATCATCTTTTTTATATATTGGTTGAAAGTTCAAAAACCGTCAGGTAAATGTGTTACCCGATGTCGGATCGGT
Organism: Pteropus vampyrus; assembly: GCF_000151845.1. NCBI lineage: Eukaryota > Metazoa > Chordata > Mammalia > Chiroptera > Pteropodidae > Pteropus > Pteropus vampyrus. The sequence continues at coordinate 1,290,189 of NW_011888949.1, forward strand.
TATTCGAAGCGTTCGGAACGTCCACGATGATGTGGGCGGGGCAAGTTCGGTGCGGCCTGCTCCATGGGGGAGCTTCGCCGTCACTCATCCGAAGCGTCCCCTAAACAGCTGTGAGGACGCCGGGCAGGCCCCAGACACATGGGCGCTGGCTGCTGAGCTAGGACCTCGGACGTGTAAGCGTGAGTTGACACTCCCCTCATGAGAGGTCACACCCACCTGTTGGATGTGGCCAGTGCTGGTCCTGTGCCCTTGTGTACCGACCCCGGGCCACGGACTCTCCAATATCGGTTGTGTCGCCAGCCCTAAGAATTTGCTTCTCTCCCAAATGGTGCAAACTTGGTCGAAATGTCACTTTCACTTG
>NW_011888949.1:1292534-1293903 GCF_000151845.1 Pteropus vampyrus
CGCTTGCTACACTGATGAAGCTGGCAGGAGGGTCAAGTTCACAAGGTGATGTTTATCTTGAGTAGAGCTGGATAAATGATGAAAAATGATGTTTGCATGATAAGATGATGAAAGGAAAAACCAGGACCAGTTTAAAGTGTCCTCAGGATGCAGAGGTGGTTTCGGGCACACTGAGGGCTGTGTGTGTTTGGAGAACAATGCGCCGTGTGTCCAGGAGCTGCTGGAGCCAACCGAATCTGACCTTGAGCATGTCCAGACGAGGATGTATGGGCCTCTGACCTTCTGCGTTATCGGGCGACACTTTCCCACTCTCCCAGTAGGAGTGCGGCTCTGCGGAGGACGGAGTAACCCGCCCGGTCCGGCTCCCTCGTCCCCGCCGCGGCCCTCGCCCCTGCTGTGCTCCCACTGGCTGCCGTCCTCAGCTGTGGCCCCCAGCCCCTGAGCAGTGACCAGGACGCCCCTCACAGGCAGACTGAAATGTCAAACCAGGAGGGGACTTGGCCTGCCAGAGTAAAAATGATTTAAAGCCTTTTAAAAGTTATTCTCTGTGGAAAGTCATTTACGATGAACTCCTTCCTTTTCAGTTTGCCAGAGCCATTTCCAAAGAAAGGGGGCAAATTCTTCCCCTTCTGTTGCTTTGGGTCTGTCGGTGGTTAACGTTCTCCACATTTGCTTTCCTTCCGTTTACACACACGACGTGCGTCAGACACGCGCCGTTTACACACACGACATGCATCAGACACGCGCGCACTTCCACAGAGACTGTGATACGTCCCAGACCGCCTGCCGGCCTCTCCTGAGACGACGTCGTCACGCCCTTGCACGTGCGCGGACAGTCCGCCGTGAGTCTCGAGCTGTTTTACTCCTGGGCGGAGCGCGGTCACGTCTCGAACAAAACCTCTCCTTTCCTTTCTCTTCTAATTCAGAACCTCCCTCTGTTTCTTAGACTTTCTCATGACAGTGTGCTGAAGGGCCCTGGCCAGCTGTCACGTCGCTCCTGGGTGCGTCAGGCGAGCTTCTGAGTGCACGTGGTTGGGACGAGCGCGGGGTGGGCACGCTCCAGCCAAGTCGAGGCCGCCAGACCTCTCCACCGGAAAGGTGCCCTGTACCTTCGTCACTCTCAAGGGAAATGAGTCTCCAGAGATTGAGGACACTTTGCAAGGGGAAAACATGGCAAATGTGGATTTCTTGTTCTCTACCAGTATTTCACACAGTGGTGTAGGCAGCTGCTGGAGACTCTTGGAGTGAGTTACCTGGGGGTGGCCACAGGGTCACTTTCTAACCCTGCCTTTCCTCCTCTGCTGTCAGCTGGCATTCTTCTTTAGAAACGAGTCTCCCTCTGCCCCTTTCCCCTTTCCCCAGAAGAGAC
>NW_011888949.1:1293953-1295408 GCF_000151845.1 Pteropus vampyrus
CCCATCCCGAGGCAGGCTCCTGTCTCCTCGCAGGTGGCAGCTGATGGGAATGCTGGCAGCAGAGACTGCTTGAATGGTTCTTATGACTCGCAGGCCGACAGCAGTTAACAATAAACTCCTTTCTTTTCAGTTTGTGATAACGAAGACTTCTGGAGAAGTTCTGATGGGTACGCATAGGAAGTTGGCACCTTGAAATGAAGAGGTCCCGGGGGAGGGAGGGGAGTTTGGGAAACTGCATGGACGGTGGCACCTTGGTCAGCATCAGGATCTGATAACGTGGAACCTGTGGAGGTCAGGGCCAAGGCCACCGACACACCAGCTCCGCGCGGTAGCCCCGGGCCCCTGGAAGAGGGGGAGTTGGGTGAGGAAGGGGCTGGCAAGGCTGGGCTGACAGCGGAGCCGCCAGACGAGTAAAAACAGGCCTTGAACTTGGCCTTGGGCGTCATCGAGAACCAATCCAAAGACCCTCCCAGGGTCAGTAGCTCTGGAGCAGCGGAGGCAGCGTCATGCAGAGGTCACGTGTTCACCAGACACCAGGAGCTTCCGCAGAGCCTCGGCGTGGCTCTGAGCAGGAAGGGTCTGGGATGCTCGTCCGGCGCGTGAGCGAGACTTACATGCGTGGGCTGACACGGGGCCAGGAAAGGCGGGGCGAACTGGGGTTCCCGGGGAGACGGTACCAGCCCGGGAAGGGCAGCTTCACTTTTTCTCACCCTGACATTGTGCGGCGCTTGCTACACTGATGAAGCTGGCAGGAGGGTCAAGTTCACAAGGTGATGTTTATCTTGAGTAGAGCTGGATAAATGATGAAAAATGATGTTTGCGTGATAAGATGATGAAAGGAAAAACCAGGACCAGTTTAAAGTGTCCTCAGGATGCAGAGGTGGTTTCGGGCACACTGAGGGCTGTGTGTGTTTGGAGAACAATGCGCCGTGTGTCCAGGAGCTGCTGGAGCCAACCGAATCTGACCTTGAGCATGTCCAGACGAGGATGTATGGGCCTCTGACCTTCTGCGTTATCGGGCGACACTTTCCCACTCTCCCAGTAGGAGTGCGGCTCTGCGGAGGACGGAGTAACCCGCCCGGTCCGGCTCCCTCGTCCCCGCCGCGGCCCTCGCCCCTGCTGTGCTCCCACTGGCTGCCGTCCTCAGCTGTGGCCCCCAGCCCCTGAGCAGTGACCAGGACGCCCCTCACAGGCAGACTGAAATGTCAAACCAGGAGGGGACTTGGCCTGCCAGAGTAAAAATGATTTAAAGCCTTTTAAAAGTTATTCTCTGTGGAAAGTCATTTACGATGAACTCCTTCCTTTTCAGTTTGCCAGAGCCATTTCCAAAGAAAGGGGGCAAATTCTTCCCCTTCTGTTGCTTTGGGTCTGTCGGTGGTTAACGTTCTCCACATTTGCTTTCCTTCCGTTTACACACACGACGTGCGTCAGACACGCGCCGTTTACACACACGAC
>NW_011888949.1:1297778-1307471 GCF_000151845.1 Pteropus vampyrus
CTGGCGCCAGGACAACAGGGGGTGGGCCTCGGGAGGGCTAGGGACACTGGCGAGCCCCACCCGGCCCACTGTCCCACCCTGTCCTGGAAGGGTGCTGCTGCCGTACACACCGCTGGAAACTCACCCAGAGCCGAAATCGAGAATCCTGGAGCGCAAGGGGCTTGGCGAGCCAGGCTCGTGAGCAAGGGCTGGGTGCCTCCGTCCCGCCAACACAGCCTCGTGGAGGCGAGAGCCGGCCCGGCCTGCTCCGCACGCGAGCGCCTGGGCCATGCGGTCAGGGAGTGGGGCGGAGGAGCCCTGTTTGGCCATGGTCACCTTCCCGAGCTGCCTGTCCCCCGGCCTTCGCTCCCTGCAGGCCCGGAAGAACCGGGCCTGCCGAGGCTGCGCTTTGCCAGACCAGCGGGTCCCGGTACCTCCAGGCCCTCCAAAGCGGCCGAGGTCACCTGTTGCTGGCTCCCTGCTGGGCTCCCGTGAAACAGAAACGAAAGCCACCATCGGTCATGGCGGGAGCCAGGCCGCTGATTTGTCTGCTGAAGGCGGACAGAGGGCCCCGTGTCACTGTACGGCGTCTATTCAGTCAACACTCAGGGAAGCCGGCCTCAGGGCCTTGCGAGGGGTCTCTGCTCCCTGCCTGCCACCCCGATCTGGGGCCTCCCGGGGAGCAGCTTGTCAGCTGACCCTGCACCCTGCATCTGCCACCCGAGAGCTGCCCGCGTGGACGCCGTGGTGGTACTGGGCCACCCCCGAGGGCTCCCTACCTGTGTGGCGGAACAATGCAGCGCTTTGTTCCGTGAGCGGGAGGCTGACGAAAGCCAGCGTTATCACAGCGCCCGCGCTCGGGAGGCAGCTGGGCGCTGGGCTGCGTAACGTTTGTGAGTAAACATCATTTACTCCTGTTCTCTGATTATGAAGGTCGTGGTGCTTTGACCCTGTGGGGAAGGCCTCAGACACATTATCTGCTCAAACAGACCTGGGAACGAAGACAGCGGCCCTCATTAAAAGCGAATTACTTTGTTTTACGAAGATAGGAGATGGAAGGGCTCCAGAGCCTTCCACGGGCCAGGACGGGGGCTTGGGACACACGGGGACCCTCCCGGCCACCGCGAAGGGGCAGCTGCCGAGAGACGTGGGCGGGTCGTGACTTCCTGGCGGCTTCTTGGAAAACTCCGGGTTTCTCCGGCGGTTCTGAAAGCCGCGTTGTCTCTCCCTGTGAAAATTAAGGGGAGGGCGTCTGAGAACTGAATCGGCCTGTATTTCTGGTTTTGAACTTAGCAGAGAACAACGTGTTTCGATGCCCGTGTCGTGTTGTTTAAACTGACGCTGGCCAGGGAAGATGCCTTTCCAGCCCAGAGGCTCTCGGAGGATGTCCTGTCTGTGAGCTGCTGGTTCGAGCTTCCCTGAGAAATGCAGGGGCCGGTGCGAGGGCCCGCGCTGTGAGCTCTCGCCAACGCGTAAGGCAGCGAGTCGGTTCATAGCACCCCTCACCGACGGGACAGCTGACGTGACCCTCGCATGGCAGCAGCTAACGGGCGAGCGTGGGAGGCGACGCACTCTCCGGTGAGAAAGAAGCCTGGTTATCGACGTGGACGGGGCTTCGTGGATCTCTCCTCCTGGGGAACCCGCCTGCCACCTGCTCAACTCCGAGGCCCGCGGCACAGCTCTCTGCTCTCTGTCCAGGGGCCGGCACTTGGCACTCCGAGTCCCTCAGTAAGTGGCACCTGAGTCGGTAAGGCAGGCGTCCAGGCAGCAGGCAGTGGGCCAGAGCTCCCTCGTGCCCTCGTGTGGCTTGGCTTGGGAAGCTGGTGTGTGTCAAGCATCATGCAATGGTCCAGTAGCTTTTTCTTTGCAACAAGCCACACCTAATGCAGTGGCCTAAAGCAGCGTTGACCAGCTCATCTTTCTGTGGGTCGGTGCTTTGGGCGAGGCTCGGCGGGGCTTTCTCTGTGGCCGCAGGTCAGCAGCCTGAGCATCCAGCGTCCAGCCAGCGGGCGGTGCTTCTCCACATGACGACTTGTGCAAGCGTTTTGCAGGGCTCCAGCCGGGCCCGGTTTCAGATGCCCCATTGGTCAAACAGGATACATGTCCACGTGAAGCACAGAGCGCGGGACACACCCAGTGGGCACCGGTGCCGGGGGGCTGCTGCGCTGGAAGCAATCAGCACTCTCCCCACTTCCCCAGGAGTCCCCAGAAGTGGTCGTGCAGGTGTGGACACCAAAACTGACCCGACCAGAGTCAGGGCTAGTGCAGCCCGGGGGGCACACGTCACCCTCGGGCAAGCCCGAGACGGCAGTGAGTGACAGGAGACGCAGCGGGCGAGAGGGCACAGGACTCCTGGTGGGACGGCAGGAGGGGCCGCTGTGCGGGTCGCCTCCTGGTGCAGGTGCTGCCGCTCCCATCTGACAGGACGGTTAAGCCACCTGCCCGAGGCCGCCTGGCTGCTAAGCGCCAGAGCCAGGATTTCACCCGTGCCTCTGCCTCCTGGCTCCTGTCCTCGGGTTCCTGAGAGTCTCAAGGAATCTACAAAGACTGCTCCCCACCCCCCACTCCCTCCCAACACATCTTCCCAGACCAGCCTGAACGGCGACTGCAAGCCCCTCGCCAGAGCCCGTGGGCACCCTGTGTGCCATGAGGGTCTGGAGAGGTACCTGTGGTTGGGGGTATGTATCTATCTGTTTGTGGATCATCCCAAGAGCCCATATATGACACCTGGCACGTTATAAGTGTCCCATGTCTAACCCTCACAGCTCAATGATAGCTGGGAACCGAAAGCGTCCTCACTTTACACACAGAAATGCCCGGGTGCAGGTCAAGGACCTTGCCTCGGCCACACTCCAGGTGAGGCCACACTCCAGGTGAGGCGGGACGCCCGCCCAGGCAGCCAGGCTCAGGGTCCCTGCCTTTGTCCACAGCCCTCTGCTGTGGGCATGGTAACTTCATGGGGTCTGCGGGGCGGGGGCGGGGCAGGCTCACATCTACTCTGGAACAATAGTGGGACCAGGGACAGCAGGATGACATGAGTCCAGCAAATGCAGGGACCCAAGACACTGTGCGAAGGGAACCGCGAAGACGCCAGGCGGGAGCCAGGGCGCCTGGTGTCACTGAACGTGCGGGGAGATGAGCAGCCTGCGTCCTGCACTGGGTGGTGTGTGAGCTGTGCCCGAGCCCCTCTTCCAGAAGTCTCCCCGAGTCTCTCAACTCAGCAGTGCATCTTTTAATGTCAAAGTGTTGTTTTTCTCTGTTATTTTCCAGAGCGGTCTTAAATATGTGGCTTAATTATTAAAATTAAGATGGTGTGCACTCAGGTACTGATACAATGTTATGTGTGAATTATATCTCAATAAAAAGAGGAAAGAAAGAAATCATGCATGTAATATGCTTCTCAGAGTTCCCACTCCACCATCCACATGCGCCTGTCTATTCCGTTTCCTAAACGAGTCATCCCACCGTAAGGGTTAGGGACATTCGAATTCCTCACATCCAGCCGCTTAAAGGCAGGCGGTCTGTGCCACAGCCCAGCTGCTCGCCCTGATGACGGCCGCCATTACTGAGGACTGTGCTAAACGCTTCAGACCTCTTGCCTCCCTTGGACTTACCTTACAATGATGTGCGGTCCGACACGTGACCTTACGTGCTTGTGCAACTTCACACCTGGGATTCCCGTATTTTTCATTATTCGCTGTCTTTCTCTTCCTGCTACAATGTAACTCCAGAGAATGGAGATTTTTGCCTCTTTTATTTACAATGTATCCCAATGCTCAGTGTCTACCTAGCATGTGGCACGTGTTCTAAAAAGATCCGTTGAATGAATGAATGCATGGATGGTTATCTATTTTGCAGGTGAAAAGGCTGCAGGGTCACACAGGTACCTAATCCCAGGGTATATGGGACTCAGATGGCACCCCTCCAGAGTGCATTTGTCACCAGGACAAATCCACCGGGGTGGCAAAAGTTAAGAAGCACAAGTTGCAGACCCAAGGAAAAAACCAATTTGCATTTCCTTTACAGATGTATTCATTAAAAAATACCCGGCGAGTTTCCTGTCACAGCGCTGGCCTGTTAGAAAGAGCTTGGGTGCGGGCAGCGGGGAGGACAGACAGCAGGGGGACGGCTTTGCAGGGGGCAGCGGGGTCTCTCCCGCCCGCACTCCCGCGGAGAAGGAAGCTTGTTCCTCTTTGCTTTTCCTTTTTCTTTAGGGTGTTATTACAGCACGGAGGAGGGCATTTTCTGCTTGTAGAAAGGTTATTAATCATAAAACGAACGAGAATATTTAAAAAAAACATACGAAAATCACAGATATTAGAACAGAAACGGGGTAACCAACCACCGAGCACAGGCATCGTTGGGCATCTGTGGATGAGCCGCGCTGCCCGCGGCCCTCCCTGCACCCCGAGGCCCTGGAGGGGCGGTTCGGGCACCCCTTTCCAAGCGCCGGGTTGTGAGGTCCGGGATGGCGAGCTGGGGACGCGCCTGAGCCACACGGAGCTGACAGGTCGCCGCATCCGTGGGCCGGCGGAGGGGCCCCAGCCCAGCGTCCCCTCCCCTCCGCCTCGCCCGGGGCCTGACCCCGCGCTCTCCCGCCCCAGATAAGGCGGCGGCCTTTGTTCCTCCCCCCAGCTGAGTAAACCGCGCCCGCCACCCCTCGCGGCCGCCGGGGTGGGGGCACCCTTTGTCCTGCCTAGCGCTGGCGGACAATGGCCGGAGGAGCCGCAGAGAGTCCCACACCTTGTTTGTGTACATTTGGGGGCAAAGGGGGCCGGCCAGGTGCGCGGGCCGCGGAATGCAGGGTCGGCGCGGGGCCGCGAGTGGGCCGGGGCGGGGCACCCCACCTTCTCGGGAGGGTCCCCCTGTCTCGCGGGAGCGGGGGAGGGCGCGGGGCGGGGGCGGGGCTGGGGGCTCGCCTCCCGCGAGGTTGGAGACCCGCCCTGGTCCACACGCCCCGGGACCCCAGACTTTGAAACCCCAACCTGGGACCCCAGCCCCACTCGCTGGGGCTCCAAAGGGCGGTGCGGACGTGTTCGGGTTGGGGGCGCTGGGAGCTGTTTCTTGTTGGCTTCCAGTTTGGGACACACCTGGCACGTTGTAAAGTGATTTACGAAGTGAAAGTGTTAAACGAGGCCACCAGCTGGAGGCCCGACCCGGCTTTATGGGTTTTATTAGGTGCCCTATTATGGAAAATAAACTTTAATCCGATCATAAAAACCAAATCTGAAAAACATATTTGCCCTTGCGGGCTGGAGCCCGGCAGCCCTGCATTCCTGCGGCAGGTCGCGCCTCCGAGGGATTAGTTTTATTGAGGGGGCACAGTGCGTGCAGGACTTTGATTCAGGGGTTGGGGGCCACGTCCTGCAGGAGCACTCCCCCCAGGACACCCACATCCTGAGCTGCCTGCTCCCCACAGCGCGGAGGGGCCTCCTCCCCAGCCCCCTCGGGTGCCTGGGGGCCACGCCCACCCAAGGAGCTCAGTCCCCGCCTGGTCACCGGGCTAGGGACTGGGAACTGCCCTCCACCCCAGGGGCGGGGTGGGGGGGAGGGGAGGGGTCAGTTACCCACGAACCTGGGAGGTGCTCCAGGAAAACCGCCTGCTCTACAGTGGATGGGCTGCAGGCACCAGGAGCCACAGCCTCGACCCCCTGAACGCCATGCTGCCCAGGGCCTCCGGGCCTGGGGGCCAGGTGCTCCCTTCCGATGCCTTGTCTGTGATCTGGATTTTCCACAGCAAGTCTTCCCTATCGCTAGGAGGGGGGAGGGGGAAGGGGAGGGCAGAGCGGGGGAGGAAGATTTGTCTGTTTTAATAGCGTTAACTATATACATGTCCTGGGGAGCAGGTCTCTAGAATTGTTGCGTTTTGCAAAACCAGAATCTGTACCCATGGACAGCCCCCTTCCCCCTCCTCCCAGCCGCTGGCCACCGCCGGTCTGCCTTCTGTTTCTGAGTCTGAGTATTTTGGATTCAACATATATGTAGAATTATACAGAATTTTCGTGACTGGTTTCTTTGATGGGACATAATGTCCTCAAGGTTCACCCATACCGTAGCACGTAACAGGATTCCTTTTTTAGGGCTGAGTAATATTCCATTTTACATGCGTGTTCCATTTTTCTTGATCTGTGCACCTGTTGACAGACATTTAGGTTGCTTGCATGGGGGCGCAAATATCTCTTCCAGATCCCGTTTTTAATTATTCTGGACAGACGCTCAGAAGCAGGATTGCTGGGTCACGTGGTAATTCTAATGCTTTTTTTTGGCAACCTCCATACCGTTTTCCACAGTGGCTACACCACTTTCCATTCCCAGTAACAGTGCACGAGGGTCCAGTTTCTCCGCATGCTCCCGGCGCTCGTTTTCTGTTTTGTTTTTATAACCGTCCTGACAGGTGCGATGATTTGCATCCCCCCGACGATCAGTGATGCTAAGCACCCTTTCACCTTCTGCGGGTCACTTGGGTATCTTCAGAGAAATGTCTGTTCAAGTCCTTTGCCTGCTTTTATTTTTTTTTTTTCCTTTGCCTGTTTTTAAATTGAATTTCTGTCCTGGTTGAATTGTGTGTGTTCTTTAGATTGAGGATATTAACCTCTTCTCAGATACGTGGTTGGCACATACTTTCTCCCATTCCTAGGTTGCCTTTTCATTCTGTCGCCGTTTCCTTTGCTGTGCGGAAGTATTTCATATAATTTCACTCGACTGTTCTAAAAGAAAATGTTTGTGTTGTCTGTGCTTTTGGTGTCATAGAAAGTCTATTAACCTGATTTTGTCAAGTGACTTTGGTCTGGCACCCGGTTGGGGAAGGCAGACCACCGGAAGGAACAGGCACATTCCTTTCTGCACTTCTCAGAATCCTCGGGCCTCCGACCCTGGGCCAGGGCTCCACAAGGGCTGGACCCGAGATCATGGGCTGTTGCGGAGAGGGGGAAGTAGGGACGCGTATAGGTCAGCTTCTTTGTCACCAAACGGGCTTTCTTCCCACCCTTCTGCTCCCGCGGCCAAGCCCCTTTCTGGGGACCGAGGACAAGCTCCCTTGACAGCGTAGGGAAGGAGCCCCGCGTGGCCGGCCCGGGTGGGGGTCCTTGCGGGGTCGCACGGCGGGGCGGGGGAGACCCGGCCAGAGTCCCACGAGGTCGCCGGGAAGACTGGGCTTGTCTGCCTCCGGGCTCGGGCTGCAGAGACCTGCCTCGGGCGCTGGGCCCCGGGTCCTCGAGGCTGCAGAGCTTCTCCGGGCGCGGGGTCGCTCGGAGGCGGGTCCGGGGCGCGCGCAAGGCGGGCGGAGCGGGGCCTGGCGGCTCTTCTCACTCCGAATGAATTGCTGCCATGCCCAGTTGGGTGAGGACGAGCCAGTGATTATATTTAAATTTGCTATAATTGATTTGAGGAAGAGCTACTGTGACAAGAACGAATTGATCATTAAATTTATTAGCGAGATAAATTCCGCCATGATTAAGCCGCTGGCTGGAGCCGCTGGGGCCGCGCGCGGTGTGGCCTTCCGGGCCGCCAAGTCCCCGCGCCAAGCCCGGCCTGGCTCCCCTGCAGGCCACGATGAGGGGCACTGCAATCGAGCCCCTCTGCCCCTCGCCGTAGAGAGAGCGGCTCTGTCGCCGGGGCGGGGGGACAGAACGCGCGCCTTGGCCTGAGGTCCGACGCAGGGGCCGGATGTCCCCCCCCACCAGGTCCCCCGGGCCCCCGGTTGCCCAGCGTTGCGGTGGGGGTGCCGCCAGCACCGGCAGTCTGAGCAGGGGGGCGGGGAACGAAGCCCAGATGTGGAGCCAGCGGGGGAAGAGATCGCTTCAGGCTGAACTCACCAATGTGTTAGGAATTAAACTCGGATACACACGACTGCAGATTGCTTTTAACCCCGAATGGCGCGTCTCTCCCCGCTCCCCACGCACCCCGGCGCCCTAGTCTTCCCAGCCCCTGCCTGGGGCCCTCTGGCCGTCCCACCGGTTGCAGATCTAATCCCTTTCCCCCAAAGCACCTTTGGACCCCAGGAGGCCCGGCCCGCGCCCAACAGCTGCTCCTGCGGGGTTCCTCCGGCCGCGCCCCCGGCCTTGGCTGAGCTTGGATTTTATGGAAGGGGCCCGGGGTGATAATGAGCTGCCAGGGAGGATATTAATCTCGCCCCGGCGGAGCTGGGGGGGAGCGGCCCGCTCACCCGCGCGGCCCGGCTCATCTGAACTCGTTTATCAGCTGGGAGCGGCGGGGAGGAGCGGGGGAGGGGCCGCTCACCCCGCGCCCAGGTGACCCGACGAGTGCGAACCAGAAGGAGAAGGCACAGGGGGGAGGAAGAAGCAGTGTCGCCGCATCACCGCCTTCCTCCTGCCGGCAGAGGCCCGGCTCGGCCGCGGGTGGGGGGCGAGGCCGGCATGTGTGCAGCACATGGCGCGGGCCTGGCTCGGCCGCGGGTGATTGATTGATGGTGCGCGCTGCCGAGCGTTATTAACCCAAAGCCATTGCAGCCTGGCCGAGAAGCGTTCTTGTCGCCCACTGCTGTCCTCGCGGGCATCTGCCCAGATCCCAGAAATCCGTTCCCGGCCAGCGCTGGGAGGTTCTGCGCTGGGGACAGGGGCTGAGCCGAGGAGTGAGAAGCACCACGTTCTTTGAGGCCATCGGGGAAACCTGTGTGAGGGACACCCGGGCCACACGGACCCCACATGCCAGTCGAGTGTAGCCAACTGAAGCTTATTTTCTGAAACATTCAAATAATGCGTTTTCACTTCCGGAGCGCCAGCCGAGCAAGGAGACCCTCAAGGAAACAGGAAAATAAACACTCCGAGTCCAGAATCCCTCTCCTGGGGTTCAGAATCCGGGACAGATGTGAGCCAGGCTCCCAGACACGCGTGCACACCTGGCCTCAGGTACTTTTTACCAATACTTCGCACCTGCGACTCCGCAGCAGCAGGATCAAGTTCCCGGCACAGCTCGGCACCCAGAAAGGAGGTGGTCCCGACACCCCTCTGCGATTCTGATTGTCACCTTCTGCTGTCAATTGTGAACACACACCTCCATCGTTTCAACAACAAAAACAGCAAAGCCCGCTTTCATAGCTCCCTCCGCCCCAAGAGATTTGCACTCTCATCCAGTAAAAAACCAATTTATTTTACATTCCATCGTGGGCGATGGGAGAAGCTAAATAATAATTTAGCATGCATAAGTAGACGTTTCTTTTTATATATAAATACAATGTACAAAAATAAAGACAGTACAGCTTTGAGATTTCCAGCAGTTTGAATGCTCATGACAAAGTTTTTTCCACGTAAGATACACAAAACTTTTTTTTTTTTTTCAATACTCAGCAGAATGGCGTTTCCAGAGACGGTTTCAAGCTCTGAGGTCCGTTAACACTGCAGGTTCTCGCTTTCTCCCTCAGGGGAGAGGGGCCGGGAGGCTGTCCGTGTGGGGTAGGCTGCTGTCACCAGTACCTCCCCGACACTGACCGAAATTAAATGTAAAAGAACAGCACTTCAAATCGGAACTCGCTGGGCCTCCCTGTGTCCCTTGACGAGCAGACCAGTGCTGTGGCCCAAACGGGCAGCCCCCAGGACGAGCTGGGACCCGCGTCCGCGTCCGTGTCCGCGGCCGGCCTGGGCCCTACTGGGGCGCGGGCTGGTGCCCAGGCCGCGGCGGCGGCGACTCGGCCCCGGAGGAGCAGTCGGAGCAGGCCGCGTGCGTGCTGGCACCGTTGCTGTAGGCGAAGTGGTCGTC
>NW_011888949.1:1309145-1311477 GCF_000151845.1 Pteropus vampyrus
GAGACCCTCGCCCATCTGAAATGTTCTTGACGACCAGCCCAGCCCAGGGGACAGAGGGGCAAAGCCTGGGGAGCCCGCAGGCCTTTTCGGGGACAATTCTCCTTATGCAAAGGAAAGGCCTCAGAAGGGCCTCCACGTTCCATACATGCGAGGAGGGCTCCCCCTTTATTTACATAATTTCACACGGTTACATCACAGAGAATTTTATGACCTCAGAACTAGACTTCCCTTGATTTCCCAGGAGCCCGACAAGCCTTAGACAATAAAAGAAAAGGGGAGAGAAGAAAAGAGGCCGCGCCCGGCTCCCCAGAGATGGGCAATTTGCTCTATGGGAAGGCCCACGCCCCCCGCTTTAGTTAAACAAGGCCCCGAATTCCCAACTTGACAATACATTAGAACTTTAATTAAAACGCTGGCTCCGAAGGGACCATTTGGGAAATGCCATCCCAATTAAAGGACCCGAACAGGTTTTCCGACACAGGGGGGCTGCTGGAAACACATCCCGCGCCCTCGCCTGTTCACTGCGCCCGGGGCCCCACATTCCTCCCCGGCCCTGCAGCCCTCTGCGTGTTCGCTCTGCTCCCTCTGGGTCGAGATTAGGAGCCAGAGACGGGCGAAGCGTGCTGGCAAGGGGACGTGGCTTTAATGGATTCCCTGAGCCAACCGTGGGCTCCACGCAGGCCCGAGAAATGACCCGGGTGGCCGGGGACCCAGCACCCAGGGGAGGCTAGTGCGGAAACCGCTCACACACAGTGGGAGAGGGAGCGTCCCCGGCTCTGGGAAACTCAGGTCATAGCGAGAAGTCCTGGGCTGGCTTTCCATCAGAGACACGGCACTGGGCTCGGTGGCGGACCTGGAAGGGGCCCAGGGTCTGGCTGGCCCAGATCAGCAGGTTCGGCAGTGTCTGAAGTGGCAGCACCTTCCCCGCCCACCCCAATTGAGAGATGGGAGCGGGCTTTGCCTCTTCTTTGTCGGGGCTCCGGAGGGGGTGACTCTCCAATGAGAAGGGATGAGTAGCCACTAGGGCCTCGGGAGCTGAGAGCTGAGCGGGGAAGGGGCCTGGGAAGGGACCAAGGTGGTGGCCTCAGCACACAGTGCCCAAGCTGGGATTTTCTCACCAGCCCGTGACCCCTCCGGCCCTCCGGGGTCCTAGTTTTTCTCTGTTTAGTCACAACTGTGGCTTCTAGCAGAGGAATCTGAATCCCGGCAAGTGTTTATTTCAGTTTCTTCTTTGGCTTTTTCCTCTTTTGCCTGCATCTCGTCAGTCTAAACTAAACAAACCCACCCAGACGGAAACAATGGGGTCTCTTTGTTTGGGTGTTGGGCGCTAGAAGCATAAAGCCTCATGCTCCTCCTCTGACGGGACCCCCTGCCCGCTGCGGGAAAGCCCCAGCGGCCCAGGCCTCTGCAGAGTGTCCCACCTGGGTGTGGAGCAGGCTGTCCGCATCCACTGCCCTGCGGTTGGGGGTGGCTGGCCCTCCCTTGCTTCTACTGGGGGAGGGTTTGGTACTGTATTGGGCGCCCCCCAGTCTGGGTAGGAGCCCCTGCTGCTGAGAGTTCCAGGGTGGGGTTCCTGACGGAGGCACATCTCCCTGCCTGCAGGGCCACCCATAGGCTCAAGTCAGGCCAGCCGCCTTCTGGGCTACGCACCCTGGACTCAACGCCGTTCCAGCGGCCGCCAGCGGCCAGGAGGTCGCCGCGGCTGTGGCCTTGAAGCCCTGGGCCTCTTGGAACTCATTTCTCTCTGGCTGCTCCCCGATCTCTCCCTCTCCTGCGAGGGCCCCGGGTACTCTCCGGATCCCAGAATGCGGGATCCGAGTCAAACCTGTTTCCCTGGGCTACGCGCCTCGTTCAGTGGCCTCCGGTCCCCAGGCCACCTGCCTCGGGCTCCCTTCGGCTCTCCTTCCCCCACTCCCTTGTCCACTCGCCTGCCGGTTAATCATTAGATCTCAGTCCCACACCTCCAGCTGCCCGTCCCGTTAAAACAGAAAGAGAAGGCAAGGCCCGCGCGTGGCCATTTTAATAATCCTCTGCCGAAGGGAGCCCTCGCAGGCCGCGGGCGGAGCCGAGGCGGCTTCGCGGCGCTTCCACCGCAGAGAGCGAGAGGCGGGAGGCGGGAGCGGATGCGCGAGGCCCTCCCGGGCCCGCGGGCTGCGCGGTACTCACAGTTAAAGTCGGGCATCTTGGGCAGGATCATGCCCGCGGTGGACGCACGCAGCCACTGGTCCAGCTGGAAGGTGCCGGCGCCCAGCTTGATGGGGTCGGCGGGGTGCGCGGGGTGCGCGCCCTGCACCTGCGGATACGAGTAGGAGAGCGCCGGGTGCTGGCCGGC
>NW_011888949.1:1313898-1316817 GCF_000151845.1 Pteropus vampyrus
CCTGGCCGCCCGCCGCCCCGCCCCTGCGCCGCGGGGTCCTAAACAGCCCGGG
This sequence comes from Pteropus vampyrus, assembly GCF_000151845.1. Lineage (NCBI taxonomy): Eukaryota > Metazoa > Chordata > Mammalia > Chiroptera > Pteropodidae > Pteropus > Pteropus vampyrus. The sequence continues at coordinate 1,313,951 of NW_011888949.1, forward strand.
GTAGCGAGCCGCGCCGGCCGGGAGGTGACAGCGACAGGGTTTGAAGACTTGGAGGCGCAAACTAGGGTTCTTGCTCGCCCTCCTTGGGGTGCTGAGCCGGGAGGCAGGCGCTGGCAACCCCTGGGCCCCTGTGGCGCCCGCGGCTGTCCGAGTCCAGCACCCCCCTCGTCCGCCAGACACGCTGTCCCGCTCTGGGATCGTGTCGCCCAGAGCCAGCAGCAAACATCCTCCCCCTCCTCCTTGCCAGCGCTTGAGTTTTGTCCACTTCTGCGTCGCGGACTCCACGCTGCTTCCAGATCTGGTCGCTCTGCTCGGTGACCGCAGCACGGCGAAGACCGTTCCCATTCCCACGGCGCCCAAGAGCGGTGTGTCCCTGTCGCCGAGCTCTGCAGGTGGAACCTTCTCACCTCCTCTGGGAAATCTGTGCTTGTCAGGTGTTGGGGGGGCGCGTACATGTGCGTGCGTGCGTTCGTGAGTTCACCTTCCACAAATGTCGCTTGAGCCCTTGCCGATCAAGGCCGAGAGGGCAGCGTCAGCGTCCCCTGTGGCCTGCAGACCTCGTTTACCTGCCATCAAGCGGGTCCTGGGTGACAGAGCCCTCCCTCTCTGCGCGGGGATCCCCACAGGCTTGCAGGAGACAGTACCCACCTCCGGAGGTACTTAGGCGGAGGTGGGTCACTCTGACCCCGGCTGGCCCCAGGCCCCAGGCAGGAAAAGGCAGTCTCCCTCCTCCCCCTGCCTGCAGCGTCCCGGACACTCAGGCAGAAGGCTGAGCAAGGCAGTGTGTGAGAATCCAGAACTACCCCCCCCACCACCACCATACACACACTTCAAATATTTACAGTAAAAGCACTTCCAAGGGCTTTTTTAAGCCGAAAGAATCAACACCAGGCTTTGTAAATAGCTCTATTAGACCTAGTTATCTTCCCCAGACAGGTGTGGGAATGCGGGAAGGGGTTTCAGATTCTGGGAGCCTGGCTTTCCGTGCAGGTGAAAGGTGAATAAAAGACAGGAAGGGGAGTGTGGGAGGGGCAGAGCACCCAGACAAAAGCAGGCCAGGAAAACTTTAAAATTAGCAGGTCAGGTTGCTATAAGAGGGATTTTTTAAAAGGTAAAAACTGCATAGGGACCATGTCATTTTTCTTCAAAAAGCTTTTTACCTATCTGAGAGTTGGTTGAAGTGATTCCATTGGCAAGTGTCTCTTTTTCATCGTAATGGGGCAGTGTCATTCTGAGACACACAGAACCAGCTGGACAGTTTGGAGGCTAGCGGCGGGTAAGTGGCAGCAACCGCAGTAACTCACGGTTTTGTGAAAGCCAGCATTCACCTGCAGCCAGTAATGAGAGCATAGACTTGTCTTCGAACATGTCTTCGAGGAGATAAAAATGCAGTCCTGCCTATAAGTAGAGAGAGGGGAACATTCACATTTCTTTTTTTGATTCTATTATTAAAAATGACAAATGTATAAAGACAAAAAAAAAAAAAAACCCAACAGATCAGTGGCCTGGCAGATGGATGGGAAATTGGGGTTTGATTGAAAATGAAGTACAGGAAGTTTGCATTCACGTTTCTTGATCACCTACTACTGCTGTGAGCTTTCTAGAATTATCATCCGGTATATTCCCTATGACATCAGAAGAAGTATCTTACAGGGTACAGTTTCAAAGAGGTGGAGACTGTCCTACCCGGCAAACCACTCGGCCTCAGGGTTTGGACTGGGACCAGGTCTGACTGCAGGGGCCACACAGTTGCCACCTGCTGCCCTCCATGCCTCCCGTGTCCCCAATTTCCTCCTATCTGTTCCCTTTGAGGAGGGAGGGTTTGCAAAGGCTAAGACACCTGAGTGTCGTAGCCACCTTTTCAGAGCAGGAAGCCCTTGGCTGCCGCTCTGCCTCCCCAGGATAGAGCAACTGTGGCCGCCACCTGTGACGGGGGTCAGCTCTGAAGCTGATGTGCCGCCGCCGGTCTCATCACCACCCCCTCCTGGCCCCCTCCCCCATCCGCCAGGACAGTCAGCTGGCCCTGAGGGCACCTTCAGGAGTCTGGGGGCGGGCAGTGACTGCAAACTGAATTCCCCAAGATCGACCCTGGACAGCCTCCTGTCCTCCTTCCTAAAACGACCACTGCCAGGGAGGGCTATTTTACCTGGTGACAGGTGTGTAGTCTACATCAACAAGTCACCCCATCTTCCTCGGCAAAATCATTCTGGTTTTTCCATAACCCCCAGAGGAATTCATTTCAGCACTTTTTTGTTCCATAGCGACCATGCTCTCGAGGCCCTAAAATCCCGCCTGCCCCTCTGACCCACCCTGGGTCTGGCCGAGAGCACGGACAGGAAGACGCAGGCACAGGTTCGCCCGCCGTAATCCGCAGCCCGCACCACCCGCGCCCGGGGAGGCGACCCTACGCCGCTGCCAGCACTGACTCCGCCCCCGTGGGCCGCGGTCCTGGCCGCCCCGTCAGTGCGGTGCGGCTCCAGATGTCCAACGCCTTTTATTTGGGTGGATTTTGTTTGTCTGGAGAAGTCAGCGTTAGGCCCAATGGACTCTGTGGCGCTAAGCGCTTGAGAACGACCGCGCCTGCCCTTTCCGTCGTGAGTAAGCGCATCCCCGGCGGAGGGTCTCTGTGAAGCGTGTGGACAGAGCCCAGCGGTCTGGGAAGTCGGGGTCTTTGTGTGGTTTACGATGTGTGAAGCCGAGCACGCTGGGCCCTTCCTGTCTCCAGCATCTGTATTGACCAGCCCTGGCTTTGAAGAGGGTTGGGGGCAGGCGGACAGGGCCTTGGGCCTTGGGAAGGGCCGCAGCCGCGGGAGATCAAAGGTCGTTCCCGCGGCACTGTCACCCCAGGTCTCTCTCCCGCAGTCCCG
>NW_011888949.1:1319347-1325952 GCF_000151845.1 Pteropus vampyrus
ACGGCTCTGGTCACCTCCTTCAGCCCTGGCCCTCCTCTTCCCACAGGTGCACCCTCAAGGCCCAGGGACAGTGCTCAGCCTTGGGGGTCCTGCCTGCAAGTCAGATTTGGCTGCTTTGCCCGAGGCCTTACTCCCACCGGAGATGGTGGGGGTGGGTTCTTGAGGAGAGCGGGGATGGGTCTGCCTCCCCCACCATTTGAACAGGGATTACTTCATCCAAGAGAGGTCTGTTCTGAGCACCCAGCATCACAGGCATAGCGAGGCAGGGGACATGAAGCTGGGTTCAGGCGGCCTATGATGGGGCCAAGCCCTAGTGCCTCCTCTCCCACCATGTTGCCCCCAGCGGCCGGTCACTGAGTTTAGTGTGTCTCGGTGGACCGTCCTGTACTCTCATCTGATAGTTGTGACGCCTGTGGAAAACATAGCTACGTCTCCATCTTACAGCGGGGCAAACCAGACCCCGAGAAACCAAGACACTTTGCCCCAGAAGCCACAGCAGGCCGGGCTCTGACTGAGCCGCAGTCACGCTCATTACCCTGTTACTACCTCCTCCCTGCAGAGTCTAATAACTGTTTTCCCACGGCCTTTGACCCTGTTGGGTCCTACCTGCACCCAGATGGTGGCAGGCAACGGGGATGTGTGCAGCCGAAAGTCACCCGGCCTGGGGTCCCCTCCTGCGGACACTTGCCCCCAAGTCTTGCACTCAGGACCCTCTCCACCGCCCCCTCCTCTGGGGCCCTGAGCTGCAGGCAAGATAATTTGACTAATGAACTCGTTAGGCTGTCCCCGGCCACCCGCCCGGGCCACTCCTCGGCCCATCTGGGAAATTCCACTGAAAGGCTGGGGCGGCTTCTGCCCCGCCGCCGTCTGTCGCTGAAGGAGGCATGAACGGGGTGATGTGGGTTCCTTACACTTAACTAATTACCCGGTGGAACAGGTGGCCCACTCGGGGCGCCCGGGAGCATCTGGGCTGTGTGGCCGCCGCTGCCGGGGGAGGACAGCGGCCCGCCCAGGGCAGGGAAGGTCAGGCCCGCAGCCCCGGGAGCCTGGGAGGGGGGAGAATGGCTTTTGGGCATCAGGTTGTCTCCCCCGGCGCCTCAGCCTCTGGCTTAGCCGGCTGAAGCCTGGATGGTGCTCAGAGAGGCTGCCGTCCGGGATGCGGGGGAGCGGACCCCAGCGGGCCACCTGTGCCACCGCCAGAGCTGCTGGGAGCTGGGGTCCACGTGCGCGGGTGTGAGCGTGAGTGTGTGCGTGCACGTGCATGCGTTAGTGCATGCACATTTTGAGTGCGTCTGTGTGTCTGCGTGTGTGCACGTGTGTGCCTGTGCGCGTGTGTAGGGTGGCTCCCAGTTGTCCCCGCAGCGCCGGCCCTTCCCCCACGCGGGTTTCCAGGCGGGGTGGTGGCGGAGGAGGCGGGAGGTCCCTCAGCGCAGCCCAGGCGCAGGGCCAAGCCTATTGCCAAAAACACATATTACACTGCGACATTCTGTAAATGAGATAATGATACATAAACCCGGGTGATAGATGTGACATCCTGGGATGTCTTCTCTAAATTAGCTGCGCGCATCACTGCTAATAATGGTGAGTTTATGAAAGCAATTTCAGTGCAAAATGCGAGAGGGTCTTCTCACTCTAATCAGCCTGCCTCCGTTAATGGATGAGGGGGTCAGGCTGGGAATTATTGACACGCCCGTGCCCTTAACCTGTTTCCCAATAAAGCTGATTAGTTTTTGTCAATTCATCAGCTAACCACTCTTGCTGGAACTGCATCAAAGTCTTATTTGCTCAGGGGAAATCAACAAGTCACAGATCAGCTCCATTAAGGGGCTGCCAGGCCAGGACGGTCCTGGGGCCCAGGGACGCCCCGTAGACCTCACATGCCCCCCACCAGGCGCCAAGAGAGGCTGACAGCGTGCCCCACCCCCAGCTGCGACAGGCATGGATATGGCAAAGCTGCTGGGTCTCAAGACTTCCTCTTTCTCTGAGGGCCCCGGGGGGCGGGGAGTCTTTCACCCAGGCTTTGGGTCGATTGTCTTGGGTCACCTTCCAGGTGGGGTGGGCTCGGGCAGCAGAGTTGAGTGAGGTGTCGCAGGGGCCAGCGAGCAGAGCATTTGAGTGCAGGGCCTGGGGTCCACAAAGCGTCTCTGCTGCAATCCCTCCTATGCGTCCCCACCGGGGGACAGAAGGGAGAACAATGCAGGACCCCGACTGCACCTGGGCAGCTCGGGCCTGACTGATGATAACAGGATAACAGGCAGAAATCGCACCTGCACTCAGGTGACCTGACCTTGTTTGTGACCTCGGCAGGGCCACTGGCGAGTGCTCCGGGGTTGGGGCTCTCAGGCTGCTGCCTCTATTTGTGCCTGCCCGGAGGATCGCTGCCTGGCGGAGGTGACCCCGGGCGCACCTCCCAAGGGCGGGGGAGAAAATGTGCACTGTCCCTTTAAGGCCCTGGCCACTGCCACCTCCCGGCCCCATCCCCCCTCAATTTAATTTCATTAAAACAGAGCATGAATATTTCTATTAAACCTAAAATGAAATATGAAGCCATTTAGACTCTGCCTGCACCAATCACCCAGATTTATGACTTTTATTCATCACATCAAGAGCCTGGAAAAATGAATTTTCTTCACCCAGGAAGGAAATAAAACCTCAGGCTTGGTCATTTCCAGAAAGCTGTTAATTTGACCATGTGGTAATTACTTTCACAATTAACTAAAATACAAATCAACTTGACAAATTGGGCTAGTTTATATATTAATTAGTCCGCTTAAATTTATTCATTATGAAAAGACAATTTAAGGGGACCTGCCGTGTCTGTTTTATTGCAATAAATTATTGTTAGGAAATGGGTCTAATAAAATGTCTTAATATTTAAGGATATTGTATACGCTGGGGGAGACACTTTATTGACAATTTCATTTTCCAATTAGTAATTTTGTTGTAATATATCTGCGAACCTGGGACTCCCGCCGGCCTGGGGAGCCGGCAGCGGCGGGGTCTGAGTCCTGGGCAGGGAGGAGAGAGCTCGGTGGGACGGGCCGGCGCGGGTCAGCCGCGGCGCGGTCCGGTCGGTGGCGGCAAACCCAAGGCCCGGGTGCTGGAGACGCCGCGCTCCCCCCACTCTGCTCCTCCTTCCCTCCCCCACCCGCCCCCCGGGGCTCGGGGGCTGATTTAATAGCATGTCGATAGAATCATTCGATGCCTTTTAGCTTGTGATCTTTATAAATGTCCCTCTATTAAATTAGAAAATGATTCTGTTCTCGTTTAATTGTATTCTTTCGTTTCTTATTTCCAATTAATTAGTCCTATCGACGTTGCCATATTTTAAGTGACTCGAGTCCGTTTCTAGTTAGAATATATGGGTCAGCACATGCAATTTTATACCCGGCAGAACTATATAATGTGGGTTTTAACTACTCGTTCTCATCCGTCTTCAACATCTGGCCAGAAGGCGCCTCCTGGCCGCCCCCTCCAGTGGGTGGGCTCCGGGGTCCCGCGCTCTACGGGCCCTTCCGCTGCCCCGGCCTGGCCTGTATTTACAGAAATTCCTTCTGTTTAAGCTCTGGTACCCCGCGGCTCTGGGTGAGGCTCCCCTACCCCCCTCAAAGAGGCCCAGCGCCACCGCACTGCGTGCAGGGCAGAGAGCGGGTGCGCCCCCGGGTCTCCCCCGCGGCCCCCTCGGGCAGGGGCGCCTGACTGAGGGGATCCGGATGAGGCTTGGGCGGGTCCGGGGTGCAGAGGGGATGCGGGTGAGGCTTGGGGCGGGTCCGGGGTGCAGAGGGGAGTGCCACCGGCCAGGCTCTGTTCCACTTCGCCTCCCTCCCTCCCTGCTGCCTTCCAAGCCCCTTCTCAGAGGTCCCTTCTCAGAGAGGTGGCCTTCGCCAGTGTCCTTTCTCCAGCCCCCTGGGCCACCGTGAACGTGGCGCCTGTGCTTTCGTGGGCCTCGCAAAGGACCTTTCTTGGACGACATTCATTTCGCCACAACCAACAACTCTGGAGTTCAGCTCAACCGGGACGGGACCCCTTTCCTTAATTAACCGACGAATTAACTAATTCTCCCCAGGAAGATTTATGCGGCTGCTGCTTTGTGCCGGTGTCCCCCACCCCCGACTGCGGGAATCGCGGGGCTGATTTAGGACCCCAGGACCCTGCGTGCCAGGGCGGGGCTGCCCCGGCCGCGACCCCGCCTCCCCGGCCTAGCCCCGCCCCAACCCACCCAGGCCCCGCCCTTGTCCCAGCCTCAATCTTGGTGGCAGGCGGAGCAATAGGTAGGGGAGGCGGCCGCCTGTCCGAGCGGAGAGGGCTGTGGGTCGAGGCGCAGTTGACCCCTTTCCGGCCGGGTCCCGTGGTCCCTGCTCCCTGCTCGGAATGGCACTCATTTGTCCTGAGGGTCAGTGGCTAGGCCCCCATGGAGTCCCCGCCAGGGGGGAGATGGGGGAGCCGGACCGTAATTCGCTTCCGACCCCTCCGCGCGTTTGGAGGGGTGAGCGGCGCCCCCGCCCGCGCTCCTGCCGGCGCCCGAGCCACCTGCGGGCTCACGCTCTGCTCCCCGCGGCGCTTCCAGCGACCGGCCGTCTTCAGGCGCCTTCTCCGCCACGGCCCCGGAGCCCCGTAGCCTCCCTCCGGCCCTCGCTCCGCTCCAGGGAGCGAAGTGAGAAACCTGTTCTGTGCCTGAGCCTTCCCCGCTCACGCCTCCCCTAGGTGGGAGGGACGCCCTAAACAGCTCCCCAGAGCAGAGAGACCCCTTTCCTCCTTAGGGCCTGTGTCCTCGAGTGGGAACATGAGCGGCCCCAGCCCCTCGCCCTCCCACAGAAGCTGGGTGTCCCTGTCCCCAAGCCTGTACAGTGCCGAATCTTGGGCCCCACCACTGCCGCGGGCGCTGGGCTGGCCTGGGGAGGAGCGGAGTTTTAGCATTTGAAGTCAGGACCTTGGAGGTCGTGGGAAGCCAGATGGAAGAAGCTGGGGTCTTCGCCAGGGTCCCCAGAGCAGGCCCAGGGCCTGCTCACAGACCCCCAGCCAGTCAGTGCTCCTTGTATAAGGCGCCCCTCTGCAGAGAATGCCTGCTGGACGCCCGCGTGGGGTCTTCCAGGCAATGGCATTCTTTTTGAGGGGAGAGGAGGGATTCAGGTCAGTCGAAGCTGGCAGCCTGTTCCCTCAGCACCTCTGCCGGAGCAGGGCGGGGCGGCGCCTGCCAGCGAATGATGCTGTCCCACTCCTAAACCCCTCTCACGCCAACCGCAATGGCAGGCAAGCTTTCTGTAGGGGAACGAACCGCGCATCCGCACCCCGAACCCGGCTGCCGGGTCGGATCAAAACGTGCTCATCTCCTCCTCCTGGCTCTTACCTGGGATTGCCTAGTGACAGGATAGAGGGAAATAGCGCTCGGCAATGAGACAGCACCCGATGAGCAAAACCCGCGGATTCCCTCGTCCCTGCGCTCAGGCCTGTGCCTTGGGCAAAATGGAATAGACCTCCTTCGCTCGTCACTGCTCTGTCTGTCACGGGCAGGGCGATGGCCTGCGGTGGGCGGCCAAGGGCCCCGCAGCCCGCGGTGGGTGTCTGCCTGAAACATGTCCCTGTGGCAGCATCTTCCAGCACAGCTGTGCGTGGGGGTTTGGGGGGAGAATTGTGTCCGGTCCCCTGCTCAGAGTGACACTCGCATGCACACTCTCTGGCCTCTTGGTTTCAAATAGGCTATTCCACAGGCTCCCCGTCAGCTGGCTCTCACTCAGCCACTTCGCGTGAGCAGCGTAATACTGAAGGGTGAGGCAGGGGCTTAAAACGCCTTTTCCACACTCGAGAACTGAGTTCCTTCTCGGAGGAGAAAAGAAAGTGCACAGGGAAGAGACACGTCCAACGCTCCGACGCTCAGCAGGTCAGGCTTCTGCCTGCGTCTGGGCACAGCTGGACGTGTCACCGGCCGTCTCCCCAGAATCCTTCCAGAAGGAGGACATCGGGCTCAGAGCAGACGGTGTCAGAACCCTGTTCTCCTCTATCAGACAACGGGAGGATGGCCGGTCCTGTTCCGGCCCTGCTCGCTCATTTATTAACTTCCACCTGGAAAATTCGATTAATTTTCTTGGGTCTCGGTTTCATCATTTGTGAAATTTTTATTTTGCCATCCTTACAGAGTTATTATGAAGATCAAAAAATAATCAAACGTAACGAGACTTTTTCTTTTTTTTTTTAATTTGTGGGATTTTGATGTAGTGGAAAGCTCGGTGGAGAAGGGGTGACTGAAACCGCCGGAGAACCCAGGACCACCCGCTGCCCAGTGTGGTCTTACGCCCATTCTACAGGTGGGGAAGTAGGGCTTTGGAGAGTTTGATTGATTTGCCCCCAAATCACACATCTCGCCAGTGGCAGAGTCAGGATTTGAACCCAGACCTGTGTGCCCCAAGATTCCTCTTCTTCAGCACGAGTCCTGCACCAGCCGAGTGGCTCTCGGCACAAATGCCTTTGCGACAGAAGACCGAAGTCTGTCCTACGACCTCCTGGGGGAAAACCTGCCATTTGTACTCAGGGGCCTGCCAGCAGGATCAAGTTTCATGTTTCTGCTGAAAAATCCAGCCTCATTGCTCCATCCGCTGAGTTTTTCGTCA
>NW_011888949.1:1326312-1332949 GCF_000151845.1 Pteropus vampyrus
CTGTGGCAGCATCTTCCAGCACAGCTGTGTGTGGGGGTTTGGGGGGAGAATTGTGTCCGGTCCCCTGCTCAGAGTGACACTCGCATGCACACTCTCTGGCCTCTTGGTTTCAAATAGGCTATTCCACAGGCTCCACGTCAGCTGGCTCTCACTCAGCCACTTCGCGTGAGCAGCGTAACACTGAAGGGTGAGGCAGGGGCTTAAAACACCTTTTCCACACTCGAGAACTGAGTTCCTTCTCGGAGGAGAAAAAGTGCACAGGGAAGAGACACGTCCAACGCTCCGACGCTCAGCAGGTCAGGCTTCCGCCTGTGTCTGGGCACAGCTGGACGTGTCACCGGCCGTCTCCCCGGAATCCTTCCAGAAGGAGGACATCGGGCTCAGAGCAGCCGGTGTCAGAACCCTGTTCTCCTCTATCAGACAACGGGAGGACGGCCGGTCCTGTTCCGGCCCTGCTCGCTCATTTATTAACTTCCACCTGGAAAATTCGATTAATTTTCTTGGGTCTCGGTTTCATCATTTGTGAAATTTTTATTTTGCCATCCTCACAGAGTTATTATGAAGATCAAAAAATAATCAAACGTAACGAGACTTTTTCTTTTTTTTTTTAATTTGTGGGATTTTGATGTAGTGGAAAGCTCGGCGGAGAAGGGGTGACTGAAACCACCGGAGAACCCAGGACCGCCCGCTGCCCATTGTGGTCTTACGCCCATTCTACAGGTGGGGAAGTAGGGCTTTGGAGAGTTTGATTGATTTGCCCCCAAATCACACATCTCGCCAGTGACAGAGTCAGGATTTGAACCCAGACCTATGTGCCCCAAGATTCCTCTTCTTCAGCACGAGTCCTGCACCAGCCGAGTGGCTCTCGGCACAAATGCCTTTGCGACAGAAGACCGAAGTCTGTCCTACGACCTCCTGGGGGAAAACCTGCCATTTGTACTCAGGGACCTGCCAGCAGGATCAAGTTTCATGTTTCTGCTGAAAAATCCAGCCTCATTGCTCCATCCGCTGAGTTTTTTGTCACCCAAGGAGTTCAACCACCCAAATATTCAGAGTGCTGGACCAGGCACAGAGTCACGGGGGACTCTGGACACACAGAAAGGGCCACCAATGCAATCCAGTGACAACCGGCGGAGAAAAACAGCTGAGTGCCAGGGCTGGGGAGGAGGCAGACAGAAAGAAAAGAGAAAAGATGGAAAAATCTCCAGGAGGTTCTGGAAATCGTTCCCAGGGGGTAAATATTAACCACAAAACAATTCGAGATAACTTTTTAGAAGCCAAGATGAAAATGACAGAAATGTGACCAGAAAAGAAATCATGCCCAACAGGGCGGGGCGGGGGGCCGGGGGGGAGCCACGGAAAGGTCTTTGGAGCTGCCGTTCATAGCCCCGTCTCAGGATGGGCCCCAGCAAGGGGCGGCGTGGCTGCCCTTCCGGCCTGTCTTTTTCCTTCTGGGGCAGCTCCCCGGGGGACAGGTCCCTCTGAGCTCTGAGGAGATCGTCACCTGGTGAGAGGAGCAGGTGCCCAAGAATTCTGGGGTGGGGGGCTAGGCGTCCGGCAGTTGGGGATGAAGAAGGGGCGGAACTCGGCCATGGCGATGTGGGATGCTACCCGAGGCGTGAGGAAGAGCTGTAGCGTTTGCCCGGTGGGCATTAAAACGCCATAAATCATTGACGAGAAACCAAACAGCGCTGGATCCATACGGCAATTCAAGCCCATATTGCTCCAAGTAAAATCAAATTAGAAGTCTTTCCCCAATTAGATTATGCAAACGCTCACCAGAGCACAGATAGCGATGTCCCGGGCCCCCAGCCGGCAGCCCCCACCTTACACCTCGCACAGCTCAGATACGCTGGAGCACGGCGTCCCAACACCCGGCCTGTGTCAACACTCTGCCTCCAGATAATAGATACGAGACGCTGCACACACCGCTTTTAATTGCATCGATAAACTGGGATTAACCCCCAAGTCAGCCTTCACTATTGCAATTAAATGTCCTCAAATAAATTGTTTCCTCAATAAACAAATGGAAGGGCTCATGTTTGCCCTGAATAATAACAGGTGTAATATTTTACTGGCTACAGTTAACTATTAAGTGGGACCACTTCTGGCCCTGATTTATTCCCCGAGATGGGAAAGTCATTTTTCACCCGTCATGCGCTGCTTCGGAACTGTATAAACAGCTAATAATGCACTAAATCAGCCTTGCGTGACCTTGCGTTTCACCCGGGTCCACCGGGCCTCCACAGCCCGGTGTCGCGGGAGTGTTCCCGAAAGGGCCAGGACAACGGCGGGCGACCCGCAGAGACTGCCGGGTCCTTAGCGTCTAGGGTTCCGACGTCCAGAATCACACGAAAACCTGCTGGGCCGTTCCAAAGCCCTTCCTGGCCCCGCGTGCTCTGTGCATTTTCCAGTTGCCGTAGAAGGAGCCAGAAGGCTCATCCCAGGGGAGGCGAATCGCGCGGCTCATGGCATCTGTGCGAGGCGCCACCTACCATCGCCCGGGCGGTAGTAGGTAAAACGACACGGGAAACCGTGTCCTTCACAGGTAAAACGACACAGGAAACCCTGAAGGCCGCTGTCCCTCCCCCCTCACGAATGCCCACGTCCTTTCTGGCGGGCCAGGGGCTTCAGGTAGGGATCTCAGTCTCTCTGCGCTTCAGGGAGGGGGACAGCTAGCAATGCGTCCTGGAGGTTGGCAGTGGGGTCATGTCTATCCTTGGATGACTAGGCTTCGTTCTTCCTCTAGAATAAATTAGAATAGTGATACTCTCGTTCGATAACCGCTCGTAGGGTGTAGGCCGGAGACTTCTAAACAGCACGTGGTGATTTCTGATTTCATTGGGTCCTTTCGAACATGTATGTCCGTTTCCTCTGGTTCCGAAACAAATACTGAGCAACGAGAATTTGTAATCGAAGTGTTTTGGTGTTTATTAGATGTCTACCATAACGGGTTCGTCGTATACAATTTTTCTATAATTTAGTCTGTTGTTTCTTAGAACTTTGCAACACGAGAGCTCCCTTCGATTTTCCCTGTAAACCTTATATTTGCCTACTCAACCGCGTTTAAAATAACGCCTCACGTTCTCTTCCAATCGGTCAGATGCGTGGTAAGCGTCTGGTCCATGGGAGAGGAAGCGCACACAGCCCCGAGCTGAGCCAAGGCCGGTCACCAGCGGACATTCCGAAGCCTTCGGGGCAGGCAGCCTCACCGAGAGGGAGCGCGAGACTTCTGCTCAGCGTTTACTGTACCGACACCCTCCGAAGACGCGCCCCCCTCACCCCCCACGACTGCCTTCTCAGGCGCTGGGAGACCTGCGGATTCTAGGCTGGGATTGATCGATTTAGTTAAAGAGCAATTTAGGACACATTTTATTAATATTCTCATCAGCAGCATATCTGTCGCCCTAACCTTTTCTGTCTTCACGACATCGTTCTAAATGATGAGCGAGCCACACTTATTTTTAGTTAGTGAATCTTTCACGCTTATATCAGCACCAGGGGAAAATGGCTTGCTCGGGCTCCTCCCCAGGCAAAAAGATGCATAGGAATTATTGCATGTCTTAAATATACCAAAGTAAGCTTCCTCTGAACTGAAGGCCTGTAACTTAAGAGCTAAAGAGAGCTTGGTTTTCCCAAGCGATCATAAAGGGTATCAGAAGAAGAAGATAAAATATTTAGCATGTGGGACCCCGTCCAGAGCATGACTGTATCTATGGATAATTGTAAGCTCCTCGGAATGCTTGATGGGAAATATATTGATAATGCCATTTTTCTTTTGAAAGGGATTGTAATGATTGCAGATTTGATTAAATAATTAAATTAATAAGAACTATTTGATTCAAACATGAGCCTTTTAATGATATACAGAGCTAATAATATCTGTCTTGTTGGCTAAAAAGGTTTTAAAAGACCATATCGGGCCATTTGCAATTAGACGACCTACCTGCCCTTTATTAATGCGTTAACCTTTCTATTAAAACGCGCTTAAACGTAGTCTCGGCAAACGTTAAAGGAAAAACAAATACAAAATAGTTCACAGCAATACCCTTACTTTGCCGCTGTGAATAAAGAACAATGTAATTGTCCCTAAAACAGGGCTCTTTGACGTTGAGAAATCGCGGTAAAACCGAGGTATGAACGCCGAGTCCGAGCTGAAGCGTCTAGAGCAGGTCTCACAAGCCAGCGGCGCATAAGAGGCGGCTCGGAAGTGCATGTGTTCTTCACACGGACGCGTGCACGTGGTCGCCGGTGCCCGGGGCCGTGCGAAGGGCCGGGCTTCGGGGCGGCGCCCGCACCCCGTGTGGTTCCGTGACCCTGTGGCTGGTCCTTCTCAGCCTCAGCTTATGTCACCTGCAGGATGAGGATGGTGACATCTGTCCATCCTGACAAGCACGTTGGGAACGTTAACGAAAGCTCAGGCAAGAGCACCTGGCACGTGGTCAGGGCGTAGCACACGCCAGGCCACCGGGGTGCGTGAGGCCTGATATCGGTAATCGCCACCGACGGCGGTGGCGGGAACGCGTGTGGGTGTGCGTGCCTGCTGTGCTGAATGTTCGTGTCCCCTGGAACTGTGGTGAAGCCCTAGCGCCAGCCTGATGGCGCGTGGAGGTGGGCCTAGGCGGTGATCCAGCCTCACGGCCGAGAAGCCACTGGACGGTCAGCCTGATCTCGGCGACGCAGGTGCCCTGGGGGGCCTGGGGGACTCTGGCTCGGGGGGCTGAGCCTCACCTTCCACGCTCTGGCCGCTCCGGTGTGACGGAGAGATAATCCAGAGTCACCCCCCTCATCAGTCGCTTTGGTGTCTTTCCAAGCGAATGAATAGCTCGTGCCGCCAGCGAGCCAGCTCCTGGGGCTGCGTGTCTTCAGGAAGCTGACCTGCCGGTCATGACTTTGCCCCCTGTCCAAGGTCAGAGAGTCACGGACAACACGGTCGTCAGGTGAGGGGCTTGGAGAGGAAAGCTGTCCAGGCCACAGAGCTGGAGAGAGGCAGAGCCAGGGCCAGAGCGGGCTGGTGACATCGGGGTCCCCAGGGGGATGTGGGGAGCAAGCCAGACCAGGGCGTCTGAGCCTGGACCCTGGTGGCGGCAGCCCCCGGCGACAGCTCATCACCAGGTCCCAGCCTGAAGGGCGTGAGAACACCTCTCATTCAGCGCCCTCAGCCCCACGGGGGGTGGGGGGTGTCCTTGGAATTTGCCTGAAGTGACAGAGTTTGCAAGTGGCACAGCTGGGGTCCCCGCCCGGGGCATCTCCTACGGCACTCCGGTGAGTGTCTTTGGGTCTGATGCCAGCGGGGACTCGGGCCGAGTCCCAGAGAGGTGTCACAGGTGTCTCCGTGGGTGCTGGCTCTGGGGCAGCGTGACCAGTTTCACATTCCACTGGCAGGGGACGGCTTCAAACGTCCTCTGGGCTCAAGGCCTGGCCAGGGCCGAATCTTCCTTCCAAGAGGCTCACAAGGTGTCAGAGGAGAGCGGAGACACCTGAGGGGGCCCCGCCTCTCCCTGCTCCTCCTCCGGAGCTCCCTCCCCTGCCTCCGCCTCTGCTGCCCAAGGCGATTCCAGGTGGGGACGGCCAGCTCCCTGTGCAGTCCCGGCGTGCCACGCCAGCTTGCTGAGGACCTGGCAGCAGGAAGCGTGCAGGGCTGTGGCTGAGGAGCCAGTGGTGCAGGGGCTGATGGAGCTGCGGGGGAGGCTGCATGATGGGCCCAGGGCCCAGGGCCGGAGTCAGGGGCCGGGGGCACAGCCAGGACGGGACAGCTGTGCAGGGGGTCAGCTCCCCCGCCCCGTTTCCTGTGGCCCGCCGCGGGGCAGGAGCTGGGCGGCGGTGGAGCGGCCGGAGCGGCCAGAGTGGCCGGAGCGCGTTTCAGGACATCCAGGCTCCGCGTTCCTTCGGCCCTGGTCTCAGACTGCGGCGGGAGAAGCCCCCGCATGACGGTGCTGCACGTTTCCAGACAGAGGATGAGTGAGGACGAGCGCTCCAGAGCTCTGTGGCCCGGGGGGACCTCGCAGGTGCCGTAACTCTGTGCGCCGCACGGGCGACGCAGGGCCCTGCCGTCTTTAGAGGACTTTCTAAACACTAAATGCAATTTATTAAAAAAAGTTTTGTAAAATATTAATTTCCCGAGAGGTTTCTCTATATTACTCTAATTGCTTTTCCTTGACTGACTAATTTTTTAAATAGCAGTTTTATGAAAAAAAAAAGATCTAAATGTCTCTGGATGAGAAGTGTCTCGGTGGGAATACGGCTCTCAGAGAGGTTTGTAATCTTTACATCTGGGTTTATATATCACCCTCCTATTGACACCGCTTCTTGATTAATATTGTGTATAACATTCCTTAATGCATCAGCAGAATTAATTATGCAGAAACATTCAGGCACACAGACATTATATTGATGAAATGACGTTTTATTGACAAAATGACAGTTTAATACTGAGCTTTCCTGAAGCTGTATATCTCATCGATTGCCTCGCCTCCTGGGCGGACCTGCGGGAGTAAGGAAGAGGCGCATCCGTCGGTCAGGCGGCCACCGGGCGCTCTCCCGAGGGTGCCGGGCGCCTGCGAGGCCTCGCAGCCCCTCCCTGCACTGCATGCGAGTCTGGCTGACCTTCGGGGGAAGCCTGGCCTGTCCTTCCCTG
>NW_011888949.1:1332999-1339619 GCF_000151845.1 Pteropus vampyrus
GCCAGCCTGATGGCGCGTGGAGGTGGGCCTAGGCGGTGATCCAGCCTCACGGCCGAGAAGCCACTGGACGGTCAGCCTGATCTCGGCGACGCAGGTGCCCTGGGGGGCCTGGGGGACTCTGGCTCGGGGGGCTGAGCCTCACCTTCCACGCTCTGGCCGCTCCGGTGTGACGGAGAGATAATCCAGAGTCACCCCCCTCATCAGTCGCTTTGGTGTCTTTCCAAGCGAATGAATAGCTCGTGCCGCCAGCGAGCCAGCTCCTGGGGCTGCGTGTCTTCAGGAAGCTGACCTGCCGGTCATGACTTTGCCCCCTGTCCAAGGTCAGAGAGTCACGGACAACACGGTCGTCAGGTGAGGGGCTTGGAGAGGAAAGCTGTCCAGGCCACAGAGCTGGAGAGAGGCAGAGCCAGGGCCAGAGCGGGCTGGTGACATCGGGGTCCCCAGGGGGATGTGGGGAGCAAGCCAGACCAGGGCGTCTGAGCCTGGACCCTGGTGGCGGCAGCCCCCGGCGACAGCTCATCACCAGGTCCCAGCCTGAAGGGCGTGAGAACACCTCTCATTCAGCGCCCTCAGCCCCACGGGGGGTGGGGGGTGTCCTTGGAATTTGCCTGAAGTGACAGAGTTTGCAAGTGGCACAGCTGGGGTCCCCGCCCGGGGCATCTCCTACGGCACTCCTGTGAGTGTCTTTGGGTCTGATGCCAGCGGGGACTCGGGCCGAGTCCCAGAGAGGTGTCACAGGTGTCTCCGTGGGTGCTGGCTCTGGGGCAGCGTGACCAGTTTCACATTCCACTGGCAGGGGACGGCTTCAAACGTCCTCTGGGCTCAAGGCCTGGCCAGGGCCGAATCTTCCTTCCAAGAGGCTCACAAGGTGTCAGAGGAGAGCGGAGACACCTGAGGGGGCCCCGCCTCTCCCTGCTCCTCCTCCGGAGCTCGGAGCTCCCTCCCCTGCCTCCGCCTCTGCTGCCCAAGGCGATTCCAGGTGGGGACGGCCAGCTCCCTGTGCAGTCCCGGCGCCGCGTGCCACGCCAGCTTGCTGAGGACCTGGCAGCAGGAAGCGTGCAGGGCTGTGGCTGAGGAGCCAGTGGTGCAGGGGCTGATGGAGCTGCGGGGGAGGCTGCATGATGGGCCCAGGGCCCAGGGCCGGAGTCAGGGGCCGGGGGCACAGCCAGGACGGGACAGCTGTGCAGGGGGTCAGCTCCCCCGCCCCGTTTCCTGTGGCCCGCCGCGGGGCAGGAGCTGGGCGGCGGTGGAGCGGCCGGAGCGGCCAGAGTGGCCGGAGCGCGTTTCAGGACATCCAGGCTCCGCGTTCCTTCGGCCCTGGTCTCAGACTGCGGCGGGAGAAGCCCCCGCATGACGGTGCTGCACGTTTCCAGACAGAGGATGAGTGAGGACGAGCGCTCCAGAGCTCTGTGGCCCGGGGGGACCTCGCAGGTGCCGTAACTCTGTGCGCCGCACGGGCGACGCAGGGCCCTGCCGTCTTTAGAGGACTTTCTAAACACTAAATGCAATTTATTAAAAAAAGTTTTGTAAAATATTAATTTCCCGAGAGGTTTCTCTATATTACTCTAATTGCTTTTCCTTGACTGACTAATTTTTTAAATAGCAGTTTTATGAAAAAAAAAAGATCTAAATGTCTCTGGATGAGAAGTGTCTCGGTGGGAATACGGCTCTCAGAGAGGTTTGTAATCTTTACATCTGGGTTTATATATCACCCTCCTATTGACACCGCTTCTTGATTAATATTGTGTATAACATTCCTTAATGCATCAGCAGAATTAATTATGCAGAAACATTCAGGCACACAGACATTATATTGATGAAATGACGTTTTATTGACAAAATGACAGTTTAATACTGAGCTTTCCTGAAGCTGTATATCTCATCGATTGCCTCGCCTCCTGGGCGGACCTGCGGGAGTAAGGAAGAGGCGCATCCGTCGGTCAGGCGGCCACCGGGCGCTCTCCGGAGGGTGCCGGGCGCCTGCGAGGCCCCGCAGCCCCTCCCTGCACTGCATGCGAGTCTGGCTGACCTTCGGGGGAAGCCTGGCCTGTCCTTCCCTGGTGTAAACTTGATCTGGATTCCGCGTGTCATGTTTCTTTTTCAAAAGCCTGCGATCTGCACCCTCTCTGGCTTCGGCTTGCTCTCTCCTGTTGTACGGGGTGGACTGTGTCCCCCGAAGTGCATATGCTGCAGCCCTAGCCCACAGGACCTCAGAACGTCACCCTGCTTAGAAAGTGGGATGATCGAGTGAGGACAAGTCATTAGGGTGGATCCTGATCCAATGTGACGGGTGTCCTCACAAAAAGGGGACATTTGGGGGAACCCCAGGTGAGGATCAGGGTTCTGCTGCCACAAGTCAAGGGCCCACCATACGCTGGGCGAGTGGCCGGGACAGGAGGCTCCCAGCACGTCGGAGGGAGTGTGGCCACTCTGACCCAGCAGTCCTGGAAGACGCACACTTCGGATTCCGAATCTGTCGGTTCACACGTGGAGACGCGGGAGCCCAGGGTTGCGCTGAGGGGCAGGTGCCTCCGGCTTCTGTGGCCTTCGGTAGGGGGCTCTGAGTGAGGGGACAGCTGAGGCCAGCGGAGGCCGGGCTGCAGCGTGGCCCCTGGGCCTGCCCAGCTCCCCAGTTGCACACACACTCTTGCCCGGCGGCACCTCCTTGCACACTCGTGGCGTGTCCGGGGCTGCCTTTTGCTTTGTCCCTGCCACCTGGAAGCAGGTGGGGTCCCATCTGCCAGGGGCCGGGCTGTGACATGCACCTGGCCAGGCAGAGGCCAGCCTAGCCGGCGTGGCCGGGTCGGCTGGAACGCTGGCGAGCCCAACAGTCAAACTGCAGCACCAAGGCTGTCTCCCCTCGGGGACACAGAGTGAGCATCTCCCACACCGGTCCTCGGGGTCAGCGGCAGGTCAGCCACGCAGTGTGGCCCGGGTGCCGGGAGCCGCCACGTCTGGTTGGACTGTCTGGTCACAGGCCATCCTCGGAGATGGCGCGAAGCGTCCCCCTCCCAAAGCGCGGTCTCAATGGGCAATTTCAGCAGCGAGGTCCCAGGGCGCGTGGGGCTCGTCACATGGCACAGCTCCACCCGCCCTCCTGTCCTGGGAACATTTGTCCGAGGGCCACACGCGCATCCGTCGTTATCGGGGAGGCCGCCAGGATCCCTTCCGTCATTTCCACGTCGTCCAGGTCAATGGCTGTGCTGCCAAGTCATCCCACGCGGCAGAGCCGGTGCTCTCCGGAGACGGAGACCGCTGCTCCCGGCAGGTGGGCCCTGGGCCCTCCTTGCTGCCAGGCGTGTGCCCCGGGGTTAGTTCAGCCCTGGAAGATCGCGCGGGGGGCTGGGGCCTGTCTCGGTGTCACTTCGACCTTAACCAGTGGCCGCGGCTGCTCCGGGGGGGAGCGTTTCTTCGCGACCATCTTGCTGTGAGGGAAAGCCCGCTGTCTGTGGCATTCCCGCTGCCCGGTGGACGGTGGCCGAAATCATCAGAGAAGGTGCTAGAAGGTGGCGCCTTTGGCTCCCTTGAAGCCAGGCTTGCTTGAGCAAAGGGGTACAGAGTCGGGGCTGCTTGCCTAGCGATTGTGGGGGTCCGAGTGTCCTCGCCGTGTGTCTGGGGTCCCTGTCTCAGAGTTGGAGGTCCTCGGGGACAGCGACGGCGGCCTCTGCTTCACTCTGGGAGGCGGCACGTGTCGGCCAGCTCCCATCTCACTCACTGGAGGGCGGCGGACAGGCCGGGGGACGGCAGGCCTCACCACGACCCTCAGGCCACGTAGCCCAGCGTCGCGCGCCTGATAGACACAGCGCCACCTGCTCAGGGGGCCGTGTCGTGTCCCTGCCTCGTCTGGTGTGACGGATGGGGCCATGAGCTTCCCACGGGCCTGCGCCGCAGGGGACAGCGAGCGGCGTAGGTCCTGTGCGAGGCGGGGAGGGGCGGCGCCTCGGTCTGTGTGCTGCCTCCCCGAATCCAGGCCAGCCTGAGCGGCGCCTGCGGAATCTGCCAGCATGGCGGCTCGCAGTCAAGATAAGCAACTGACACGTCACCCCCAGAGGTGTCCTTGTGCTGCCCTGTAAGCTCCCCCACCTTCCCATTTTCAAAGAATCGCCGGATTAATTTTCATTTCTGGACTCTCTCTTGTCCGTCTGCTTTTACTCAGCATAATTATTTTGGGATTCAACCATGTTGTATCCTACATCAGTAGTTCATTCTTTAAAAAAAAAAAGAAATCAAACTGCAGTTAAAAAGCACATTCTTAGGTTTTTTGGTTTTTTTTTTTTTTGCAATTTTCCCCCTTGGGATGTTGAGCTTTTTCTTATTGATTTATAAAAGCTCTTTATATACTGAAACCCTTACCCTTCAGTTATCACATATGTTGTGATATTTCCCTCCCAGATTTTTATTCACTATTTTTTTTTTAATATACACCAGTATTTTAAGAGTCTTGTTTGTTTACAAACACTGGTCCTTATTTAACGATCAGAAAGAAATAGAGCCGACTTCCAGGTCATCCAAGGTCGTCTAAGGCAGTCAGAGCCGGCTGCGTGAGTGGCCAGCCGATGGGCAAAGGCAGGTGTTCTTATGTCCCTGTGTTCCGTGGGTGGAGCCGATTCCAGCGCAGGATGAGCCGGTCAAGGACAGAAACCAAGGCACAGAACGAGCTCCCGGCTAAGATTCGATGTCTTAATGCTAGTCGTTTCCACGAGCATCCTCTGAATGCCGAATGGAAACCTGATTCGCTCAGACTCCGGCCACCAGCCCCGGGAAGCCCCGCCTCCCCCCGAAGCTCTCAGAAGCCTTAGGAACGCAGCCCAGGAGCGATTAGCATAATGAAGTGAGAGGAAGTATTGGCATTTTGTGTATCTGCGGCCTGATAATGCTACATGACAAGGGGCATCTCAGCGCTAATGGGACTGTAATTGATGTAGCGCCGCGGTTCTTACAAAAACTGGAAGTGAGGAGCTGGCTCGTGAGTCGGACAAGACGAGGGGACGCCGGGGCCCAGCACCAACCTGCTCACTCCGCCGGACGCCAATCAGGAGGTGGCCGTTCAGTTCGCACAGGTGCCGCCGGCCACGTGTCGTCTCCAGGGCGGCCTTGCCTGCTGATGAATAAACCAGCACAGCCTTTCATTGTGTCATCTTCCCCCTCAGCGAGTGTCCGTGGCCCAAGTGCCACACGCTATTTCTTTACTGATGCGATGATGGGGGGGCCGGGGGGGAGGAGCACCGAGAGGCTCCAAATTCACACGCCAAGGGCGCGATGACTTGGTGCTTCTGCCACTTCCTGCCGTTCTTACCACGTTCCCGGCCCTGCCCCGCGCAGTGTGGGGGCTGCTGGCAGAGGCTCCTTGGAGGACTCGCGTGTGGGGACAGGTGTTGCCGCCTTTCGCGCTGTCTCTGGGCGTTGGGTGGGGGTCAGTGTTCGGGTCTGGACAGCAGGCTCCTGCCTGCTCCCAGATCCCTGCCTCGGGCCCCCACCCCACCCTCCAGCCCTGCACCGGCCCCAGCGGGCCTGATTCCTGCAGCTCGCGGCCCCACGGCCGGGGTCCAGGGGCCAGGGCGGAAAGCACGGGGAAGGGAGAAGCCGGGAAGAACTCTGGGACCCCGGAGGCGCCGTCCCAGGCTCAGCTCTGCCCGGGTGACCGTGGGCCTGGCCGTCCAGGAAGGGCCTGAGCAAGGCCACTGCTGGACCTCTGAAGCCGGTGCTCAGGTAGGGTCCTCTGACTGACGCCCGGTGACGCCCCAAGGCGCTGGCGCAGGTGGCTA
The DNA here is from genome assembly GCF_000151845.1 of Pteropus vampyrus. NCBI lineage: Eukaryota > Metazoa > Chordata > Mammalia > Chiroptera > Pteropodidae > Pteropus > Pteropus vampyrus. Next base: position 1,338,765 of record NW_011888949.1, read on the forward strand.
CCACCACACGGCTATTTGCTGCCAGCACCCCAGCACTGAGTTGCCGTCAGGGGACACTCCCCCCCGAGTCTACGGGCAAGGATCCCCCTCCCCCTGTGGAAGTCACAGGGGTCCGGCCCCGTGAAAAGGCTGGTCCAGTGGATGTTCCCACACGTGTGCTGAGCCCTGAGGTGATGGCACCGTGAAGGCTCAGGTCAGGACCTTTTCACAGAGCAGCACCCCGTGGTGGCAAAGGGGAGCCCTCAGCAGCTCGTCCCTGCCCCTGGCCTTGGCCGGGATTCTGCTGCCGGCCCCTCAGCTTCCGGCCGTTTTCAGAGCCTTTTCTGGAGACTTCTATTCATCCCATCAACTCTCTGATGTATTTCCAATAAATGTCTTTTTTGCTTAGTTAGCCAAAGCTCCTGTTTCTTGTAGCCCAGAATCCCGACTAATTGACATTTAGTAAATGGCTGTTGTGTCAGTAAGTGACTTGACGGTGGCCATGGACTGCGGAAGAGAATCCGCTGTTTCTCGAAGGGGCACCGGTAGCCCATGACGGCCAGCCCCTCCGAGCTGTGCCCGTGCCACTGGGTAGGGACTGGCCGGACGCACTGGCAACCCCGAGGCCCGGCTGTCTTCCTGTCGGGTGGCGGCAGGCCTGGCTCGGGGCCACCTTGCCAGGCAGGTGGACGTTGCCGTCAGTGTCCCCCACGCTCTCCGTCTCTGCCCCCACCTGTCTGATGCTGTCGATGATGAGGCTACATCCGCTGAGCACCTATCGAGTGCATATCTCATGCCGAGGTGCCATCGAAAACAGCGCTGTGAGGGACACCCCCTCGGGGTGTCTTCACCCATGCTTATGAGGAAGTTTGTGGA
>NW_011888949.1:1340119-1345704 GCF_000151845.1 Pteropus vampyrus
GCTGGACCTCTGAAGCCGGTGCTCAGGTAGGGTCCTCTGACTGACGCCCGGTGACGCCCCAAGGCGCTGGCGCAGGTGGCTACCACCACACGGCTGTTTGCTGCCAGCACCCCAGCACTGAGTTGCCATCAGGGGACACCCCCCACCGAGTCTACGGGCAAGGATCCCCCTCCCCCTGTGGAAGCCACAGGGGTCTGGCCCCGTGACAAGGCTGGCCCAGTGGGTGTTCCCACACGTGTGCTGAGCCCTGAGGTGGTGGCACCGTGAAGGCTCAGGTCAGGACCTTTTCACAGAGCAGCACCCCGTGGTGGCAAGGGGCAGCCCTCAGCAGCTCGTCCCTGCCCCTGGCCTTGGCCGGGATTCTGCTGCCGGCCCCTCAGCTTCCGGCTGTTTTCAGAGCCTTTTCTGGAGACTTCTATTCATCCCATCAACTATCTGATGTATTTCCAATAAATGTCCTTTTTGCTTAGTTAGCCAAAGCTCCTGTTTCTTGTAGCCCAGAATCCCGACTAATTGACATTTAGTAAATGGCTGTTGTGTCAGTGAGTGACTTGACGGTGGCCATGGACTGCGGAAGAGAATCCGCTGTGGCTTGAAGGGGCACCGGTAGCCCATGACGGCCAGCCCCTCCGAGCTGTGCCCGTGCCACTGGGCAGGGGCTGGCCGGACACACTGGGAACCCCGAGGCCCGGCTGTCTTCCTGTCGGGTGGCGGCAGGCCTGGCTCGGGGTCACCTTGCCAGGCAGGTGGACGTTGCCATCAGTGTCCCCCACGCTCTCCGTCTCTGCCCCCACCTGTCTGATGCTGTCGATGATGAGGCTACCTCCGCTGAGCACCTATCGAGTGCATATCTCATGCCGAGGTGCCATCGAAAACAGCGCTGTGAGGGACACCCCCTCGGGGTGTCTTCACCCATGCTTATGAGGAAGTTTGTGGACGGTTTCCGGGTCAGAGGCTGTGTTCACTTAGAAACTTGAGAGGTGATGCCAAAGTGCCCAGCACAGAGACGGCGCCAGGGGATCTCCGCGCGAGCTCGTTTCTCTCGCCCTCACCCCCAGGCGTCTCTTTGCCAGTCGCCAGGGGAGAAATAGCGCTTCCGTTCAGACCTCATTTGCATTTTATCACTGAGGAGGGAGGATCTTTTCATGTGCACACAACCGGTACCGGTTTCCTCAAGCAAATCCCAGACCTTTCATCGTCCACTTCTTCACCAGTAAAGTGGCGGTGATGACAAGCTCGCCCTGGGGTGCCGAGGTGATAAATCAGACGTGAGCTCTGCAGACGCTCAATAAATCTTATCGCCTGATGGTCTAACCAGAGGCGCAAGACTAGGGTCCCTGAAGTGATCACCGAGAAAGAGCCACAGGACACGGGATGTTGTTCATCGTACGATGTTGGAACTCAGCGCGTCTCAGTCAAACCAGCCTGGTCTGCTGTGTTTCCGGGCGTTAGAAAGAGAGAGACCCCTTCGCCTCGAGGACACCAAGGCCATCTACTTCTTGTGGGGGTCCCCACCTGGGCAAGAGAAGGCAGACCTTCCTAGGGTACCGTGGTCATCCCTATCTCCCACTGGACTCCGGGAGCCTCGCCGTGGGTCCCCGCCTTCCAGGGAGTGACTTCAGAACGTCTTCCTCCTCCGCCCAGCCTGCGACTGTCCCCACCCCTTTCTGGAGCTTTCTTTCTCTGAGCTCTCCCTGTCCCACTGAACCTTCCGGTTCCTGCCCCCCGGTGACCTCATGCAAAACGCGGGAGCCCAGCGAACCCCTCACACCGGTACCGATCTGCAAGCCGGCCCTGGGTCAAGGTTGAAATTACGGACAGTGCATGAGAGCCATTTTTAAGATAATTAAGTTGATAGTATTAAAAATAGAACCACAGAGCTCGCTTCTGACTGAAGGGGGTCTCGATGCACCGGCCAAGCGAGGCCGGCTCTCCACAGCGATGGTCAGAGTCCAGCTTCGTCTCCCTGGTCACGTCCTCTCTGCAGGCCTCTAGGGAATACTGGGAGAGCCCCCGGGAAGCAGGAATGGCGGGACGAGGATCCCCCTGGGCTCTCGCTTCATCTCCGGGCCACCCAGCTTCCAGCTTCACTTCCCTGCTGCTTGGGGCGGGGGCTGCCTGAGAATCAGAGAGCAGGTACGGCGGTGGCCCTCCCATCATAAGGTGCTTCCGTTTCAACCCTCCCATCATAAGGTGCTTCTGTTTCAACCGGTGTGTTTGCCCGCAACCCACAGCCTTTGATCCAAGGTTGTTTACCTGCCCAGGGACAGCAGTCACCCTCCAGAGCAATGGCACGGCTCCAGCGGGTTGCCCGAGGCCAGACCTGGCTCCCGAACAGTCAAGATAGGCTGTTTAAGAAGGCCCGGCACATTAAAACAGCCATAAACCGGGGAGGGAAGCCACCAGCATGGGGAGAAATTCACTGCACATCCGATCCAGTCCCAGAAGCTCGCGCCTTTCAGGGCATCAAACGCGGGACAGAGGCGGTGTGAACACACTGCCCGTCAGCAGAGAACATCGCACGCTTGAGGAGACTGCCCCACACCTAGTCTTTACTGTCGTAAGATTTCTTGGGGCCAGCGGTTCAGCAAGGAGAATTTACAAACGCGTTTCAGCCCTTGCTAGGACTTCAGCATCGTTTGCCGAGGCGCCTTAAGCGAGGAGCAATGCACCTCTGAGTCTCTGCAGACGGACGGAAAGGGAGAGGTGGCTGCTCGTGTGTGTCCCCGACACGTTCGCACTTTCCAGACCGAGCAGGTTGCCCGGACCAGCAGCCGCGTAGGCCCAAGGCCGCCTGGGAAATACGCAGGACCGCCGGACGGGGGCACAGGCGGCGTGTGCCTGCCAGCCACCCAAGGTCAGCCGACTTTCTGAAATTCTCTGCTTTGGAAGTGAAAACGCTGATGCAGTGAAGCTCAGTCCTCATCTGATTTCCATTTGCAAATGAACAGGAACGATTTCTTCCACTTACCCTTGGCGATTAACCGCTGGCAGTCAACACGCAGAAACAAATGAGCCTGCCCCAGTTCTGGACTCCATAAACGGGGCGCTCGGAACGTGCGACAGCGCTCACAGGTCTGCGTGCCAGGAGGCACAGGTGCCCGCGAGCGAGCAGTTAACCTTGAGCTTGGCGTCTGGCCTGGCTCTCGCCGCCAGCCTCTTCCATCGTCGGTCCCGTCTGGGACGTGGCGTTCACGAAGAAGGCTGCTCTGCTGACTGGCGGGCTTTCCGGACGCTTGTCCCAGAGTGCCTTTCAGAGCGGTCTTGGGAAGGCTCAGACCACGGTGGCCACCTGGGGACCCTGCTTCCCACTCTGGAAGTGTCAGAACAGCTTCCTGTGTTCCGGGTGGCCTCGGGGTGCTCCCTGCTCCTCTGAGCGCCCCCTCACCTCTCTCAGAGGGGGTCCCTCAGCACGAGCGCTTCCTTGGGCTCTAGTGAGAGAGCCAGGGATACTGGTCTGTGGACGAGAAAAGGAAGTCCACTTCCGGGCCCGTGTAGCCCACATACTGACCGAACGTGACCTTGGCAAGTTCATTAGCAACATCGAGGCTGCACCGAGCATTTCGTCGCCCGGGCCCCCCAAAGGGCAAGGGGAGGGATCAGGGCGGAAGTATGTCGGTGGGAGAGAGTTAGAGAAGTCGCTCGATGATCTCAGATCCAAAAACCCAAGATCCAGACTTTTTTCCGAGGACAGTTCTATCACCGACCCCTCCCTCACTGTCCTCCTCGCCCTCTGGCTGTCCCTGCTCCAAGTCCTGTGCTGGGCTCAGGGCGCAACCATTTAACGGTTTAGGAGGGACCGCCAAGCTGCATTCCGCAGTGGCTGCGCAGTTCTGGGGCATGGGGGCGGGGGCGAGGCGGTGAGCAGCTCTCACGGTGATGTGGACACATTTGCAAAGTATCCGTAAGTCTGACAGAGAGATGGCAAACGAGCGCGTGGAAGGTTGGCCAACGTGACCGGCCGTCGCAGACGTGGACATGCGAACCACAGTGGGCAGCGCTGCGCACCCATCAGAACGACCACGGTGAACAGTGCGATCGGATCAAACGCCCAGGAGCTTGAGCGCTCGCGTTTACTGTGGGGACCACACACCCTGGTGCAGCCACCGTGGGACCCAGCTCAGCGGTTCCTTTTAAAATGAAAAGCAGACTCGCCCTGCATCCCACAGTGGCTCCCCTGGATATATGTTCCAGAGAAATGAAAAGTTATTTTCACAAAGAAACTGGCCCACAGATATTTACAGCAGCGTTATTCGTCATAGCCCCAAACTGGAGACTGCGCAAACGCCCTTCGGCGGGAAACTGGCTGAAAAAATGGCACGTCATTACCGTGGCAACGACGAGGAACCAGCCCCTGAGATGCGAGACACCTGGACGAGCTTCGAGGACGTTATGTTGCGCCTGGGGACACACGCTGAGTTTGTGCAGTAACGCAGGTAACAGACCGGTGGTTTCGGGGGGCTGGGGATGAGGGAGAGGGGGTGGGAGTGTGTGGGGGGGAGCCTGAAGGGGTCTGGGGGTACCGATCCAGTTACTGTCTTGGTGGTTACATGAAGCTACATGTGTGATAAAATCACACACACACACATGCGCGCGCGCGCGCACACACACACACACACACACACACACACACACACACACACACACGAGTGCACGTAGAACTGTTGAACTCCAAGCGAGCTCCGTGGACGGCACCACCGTCAACATCCGGGATTTCCTATTGTGACTACAGTGACGGAGGCTGTTAGCGTTGGGGGGTGGGGAGTGAGGGGCGCAAGGGGCCCCCCCTTTACATTTCTTTGTGACTTCCTGTGACGCTATCATTATTGCAAATTTTAAAGTTTTCCAAATAATAGGCTTGGCCCGTGGGTGACGATAATTAAGTAGTTACTAAGAAAATGTGCGGCCACCCTCCCGTACCCACCCGCCCTCTTCCTTCATCTCACGCTCCTTCCTGCGCTTTCCCGCCTCCCGGAGGGAGCAACGCTTCTGCCGTCCGTGTGAGGGGCTGCTAGTTTCCCCCCCACTTCGGTCTCCTCTTTCTTCTTTGGTAACAGAATCTCAGGTTCCCAGCTGGGCGTCATGTGTGCAGTCTCCGGAGGGGAGTCCCGATGGAAGAGCTGAGCCCTTCGCCTCTTCCTCCTTCCTGGAATGTAGGCGTGATGGCTGGAGCTCAAGCATCCTCTTGAATCAAGAGGGGGAAACTGCCGTTATTCCGTATCCTCTATCCCACGCAGTCAGCCTCGGTTACACACTGCCACGAGGCTCCTGCACACCCCAGCCCAGCCCAGAGCTCTTCTCTCGTCTTTCTTTCTGCCCGGATCATGCCTCTTCATTTTTCAGATTGGAGCTGAAATCCTGCTTCCTCCAGGAAGGCTTCCGCGACTCCACAGTAACGTGAGTTATAGCCCCTTGGGGAGCTTCCTTTCTTTTAATGATTCCCCCTTCACCGAGCACTACATTATCTCTAAAAACAGGGCCACAGAGGAGGACTCTAGAGCCACATCTGTGCCTCAAGGCCGACTGAGGGAGGCAGGCCCCTGGCACGACCGGATGCAGGTCCCGTCTCCAGGGACTGGGGGCTG